>NC_086252.1:20723986-21323986 GCF_021018805.1 Prinia subflava
CCATCTGGTACCAAAAATAAAGAATTTTAAAAATCTATGATGACTTACAGAACAGTTATACAGATCAATGCATATCAAGAGAATAGGTATCCTATCAGCTGTTTGAAACAATACTTTATATAGGGGCAAGGGTAGTTTATTATTGATCAGTTTTTTACTGAAACCTTTGTTGAAATTATCACAGAAAAACCTAAATTTGCTTTGGAGTTTCAGAAGCTGTAATCATCAGCAGCTGAGAAGCCAAAAGCAATTACAGGTTCAATGAAGATGGCCTTGAGACAGAAAACCTTCACAATATTTATGAATATGCACTCAATGCCCTACCCAATGCCAAGCAGTTTAAAGGACAGCTGGGTGTTGTTGACTTTTAAGGATGGCAGTGCTGCTGCTACCCACAGTGCACTGCATCCTTCCAGCATGTGAATTCTAATTCCAGGGTTCTGTACATTCATGACAGAACACAGCATATTTAAGGGCAAACCCACATAGCTTAGCATTGAATTTTGTCCCTTAAATTATATTTTACAAATCCTTCTCTATCATTTTTGGCTGTCTGAAATTGAAGAACTGAGATAAACTAAGTGTGAGTGTTCTTCTGCCCCTAGTTATGAGAAACAGTCTGTTATTAATCAGGAGAAGTGGTTACTTTGCAAATTCTTTTGAAAAGAGGCAGAAATCTTGATCTTATTTTTCTGTCTACATTTAGAACTGTGACACTCGTCTGGATTAATATATTTTCCTTAATTTTATTCATTTTCTGAGCTCCAATCTCAGCTCATCTGTGGGAAAACATATTGGATCTTTGGGGGCTAAATATCATGAAGAGAATTGAGGATTGTTTTCCAGTAACAGAAACATATTCTGCCTTCTTTTTCTCCATTGATGACAGCTGATGTAGGTGGGCGGCAGTGGGATTCCTCAAGAGTCCTGTGTTTGACCTGTAGACTCTCTGTTGGTGCCAAAATCAGCAGAAGAAAAACCAAATTAAAAATTGATCAATATTTATTCACACTTCTCAGCTGAGACAATCAGTGTTATGGAGACAGTATGACATACTAGAGAAGGAATAACATTAGGCTTTTTTTAGCATACTTTAGAGCACTTAAGAGATCACATTGCTACAAGAGAAAAAAAACCCTAAAGCTGAAATATTCTAAGATGTGGGAAAAAAAGAACCTTTGAGTAAATTCGAACCATTAAAATCTACAGCTGATATTTCTGATGTAATATTGTAGGGAGATGGGGAATGTAATGCAAATTCTCTAGATGTTTTTCCCAAAGCTCAATAGTTCTAGTGCGTTACTTCCATTTTTCTAGTTGTAGGTTTATTCTTAGTAGATTTCTATCCATAAAAAACACATAGAAGTTGGATGGAAACAACTGCAAATTTGGAACGAGTGAAGAAATTAATGAAATAGCAAATGTGGACAGAGAAATCATCACTCTTTCCATACTGGGGTTAGTCCACCTTCTGTAAAATATACTGATCTCTTTTTATTCAATAGTAGTAATATTTATTGAGACAATCACTGTGATGTTTTATAAATATGTATAAATACATGGGTGTTCAGTGTTTCTAGGATTGCGATCTTTTACTGATTATTGAGTCATTATTTCTGTCTTCTACATTTTCACCGGTGAGTGGTAGTTTCAGGTCCCCTTTTGTGCTCTTCTGAAATTCTGTTTAGCTCTGAAAAAAATAATTGATTTTATTTTGCACTTGTTAAAAAATCTGGGTAGAAACCTTCCTTGCCATATTAAATATCACTTGAAAATCCACGATTCTGATTCATCCACCCTGCTATTTATTGTTGCAATTTATCAACCCCAGAAGTTCTCTCTCTCCTTCCTCTTTCTGCTATGAAATTCTCATTACATTGCATTTTCAGAACCCAAGTTTCCATTGCTTTCTGTCTCAGCAGTATCCAGTGGATCTCTAACCATCCTTTCAGTGCTCTATTTTAAAATGTTTCCATCCATCTTTTTATTAATTTCCTTTTTCCCACAAGTCTCTGAGAAAAGGAGAAAACCCCTGTATTTTTAGTCTCAGAAACATCCAGCTCAGTTTGAGCTTTGAGATCTATTCCTTCCAATTCCCTCTATCTTTGTAATTTATATCAGTACTTTGTAAACATGCAGACCAATATTCATCTTTCTCTTACTCCTTCAAGAGACTCTCTAATTTGCTTCTAGAACTCGCTTTTTAAAATTACTTCCTAACACAAATCAAAAAAAACCCTGATAATCATCCTCCTGGTAAAACAAAGCAAAACCAAACACAAACTCAAATCCTGTCAAGGTCAGAAATAAAAATTGAGGAGTAAATGCAGAGGCTTATGTGATTCAATTTTTTATTAACTCTATTTAATGATGGCATTGGTCAAAAAGGACAAATCTAAGTAGCAACTACAATACCCTTAACAAATACTGTTTTCTTCAGAATGAGAGCCTTCATTTTTTTAATTTGAAGTGTTTAACTTCTCTGTTTAAAATTATTGGTGAATTTATTTGTTAAGAGGAAATTGTGGTGGAGGTATTTCTGAATGCAGATGATAGGTGCTCCTCTTAGGAATGTCTCAGCAGGGCTCTTCAGTAGCTTTGCAGCAGCCCTGGAGTAAGTCCACACATGAACACAGGAGTGAAGTGGCTGCTGGAACTTTAGGAGCTGAATGCTGAAGATGATTTTTGTTCTCTGTGTCCAGAGTGGGTGGGACAAGAAGAGAAGATTGAAGAAATGGGCTCGCCCAGATGGATATGAGAACAAATATTTCACTGGAGAGGATAGTGCAGAGCTGCAGTAGAATGTCAGAGGAATCTGTGGAATTTGTCCTGAAGGTCTGTAGGAAGAGGTTAGATGAAACATCTGTTGGGAAATAGGTATAGCAGTCTTGCCTTGGGCAGCGAGATGAACTAGGTGGCCTCTGATCTCTTTTTTCCAACCCAGTTTTTCTGTGAGTCTACAAAAGTAGATTTCTGAGATATAACAGACAAGGTACAATAAATTATATAGGGTCCAAAATAGACCCACTTAAATCTGTCATCACTAGGATTGCCTAAAAGCATATAAACATTCTCTGAAAATATTTATCCTGTGATATATGCACTCTGCAATGCTTCAAATATATCAAGAAAGAGCAGAAAATGGGTCCTAAAAAGTTACTTAATTTCTTAGTGTTTTAGATTACTAGCAAACCATAGCAAGTGTGTGAATACAAGGGATAGAAAAAGGATATTGGCAAATCTGATCAAATTTCCATACTGTCTGGAGAATAGTACACATTTAATTAAAAGATTTTTAAATTGATAGTTTTTCTTTCTAGAAAGAACTAGGACACTTCAGAATCTGATTAAACAAAGTGAGTGTACCGGAGCCATTTCAAAGTTCTATTTTTAATGTTCATATTCAGTATTTTTCACAGCTGAGAAACTCAGTCTGATACATTTATTTTCTAAAATGAAACCTAAATAATGCCATATATATATATATGTACACTTGAAATGTGCAGTGATGGACAGAGACAGAGAACTGTTCAGAACTCCATGCTGGGTACATTGACAATGCTTAACTGAAAAAGAAGTTATACAGCAATTTAATTTTTTTTCTTAAACAAGAAGTATGTGATCCAATTGTAATCTAGAAACCTTGCATCTGAGTATTTTTGCCTTCAGTTAGATTTTTTTTTTCTCTTTACACACACTGAATGGGATAAACCAGAAAGGATGACCCTTTATTGTGTTTCCATAACTTCATATCTCCTCAGAACAAAATACTGCCAATCAACTACTCTGAATTAATGAAGCATTTTTATCTGAAAGAAAAATTTTTACTCCAAGAAAAATTATCAGTGTATTACAATGTATTTTTTGTTGCTCATTCTGGCTCAGCCTAAGACCAGGAGTACCTGGCATTGGGATCTCCTGTGTCTGCAAGGCTCTTGTCTTTCCCAGCACAGCAGCTGTTTGCACCCTGCCTGCAGGGTACTGCTGATGGGAGCTGCCTCTTGAGGCATGTTCCCAGACTCCTGGGGAAACTGCTAGCAGGGAAACTACTAATCAAAATGAGTGAAAGTTGCATCAGGATCAGCCCTTTTTAGCATAGAGAGGATTTTGTCCCCAGATCCAGGAGTATTTCTTACCACTAGTTAATCTATTGGCTTTGAAGCTATGGAGCAAAGAAAATAAATATTTTCCATATAAATATATATAATGAAAAATGTATATGGTTACCTAGGAAGAGAGAATTAAATTTTATTGTGCAGATTTTTTTTAGAATATGGTTTTAGAATAAGCTAAATAAATCATCAAACCTAGCATAACATGGTAATTTAATAGATACAAAATGTTGCAACTTCTGAATTAACCATTGTGAAGGAAGCAGTACAATACTGTCTTGAGTGTCCTTTAGGAACAATTTATAGTTGGAAAAAAATAAATCTGAAATGTATATCTTATTTTTCTTCCGTTAAACTCAGTGTTATGGAGGGACACACCTTCAGAGAGATTAATACTGATTAAAAATCTTAATTGTAGTGTAGCAGATTATTAATAAATACTTACAGGAAATGCAAAACCAATTTAGAAAGCACCTTACAAAATGAGATGCCAAACTGGACTTGATTGCAACAACAACAACAACAACAACAACAACAAAATTAATAATATGGACTATTTGCATGGAAATCAGTGTACATGAATCATTAAAAATTCATTACTATTTAAAGGTAGACCAAATTGGTTTTGTTCAATGAATGATGAGTATGATATATATAGGGTCAGAGAAAACAAACATGAACATACTTAAAATATTCTGAAAAATAGTATACTCTATAGCACTGCTTCTGGAACTGTGGAGTTACGTAAAATTATGTTTTCTAGGCACACCCGGATTAAGAAAGCTTGCCAGATATTGTTTCAAGATATTGCTGTCTGCTTTTTGATGGCAAATACAAAATTGCCAGCAACATTTTATAGAAGCAGAATTTCTACCCACCTGAGCTACATATCTGAGAAAATTTTTGCAAAAAGTCTTTATTCTAACACAACAACTGATCTTCAGAAAGTGCCTTTTGTGAGCCTGTAATACAAAACCACATCCCAGGAGTGCTGGGTGGAGGCTGTCACCAGCCTGTTCATTTCTAATAAGGAACAGCTATGCACCAAGGACAGAAAAATGAGAATAGAAATATGAATTATAAAATATGTGAAGTCTATATTAAATATATAAAATTACAAACCTGTTTCTTTTAATAGAACTATACATTAGAGATTTGGAAATGCTAACGTAGGTGTGGTGTTGCATTGTGAGGTATGAGGAGAGTACCTGCTCTGAGTTGTCATATTTCATGGATGTGACATAGAGTAGACAGAAGTTTTCAGCTTTGGATATGGATATGCAAGGAGAATAGAAAAAAGTCTTGATTACTATGAGTTACTATGAGTTGTTTTATTCAAACAACATTTTGAGGTTTTTATTTTGAAATAGTTTTTGACACTGTTTTCTTGCAACACCAGTAGCAGTGGTGCTGCCACCTTGTCTCACACACAGACTTCAGCCTGGCCTGGAGAGAACCATTGTGTCCTGTGCCCTGCCAGCAGCTCCTGCGCAGGGCAGCGCTGCAGGGAGCTCAGGGGGGCACGCACGTTCTGGGGTGAGGTTTGGAAAAATGGATACATTCCATATGTACTGCCAATGCCAAGGATTCTTCCAGTCCGTGGGAGCTCGGTGCCTGCAGCCTGGTGGGAGCCCTTCTCCTCTCTCAGCCAGTGCAGCTGGTGGTTTTGCTGGGGGTTGTGGGCTGTCCAGCTGCTGCACAGCCTGCCTGCCAGTCTGTCACTTGTGGGTGATGACCTCAGACTTGCCCTCTGCTTTCCCCTCAAGCAGGCTTCTGTACATCTGTGAAGTCTAAGTTCAGGCTACTACTGAACCAGCACTAAATAATATTTAATGGTTCTGCTAGAAGAAACAAAAATGCTTACTGCCTGAGAGTAGAGAATGATAAATCATGAGATGTGCTAACAAGAGAAGGCAAAGTAGCTGATACAATACCCTCTCTCTTATGTCTGCATGCCTAATTCCTAGACAATAACAATGACTTTTGGGGGAAGAGGAAAAAAAGGCTTTATTTTTAATTTAAATAAATAATTTTTTTTTAAATGCAGGGGAGTAGTAAACACCAAATTTTATTTTTAAAAGCTATTTCTTTGTTCCAAAACTTTCTTCTGGACATTAGCTTTATTTAACTCTCTAATAGTGTTTTATTCCAAATTTTCTCTCCCTTTTCCTTTAACTGCCTTGCACATGATACTTCTCTGCAGGTCTCAGCAGTGACATTTGGTTCTCAGAGTTGCATGGTTTGCAGAATTCTGAAATGTAGGAAAATGGTCAGTTTTGGGAATAGATTTTTTTCCCTCCTGTGACTAAAGTAAGATTGACTATGATATAGGCTGAAATCGCATACAATACATCTAAGCCTATATATTTAAGCCTGTGTTTTACTGCTAAGGAAAAAAATACAATGCCTCTATACAGAGTGACAAGAATTTTATATTGACTTTTGTGTGAATTCTTGATTACTTAGCACTATGGAAGAGGATGGCTTATGCCTTTAGCTGTCTGTTCAGATAAGTTTCAGATAGGAAGTATGAGCCACTCTCTCTATTTCATGTGAGAAAAGATTGTGAAGATAGCTAAATAATGGCTGAGGGCAGTGCAAGTGTGATTAGCAGTATTCTGAAGTCCAAACAAGTAAGCTGTTTCTCTTTAGAGGTCACAGGTCTGTGCTTCTCTGTGTAATGCTTTTAATGCAAGTGGCTTTGCTGAAGCAGTATTTGTTAACTGCTGTGGGGGATTAAATCAAGATTTCAGGTTTTCTGAGACATTCATGTGTCATCCCTGTTAAATGCCATATTGCAGTGTTGTAGGGTGTATTTTACTTCTGGAAGTTTCAGGAACATTGTTATTGAAAACCTCCTGCTCTCTGGCTGTGCCAGACTCAATTCTGAGCCCACTCCTTCATATTGCCCATCTTGAATTTTACCACTTCTTAACATCCAGATTCTTACCTGCAAATTATTCTATTTTGATTTGTGGCCAGCATTATGGGTTGCCTTGGAATGGTGTATGGGTACTTTTGGGTGTCTGTAGTAGGCAGCAGTTCAGACATGGAATGTAGGATCCCAACCTGAATGTGCTATTCAAACACAGAGAGGGAGGGAATTGTTGCTCCAACCAGAGTACAACCTAAGCAAAAGGAAAAATGCTCAGATTTCACAAGGGGAAAGAAGACCTTAAAGGTGATGAAGTAGTTTTGGGAGATGAGCAGCCTAACCACTGAAGAGTTTTGGAAGGTGTCTTGAAAAAGAAGAAGTTAAAAGGAGCATAAGCAAAATGAGGGGTCTTTGCAGATATTTCTGTCTCTTAAATGTGACTGGAAATCTTCAAAATTACAGTGTTGATGGAAATTGAAAATTTAAACAACAGAATTAACATCTAAAAAATTAAATTCGAGATAATGAAAAAAGGCTGCTAAGGGCCTTTGAGAGGCAGTCATTTGCTTTCTGAGAATTTATACAGCAGGATGATGAAGCCCAAGCAACTAGCTAGAAAATCATTCTGAATAAGGGCAGGGTTTTTTGATAAGGGCAAAGAAACTTTCTTGTTTCTTTGTAAGAATGATGGAAAACAGACTTTAGATATATATGGCAGCAGGGGGAGTACAGTATGATTTATATTTGGGCTCCAAAACTTAGACAAGAATATTTGACACATGTAAGAGTCAGATTCATTGTGACTGCTAGTAGCACAGGCTCCACTAACCTCAGCAGCCCTTAGGCTTGGTTGTCTTTCATGTGCTGAGCTGCTGTATTAAGCACTCATAGTCTGATATGAATCACTAAATCTAGAAATTGAGGACATTTACACCAGCAATGGCAGCAGAAGGAGGTCTGAAATAATTAAGACTTAGGTCAATTGAACTACATACAGGATAAATAGGATGATTCTGGAATGAGTTTGGAGACTAAAATAGCTACAGCCATCCATTCTTCCTGCTTTCAGCAGGGTTCATGTGGTTTGGACAGCTTTGATGCTGTTCTGGAAAGGTAAACTTCACAGCAGTGTAACCCCATTTACCTGCAGTGTGAGCATGGCTTTCTGCTGTTTAGGGCACAAAACCAAAAGATGGACTTGGCAGATTTGGAGATTTGGCAGCATACTGTCTCCCAAGTCCAGAAGAACTTCCTGTAAATGCAATACATGCAAGTTCATGTTGCCTCAAGAGCAGCTTGTGGCAGAATAAAGTTTTCATTGCACTCTGTCAAATATAGCACAGATGTAGCTTGAGAAAAATAAGTAGTAAAACAGAATCTTAACATTTCATATTGCTGCTGATGTATGTGCTCATGTTTCAAAAGAAACATCTTAACATTAGATAATGTAACATATTGCACTTTTTCACTGAGGTCCTTTCTTCTTAGGGGACACAATCATAAAGGGGATAGACTTTTAAAGGTGCCTAATCACAGTCTTGTGCTTTGTCCACCTGTTATGCATCACATCACGGTGTTCTCACTGAACAAATGCCTTCTGCTTTGCACTCTTGCCTGGCTTTAACTGTCTTTTGCAGTGGTAACAACTTTTATCTTGACCTTAGTGGGGTTTGGGATATTTTAGATACATGCACAGCTTCCCACTTGCTGGCTTGCTTCAGGCTTCTGTGGTCAACATGTAATTCACCCAAGAATTCCCTCATCACTGAGCCACAGCAAGCCTAACTTCACAACCACATTACCTGCAAACCCAGCCTTGATGCCAGCAAGCCCAAAAGAATCCCAAAGCACTCAGCTTCCAGCAAGCCTGGCTGCCTGGGAAGGCTCCAACAGGCATGGAGGGAGGGAGCTTGCATCTCACTCTCTAGGATCCACTTAAGGACCATGTTAAGCTCATGTCCCCCATAGATTTGCCAGAAAGACAAAAAGATTTCATGGAGGAAAAAAGTCTGAGCAAGAGAAGTAAGAGAGGAAGGGAGAGCAAAAAATTGCATGAGATTTCCATATCTCCTGATGAAATTTTAAATATAGAGAAGACAAGGAATTTTAAGAGTAATAAATATGGAAAACTACATAAATGGGTGTAACAAATAAACTCCTACTCAAAATTGATAAGCACTGAAAATTATTCTGTATTTATACTTTTCATAGGCTTTTTCCTCAAAGTCAAATTAAAATCTGTTTGATGTCATTTCCACCTATGATATTAAGTTCCCAATTTGTCCTTGACTCACAGTGAATGAAACATGAATATTTTTAAGCTTCTTAACTGTGCATGTTTCCCTCAGACTTAAATGTCCTTCAATTCCCTAGAGCCATGACCCTACAAATTGCATTGATCTCTTCTCTGACAGTGTTCACTGTTGACATACTAAGGACTAGTTTTTTCAGAACTGGATATTCTTAATCTTTATGCAGTGCTCTTCCATTGTTGTGCTCAAGTGCATTGAGAAATGGTTTTTAAAAAAGGAAGTTTCTTCCTTTGGTTTCTTACTGTAAACTTATTTATACAAATGCTTCTGAACTGTACATACAATACCTGCAGAAACATTGCTCAGCTCCCAGTGTGGTAGGAAATGGTGCCCTGGCTTCAGATGCATTGATCAGACAAGAAACATGACATGCTGAGGAATGCCTCTCCTCATTTTTCTCAGCTGGGTGTATTGTAAATCAATACCTGACTCTGGGAGGTTGAGTGGCTGAAGATTTCTCTCATCTAGTAGGGCAAGAACTAAATTTCACGCCGGTCTGCTATTAGTGGAGTAAAGAGTTATGGGACAACTATTACTAATTTATAATTTATCTTTAAACTATTGAAGATATTGCCCTGGACACCTGATGCCAAAATACCAGAAGGCATTACAACTCACTATTATAAACTAAAAATTATTAATTAGAAAGAAAAACATTCCAAAACACTTTCATCTCTAATACAACATTAAAAATGACAAATGCAAGATTATTTTCAATTAATGAAGAAACAAAAGTGTGGGTTTGAATGAGAATAGCTGAAAGTACTTAAATCACCAATCACAAATCCTACAAAATGGGAAATAAGGCATTTTTCAATCAGAAAATTTGAGACTGAAAGAGATATTATTTGCCGAAATGATTTGCTGTGGTTTTCAGTCTACCATGTTGATTCTCCTGTTAGAGTTCTCATCTTACAGGTGGAGCCACATGAACAGATTCCCATTATACAGACCTTGTAATCTATCCATTTGAATTCAAGGTGCAATACAAGATAGAAAACTTTATTAAATACTTTATTGCTTCATTAGCTTCATTAATGTAGTTTATGTACATTTGATTGTGCACCCAGTGATATTTATTAAAACTACAGATCTCAAACCGCTTTCCTTTTTTATATTTCTGTACCTATATTTGAGAATAGCTTCTTTGCAAAATAAACACTAAATGTGCACCACAATTCTGTGTTTAACCACATAGCTTAATACTGTATTTGATAAAGTAAATGTTGCCTGCTTTCAGCAGATTATCTGATCTTCAGAAAACTACCAGTTAGGCTCAGAATTTGAATGACTGGATGTTTTGCTTCAGAATTTGTTATCATTTATGCTCTTTATAAGTATATATCAATGCAGAAGTTGTTCAGAATCACCAAATGCAGAGGGACATGAAGGACATGCAGAGGAGTTGCCTTAGCAGGAACAGAAGATGTCAATGACCAAGGTGCAGCCTTGTCCACAGAAGAAGAAATAAACAGAAATTCAAATGTCATGTGTTTACAGACTTGAGTTACCTGCTGCATAGCACTAGGATATAGTGTCCCAATTAATTTGGAAAACACTTAAATCACATGTAGCCCATGTATTTGTTGCATCTTGTGAAATCTGAGGGCTGCAGAAGGGGATTGAGGCCCTAGAACCATCCCAAAGTCATGCAATAGTGGCAACAGTGCTTCTTAGTCTCAGAGATAGTTTGTGGTTGAAGCATGTCCCATTCCTTGAGCACTCTTCTTTCACAGTCAGTCTGTGAGGTGGATCCCTCCCCTTGGGTGCTGCACTGCAGGAATTTATCAGATGATACCCAGCTCCTGACACAGGGTGGTGGGGCTGCTGCTGCCTCCTCTCTGCACCGTGCACAGGCACGGCCTGCAGCAGGCCTTGAGTGCCCAGTGTGTAAAACCAAGGGGGTAAAGTTTCCAAAGTTGCTTTCACACTGTGTCTGGACTTCTGTGCAGTATAAAAAGTACAAGTTTCTACAGTTTGGAGGATTTATTACTTCACTGTGGCCCCATCACTGTGCATGAAAAGCAGAAACTCTTTTTGCTTCCTTAATAATGATTGATTTTTTCCCCCTGTGTGTTAAACATGCTCCTGTTCTTCCTGCATCTTCTTCCTTGACCCAAGAAAACCTCAAGAATTAAATCTGTGTTTGCTAAATTTGTTAGAAAGTAAATAATTTTGTCATTTTGTCTTTCAGGCTTCTGGCCTTTCCACTGACCATATGAGACAGCAAGTATCAGAATGCTGTTAATGGGGTCAGGCAACCCAATAATTTGAGTATGACAATGTCTTTGGGTTTGTTAATCCAGCCCAAAATTTTGCATCATTCCAGGGCATGGAGCAATCTGTTTCCCATCAACTTTTATTTCTTTCCCAAGCATGGTAATATGCCAAGACCAGAGCTTAAACCTTGTCTTAAATTCAATTTTACCATAACATAAGATGAATCAGTAGCATTATGTAATGTACACTGCATAGCCTACATGGCTTTGTTTGTATTTTTAACTAAGAAAGATGCTATTATGTTTGCTAAGGTAAATATAAGCAGATGTTTAAGAAACAGATGTTTTTAAGAAAATTAAACTTGAGTTATAATGTAGATTGCCAGTAAAAGGGGTCAGTGCTCTGATCAAATGAAAGAAAGCAGAAAGATTGCTTCTCTGTACTGCAGTCATTTGCTGCACAAGATATGCTGCAGGAACAGAGTAAGCAGAGAATCCATTCAGCTTGGTAGCAGTCCAGTAGTTCTAAGCTATTAAATGCATTTGCTCAGATGGAGTGCTAATGCAGCTGCATTGTGACTTGTCCCATTAAAATATTTTCTTTCTTTCTTTCTATGAAACTACATGACTAATTTTGGTTTTTTTCAGCTTTCTAAAATAGAAAATGCTTGCAGTTAATTAGACTTGGAATTAGACTAGCAATGCAGTAAGCCAAAGCAAGCTATTTCTTTTTAATCTATAGCAAAGCCTAGTACCTTTATTTTGGTTTAGACATACTATACTTGAATATAAAAATATACTGAGAATAGCAATTTCAACAATGCATACATATATATAACTAATAGAGATGGATAATATATTGTGTCTACATCATATGGTTTTCTAATTTCCTCTAAACAAGACACAAGGACAGGACTGAAAATCTAGGTGTTAGTGGGAGAGAAGGTTGCAGCAAACAGCTCCCAGAGAGCATCCTGCTTTTACCAGCATGGGGGTTTTGCAGGCTAGTTATCTTGTTGGGGAAGGCTGGCTTATTTTACTTTGCTTTATTTTTCAAAACCTATGCTTGTATTTTCTTCCTGAGTTAAAGAAATCAGCTGTGAGTGAACACTAGAACTAAACCCTCTTTTCCCATAGTTAGTGCTACATTTTTTCTTTTCAGCTAATATACATCTGTTGATTTTCAACTGACTTTTCTCAAGTGAATTTACTAGGTATAGTAGAGAAATAGCTCTAGGAGCAGGGATGAAAAGCCATGATTGCCTTCCCAGATGAAAGCTTACCTTTAAGATGCCAAGTTCATGTTTTCTTACATGCTTACTTCCTATCCCATTAATCTTTATTTCATTCCTGCACAATGGTGGTGGAGCACTGGAAGGAGAAATCAGATGGTCTGTTGGCTGTGGTCATGTAAGAGTTTTGCTGACTGATAGAAAGTGTGGCTTCGAAGTCCCTGCAGCTGGTGAGGGAATTTAACATAAATACTTCTGCAATGTAAGCTAAGCAATTGTACAACTGTGGGTATCAGAGCCATGAGATGCATTTCCTATCCCTGGCTGTGCTGTTTTCTGGCTGTTGGGGAGCCCAGACTGAGCACTGAACTGCCTTCCTGGATCACATAGCTACCTCATGGCTGTTTGCAACTCTGTGGCAAATTAAACAGTCCTCCTCTCCCCTCATCGCTCCCCCTCAGTGACCCTTTCTGTGCGTCAGGTTAAGTAATGGAAAAATCCAGCTGCAAAACATAAACTTTCACTTAAACTGGTATCTACTGTTTGATTGCTTCCAATATTTCAGATAATTTATTTATAGCCCAGTGCCTATCTGTGTACCCTATTCTGATGTCTGCAGTATTACTGTACCTACCCTTTATTTAAAATTAATATGCATTAAATAAATGCAGTTATCCAAGTCTAAGTAATGTAATACAAGCAAGCCCTTGTGCCAAATCTGCATTATCCAGGCTGAGAGGGAACATCAAGAAGATGATAAAAAAGATATGGGAGAATCCTATTATCAGTCTGGTAATATGCATGTTTCCCTTATAGAGCTATCCATGAGAATTAAATTTAATTTTATATGTGAGCTACAGGGAGTCATAAAAAGTTGTGTAATTCCAATATTCCAGTCTGATTCCTGCCCTTCTGCCAAGCTTGTTGCTTTGGATATCCTACCTACCTTTGGTACCTGCAGTAACCCTGTAATTGGGACACACAGGACAGACACAGGCTTGGCTCTGAGGCCACACATACAAAAATGTGGTGGCTTCCCATAACTTTCTTCCTCTCCTCCCACAGATCCACATTTTGAGGAAGGAAAATTATTTTGTATGCTGAAGACAAGAATAATAATGACTCATTGATAAATTAGAAGTAGTGAGAAACTGTGCCAATGAATGATGCAAATTATTATAACACAGAGATCTGGGCTTTGAGAGTTTACATGTAGATTCATTAATTTATCTTTATTTTTGCAGCAGTTAAATTTTAATTTATGGCTGTTATACCAGAAGGTCAAACATCAAAGCATGTTTCATTTTCAGATTTAAGTGTATTGATAATATAAAGAAATTCACGTGTTAAAATTTAAGTGCAGCAGTCTAGTTCTGCATGTGTGCTAAGGTCCTCCTGACCAAATTATCTCGAAACTTGGTAAGATGGTATGAAGGATAAGCAAGTTGACAGTCCTATATGGTATCAGATTAGGAAATAATCTTCAAGATTATCTCTATTTCAGAGAGTTATGTATTGTCTAATTGACTTTTTCAAGGAGCAGTATGTAACTAATTTGAAATCATTGTTTGACAAATCACCATCTCTTCATCTATTTCTAGTATGTCCTTTTACTTTGCCTAGAAAAATTCTTTGGATGAAAATTGAAGACTATAAAAATAGGCAGATGCTCTGTGGGTATTTGATAGTTTAGTTATTCTCAAAGAAGGCATAGATCTAAAAGTGCACAATGTGTAGAGTAGCTCACATCCAGGAGGGCAGGGATTGTTTGTGTATGTATATCTCTGTATAGCTGAGCCATGTAGTTCTGCCTGCCTCAGCCTTCTGCACGTGGGCAGATGAGCTGTGCTTTGTGCACTCACACACACGCACCTGAACAACTTCTGACTTACTCCACATGTGGTCTGCAGTGGCCTGAACCCTGCACACTGAGTGTGCTCTGCAGTTATCTGCCTTACTACAAGGTATATGCGAGTATGTTTTGCCTGGGAAATATCAGAAGAAACAACGATTCTGTTGTCAAATGTTCTGAGTAGCTTATTTTCCAAAATTTGAAATGTTTTGCACTGCTCATAAGAAGGAGACATGGAAATGTAGAAGGAAACATCTCATTCCCTATAGGAGAGTAGGAAAGAACTCAGTAAGAAATTAATATTCTAGGTATTCTTATATTCTTTTCTATGTTCAATTACTGGTGCTAAACTAAAGAAAAAAGAGGAAGCCCATTTGGATCATGTAAGCAATCTGTAGTTGTTCAATTAATATTTAATGAGTCACTTGGTGGAAATCAGAAGGATATCAGTTGAATAATTGGTCTGATATCAGTTTTTATCCCCATCACAGATAAGTGAGAATAAATCCATTGACTATAGTAAAGGAAATACAAATCTATTAGTTAAGAACTGCCATATGAGAGATGAAAGTGTTTTGGGATTAAGACTGTAGTAAATTCTGTATGTATTTAGTATTGACTTTTAAATTTATGGAATATTTCTATTTGCAATTCTGAAGACTTATAATCATTGAAAGGTATGAAGAAGGGGAAAATGTATGTGGAATATCATCCTCTAATCTGTTAAGCAGAGGATAAAAAGTAGGTAATCTTCATAAAGCCTCCTCAAAGATTTTGTTAAGTACAGCCTACTTAGATTTAGTTAAAGATGTAGCTAGCTAGCTCCATGTACATTTGACAGACCAGAGAACATTCTAGCATTAATTATAGAAAAATAATGTGGAGTTCCTTTCTATATAAAGAAATATCCATAATATTAGAAAAGCCCACAGCATTTGCTGTTTTTAAACTTGGTATATAAACACAGTAGCTGAATCAAATGTTCTTGCAACGTAACTAATGGCTGTGAAGCATTTTATTTCTGTGCACCTGCAGGCAAATCCTGAGGTAATCCTTGTCCTGCATGTCAGGTGGGGACACTCACTGAGCTAAGAGGTGATCCTGACACAGCAGCCTGCGGTTTCAGGCCTCATCTTTGCTGACTGCTCACTGAACATTTCCTTCCAACACATGAGATCAGCCGTGCTGCTGCCCAGCACCTCCTCCACTGCGCCAGGACTCCTTTGGCTGGGTGTGCCCTCGCTGCTGCCGTGGCAGGGAATGCCAAATGCACTTTGCAGTGGTGGCTTGGACAATGAGTGAAGGTTTCAAAGGAAAAATGGCAAAGGGGAAGGACCCTCCTGGGTCTCATGAGGAGGAGAGGAGAGGAGAGGAGAGGAGAGGAGAGGAGAGGAGAGGAGAGGAGAGGAGAGGAGAGGAGAGGAGAGGAGAGGAGAGGAGAGGAGAGGAGAGGAGAGGAGAGGAGAGGAGAGGAGAGGAGAGGAGAGGAGAGGAGAGGAGAGGAGAGGAGAGGAGAGGAGAGGAGAGGAGAGGAGAGGAGAGGAGAGGAGAGGAGAGGAGAGGAGAGGAGAGGAGAGGAGAGGAGAGGAGAGGAGAGGAGAGGAGAGGAGAGGAGAGGAGAGGTCTTAGTCCCTTCTTTCGCAAATAAGTTGAGCAGAGAAGAGAGCTTGATTGTCTCTCTTGAGTCTCTGTATCCACCTGAAGCCCATGGAGCAAGTAGTATCCACCTACAGCTATGACCCCATGACATTTGGATAACAGCTTAGTACAAGATCTGTCTTCCAAATTGTGGTGCCACTCATGGGCATCAGTTTGAGATCAGAAAATTCAGTGATGTTGCCGATAGTATTTTCTCCTTCTTTCCTAGTACCTACAAGGTGTCACTGAACATTAAGAGACAGTATCAGAGTGTACAAATAGTGAGTTTAAAACTTCAGTAGTGAAGTGACTGAAGTGGCAATTCACAGAAGTAAACAGAACCATGACATAGGGAGCTGAGGACTGTCTAGAGGATATTCTTTATGTGGAGAAAGGCAAGATTTTAAATCTCATTTGGCTGAAGTACATTTTCTTATATCCTCCCACCAGTGGAGAAAGAACAGTATTACTCCTTTTCCCTTGGAAGGAGGGGAGCTGCACAGAACTGGTTTTGACATGAGTGTCTACATGGGTGAATACTTCCTGTTTGGTGTGAGATTAGCCCGCTTTAATTTTTTTTCAGTGAGAAGCTTGCACCTTGATTGTTTGAAAGTCATTCATCCAACTGTGGATGATGGTCTTATACAGCTGTGTGAAATAGGTGGAGGCTTAACTTTTTTCAGAAATCAAGACATTTGAATTTCTGGAGACCACAAGCACTTTCACCCCTCTTTCTTGTTTTGTACACTATATTCTAGTACTCACTACATATATGTGTCTAAGATGCTGTGCTCACCCTCATACTGCTGATCAAGAGAATTTAGGGTTTATTATTAATATAATTTGGTGACCTTCTTCTTTATTTCCCAGCTTTATTTTTTTCTTTCTTCTCCTTTTATTTGTCATTTAATTTCTTATTATCCATATTGACTTCTACTTAGTAGAAAGCTATCCTATCTGTATTTGCTTACCTATCTGCTCCTTTCCCAATAATCTGTTCTTCCGCCTATGTTTTATTTTTTCTTTGTTTTTGTGTCATTTTTATATTGCTAATCCTCCAGAGTTCCTATTTTTTCATCTTTTTGCATTCTTCATTTCCTCTCTTAATTCTTCTGTCATTTGCAATCTCTTCTTGAGCCACGTTTTTTCTCTATTTCCTTCCTAATTTCCAGCATCTTTCTGCAGTTCCTGGGGTTGTTTGTCACTTTCTAATTTGTTTTCCTGTGTTTTTCCCCAACCATCTCCTGTATTCTACTTCTCTTTCATCCCATATCTCTAGCTTATTTTAGTGACTGCTGACCTGCCTTGACCCTTGAGTCTCCTGAAAGGCTGACTGATCATTTCATAAGGATCTCTGCAATGGGTGGAGACTGTATTTATCTCTTTCCTTCAGGCTTGAGGGATAGATGCACCATTGTGAGACCAAATATACATTTCATCTGTATGTCTGGTGTCAGAAATTTATTCAGCAGCATGGAAGATGCCAAATCTGTAGTCTTAGCAGGACTTCTTTTTTTTTCTTTGTTATTTTTCTTCCCAACAGGTTTATTTTTGCAATTGCAATATATAAATAAATACGTATACTAGAATACTTCCAGAATTTTCCAGTTACAGCTATTTTATGAAGAACCAAGAACTGCTAAACTGAAATAATACTAGGCAATTGCACTTCTTCTTGTCTGAAATAATTTCCAATACAAAAATTTACTTGGGATCCTTGCTTTAGTACTTCATAATATACTGATTTGATTTTTTTAAAATTTAAATCCTGATTTTACAGTGCATGTTTTCTGATACTTTTGGTGATCTCAGTGAAATTTTCTGTTAGCTCTGTTGAACTGTTCTATTTATAGTTATCAATGTAATCCTGATTGATTCCAGAGGAGTGTGATCATAGTATAACTAGAGTTATGAGGAAAGAATGTATTTGATTATTCTTAACTGTCATATTTTCCTTATGTGGAGTAAGAGGCTATCATAGTCCTGATGCAGGGAAATGTTTTCAGTTTCAATAACTAGTGTAAGAACAACAAAAGCTTCTTACAAATGCCAAATCAATGACTAAACTGCTTACTTTGTCTTTACATAAATTTCAAATTGTGTATTGTAACAATTCAACATAGCAAAAACAATTGTGCTTGAAAACAACTGCTACGTCTTTCTTACTTGGTGATTTCAACATGTTTATTTTAAATTTTTTTCTGCTTTCTTTTAGTATTTTCCTATGCAGAAGAATAAATGGTAATTAAAATGTGCAGGATGAAAAGATGGAGCAGTCAGTGCTTGTACCACCAGGACCAGACAGCTTCCAATACTTCACTAGAGAGTCTCTTGCAGCTATTGAACAACGCATTGCTGCAGAAAAAGCTAAGAACCCCAAACAAGATCGTAAAGACGATGATGAAAATGGGCCAAAACCAAACAGTGACTTGGAGGCAGGAAAAACACTTCCCTTTATTTATGGCGACATACCTCCAGGAATGGTGTCTGAGCCCTTGGAAGACATGGACCCATATTACATCAATAAAAAAGTGAGTCTGATATCAATCCTGTTCATATGCCAGGGTTTGGAGTACGTTATCATGCTCGTTTCATTTTCTTGGAGTGGATCATACAGCCTGTTACTTCAGTATGTTAGTTTGCAGCAAGAACCCATTTGCCTTAATGGTTACTAGCTTTTCACCTTTTTCTTTTAATTTACCTCAAATTTATTTCTTTGGTATAACTGACTTTATATGAAAAGAACATTTATATGTAAGCTGAAGCATAATACGTGATCTTTGATTCTAAGCAATATGTAATACCTCTATAAACATGTGGGTATGTAATATGTATATATTTTGTGAACTTCTTAGAAATGAACATACATTCATATTGACTACACCAGAATTCTCTAAGGTTCTTCAGATTTAAAACTGACAGCATGAACCAATGCATAGAACATTTAGTTTACAGAAATCTGCTTTGATAGCAAATGCTTGGGAAATTGTGGAATCAAAAGGGAAACAAACAGCTAAGCAGTAAATGTAACAAAAAGAGTGTAAAACTGATTTTAAAGTTTTAGTGAAACTGGCCTTGGACAGCCTGGAATCTTTTTAGAATGATCCTGTTGCATAGCCTACAAGCAGCAGCAGCAGCAGTTCATGCTTTATATCTGTAGCGAGTTTGGGTGATACTCTAATTACTGGGTTCTATGATTGTAAAAACTGTCAATATTAAGATAGGAGTTATTGTGAATTTCACAAACTACTGTGTTCTAAGTGTCTCAGCTTGCTAAATTTCATGTGATTTATGAGTCCTACTTTGACAAGAGGGAAAATACTGTGTGAAAGAGCAATATTTTTATCTCTATTATCTGGTGCCTCTGAAAGAGCCTTTATCTGCCATTCACAGCATATGAAGATTTATCTTTAAATCACAGTTCTACTTTTACAAAGATAAAAGATGTGTTTCTATAAAAGCAGGCCTTGTGGAGTTCTGTACTAATTGTGTCTGTTTATGATACAATATTCCATATAATTTCAACCCTACCTGCCCACAGCTCATCCTGAACCTTTATAGCCAAATCAGTCTGTCTTGTGTGTCTGGCAGTGAGAACAGATACATGATAGGTATGACAGATATGCCTCTCCAGCCCTTGGGAATGGAAGACCCTTTCAGTCCTTTCTGAAATCTTACTGAAATCTTACTAAATCAGCCAGGTCTGGTGACAGAGTTGTGAGAAATGGAGAGAAACCAGCTGAACATATTCAGTCAAGTTTCTGTACTACTTGAAAGGAAGAGCGTTTTTATTTGCACTCTAAATATGTATGGTCCAAACACATACCCTCTGGGATTTTCTTCTTTCTGCTGAAATCCACATATTCTCTCTATGCACGTGCTTTAATCTTCTACAGGACGGAAATAGAAACAGCCCTGTCAGTCTAACACAAGGCAAAAATTTCTCAAATGCTGCAATTCTTTTTGCCTTTTGTTTCTCCAGTAAGATGAAAATAGATGTTCCTAACAGAAAAATCAACACCTATTTCAATTTTCACCTGTAATTTTTACTTTAAAATATCTAATTTCTAGATTTTAATATCTAGCTGCATGTGAATTCTGGAAATACTTATTTCCTTAGGTCTTATTTCACTTGTATTTTGAAAATATTGGCAGCAGCTGATGCTCCTGCAAGTCTCAGAAGGACAAATAATTTGAGAAAAGCAGAAGTGAACATCTCTAGGAAGACACATAGGAATGCTCAGTGTATTTATTTCTGTAATGTTTGACATTTCAGCTTCTTCTTTACCCCTCTCTGAATTCCACCTTTTAAAGCCTAGAAATCCATCAGCACACCCTCTCCAGTGTGACAGTGTGACAACTGCTGCACAATCATTAGGGATGTTATGTTTCTCCCTGGTGAAGCATCTATCTGAAATGTCATGGATCTAATGAAAAACACCAGAATGAAAGAAAGTACTTACTTGCAAGAAAGGGTTAGGACAAAGGCAAGATAAGATCTCTGCATAAACTGTAGCTGGTTTGTTGACAGAAACTACCAGAAAGTTTGGCTTGCAGACTTTTAAATAGGGAATAGTAATGGTTATTCACATCTGGTCACTGCGTTTATTTGGAAAAGCTGCATAGGAATTTTAGGAAGAGGTTTTTTAATTATAAGTTTGGGTCATGAATGAAGACATCCATCATTTGCCTTATAAGAAAATATTGCATCTCTCTTGCTTTCTTTTTTTTTTTTTCCTTATTCTTTGAACCAAGATTGATCAAGCTCACTCTGTTTTTCATGCGATGAATGTTAAATGTCATCTAGAGTTTTTTCTGTTCCATCCTTGGGACTGCTTTTTCTAAGCAAAAAGTCTGTACATGCCATGATTTGATGCAGTTTAATAGAGAATAAGACAGAAATAAATACATATTTTGAGCTGGTTTGAGAGCCCTAATTTGTGCCTGAGGTAGACCTGAGATGAAAAGTTAAAATAAAAAATCTTTTAAGAGAAGCAAAACCAATAGGTACAATAGTATTATGGTTTTGTAGGTGTGCTTCTATGCAAAACCTACCATCAAAGAGGACATATCCTCTTTAGTACTCAATACTAATCTGAAGCTGAAAGGAGAAGGAAAATATTGACAACTGCTGTTTGACAATAGGACAGCCCATTATAGGAGGTTTACACACTTGATAGTATTTTTGATTTACACTGTGATACAGTGTAAATCAAAAAAGCCAGCAACTTACCCTTGAAACGTAATTATTTTATTGTAAAAGAATAATGTTCTCCCATAATTATGATTTCATTATACTAAAATGCTGCCGACTGTGGTGGCCAATAATGCTGGTCTTCAGAACTGTGATGTTTAGCATCCTAAAGGGCTGCAGTGCTCTTTTTTCTTTTTTAATCCAAAATTGATTAAAAGTGAACAGGAAGTTCACTCATGTTTTGTGTTCTGCTTCTGTGTAAGTGCAAATCTGTGTGTTCCCAGTATAATACTGCCTGCCTGTTCATGCTCAAGCTGCCATCACAAAGGATCAACCATATTCACTTCATTGTCTGCAGAGAAAAGATCAGCTGGAATCCCCTCAGGTCCTGACCTGCGGTCATGAATCAAAATCTGGTCCACTTGGTTTCATACTTTCAGGGCTGGTTCTTTTCCTCTGAACCTAGGCTGCTACATTAAAGAGGAGGGAGAGAATATGTGGAACTAAATGGGTAAAAACTTCATTTCTTCCTGCTATGATAGAGACACAACATTTTTTATTGCCACTCCATGCCCTGCCTCTTGCCGGAAGGATCTGAATAATGTCTGTCAGCAAAGATGCCTCCTTTTCTCCTGACATTCTATGATATCAGTCCCTAATCTGATCAAATCACTAACTCCTGGGTTTCCCAGATGTGTCTTGGGTTTCAAAACACCCAAAATGATTCTGCAAAATTGCTTCAATTTATTACACCAGCAAAGGTAATTTCACTAGTGATTTTGGATATTTTTGGATATTTTTGTAGTTGTACAGTAATTTTTAAGTGACAAGTTCTAGCAAAGCAAAGTTAAGGACTTGCTAGAAAACATTGTTTCAAAAGATAACAGCCAAGAAATGGAAATGTCTCATACGCCATGAGTCTCCTGTTCTAGCTGCTGCAGGAGCTTTTCTAGAGAAGCTGAGGACCCAGCTCAATGTTGTATCTGCTCCTGTCTCAGAAGGTGGAAATGCAATGGGGTAGCACACAGTGCACTAAATCTAGCCTCCCAGAAACTACATTTAAAGCTAAGTAGGAGGAAGAAGCAGAGAAATAAGGTTTTGGGAACTCTTTATCCCAAGAGATTCTCAGAGACCTTAGCTTTATTCAGGGTTGACTCTTCTCTCTTAGCTACATCTTCTCAAAACACTCCTCCTCCTCCTTTGCCCTGCTAAGAATTCAGTTTCTGGCTTTATTTCAAATATGGCAAAAGATGGATTGGATTTTAGGTTAGAGATGCAAAAAGAAGCAAATCAGGGACTTCCTTTCAGGGAACTCCGAATTTATATTCACACTCCAATACTTTGACTGTGAATTGGTTTTGTGCCATTATAAAAATGAATAAAACATAAGACCTGAAATTTATACATAATCCTTCATATACAAGCATTACTCTTACCATTTGTATAGAATTTATCTAGCTTTTCTTAGTGTGTGTCTACTTTGTCCTGACAGCTTTGGGTACAATACTGCATGTTCATCCACACTGCCTACACATTGGCTTGCATCTGGGTTGAGAGTGGGGTGAGATATGGCAGGCATGGCAGGGAGCTTACATAGGGCTTGCATATCAGCTCTTACTTTTAAATGAAAATTCTCCTTCAGGAAAAAGGTACAGTTTTAATTCATGTTTAAGGCTAGAAGTTAGAGGACCAACAAAGTCATTCAGAAAGCTCAAATCGCAAAGATGCTTTGAGTGAAAAATTAAAACTGAGATAGGGAATTTATGTCTTGTTGGTTCTGCTTATGCAGGGCAGCAGAAAGTAGAACAGCTAAAATAGCAGCAGCTTCCAACTGAAACTGGAACTGTGCCAGCATGCTGTTATTTTCCATAAGGCATATGAAAATAGATGTATGTTTAATATGCTTGTGTTCAAAGATTTTTTAAAAAATGTAGGTTGACTGAAGGTGCAGTAGTCTTAGATACAGAGTTAGTAGGAAGTGTGATTTTTGATGCATTTTGTCAACTACCTCATAACAACAAAAAAGAGCATGAGTTGGAGGCGTTTGAGATGTGAGTCCTGGGGGCTGGGGACAGACCTGGCAGAGGAATTCACCTTACCCTTGGGGTGTGAGGCTTTGAAACATTGTGCCAAAAAGTCATTCATCTGGTTGGTGGCTTCAGCAGTTGAAATGAAAGCTTCATGTAAGGTCAGGTCATCTGCAGGCTGTTACCTGTATGCCTGAACTGGATGTGTAATTTGGAAACATTAGCTCAGACTGTCCTCAGCTTCATATGTAGGTTCTCCATTTTTGTGCAGAAGTGGGAAATCATAGACATATCTTATACATTCCTACACATCTTGAGTTTGTGCTCAAGACAGTGTGAACTCTGCCTGGTAGAGTCCCTTACTCCTAAGGGGTTTGGTTTGTAGAAGGTGTTCTGTGTAGAGCCGTAGTGGAGGGACAGCTCAGGGAAGAAGCCGCTGGGACTGGAGTTTAATCCTTGCTTCTCTGCCTTCAGTAAACCCCAACTCCCCATCTCTCTCCACTTCCTGTGTGCTTCTAGACATTCTTATCTACCCTTCATGGTCCATTCTAAACTTTCCAAATCTCAGCAGACTGAAGTATTGTCCTTCTTGAACCTCCTTGGCATATTTTCCATGTCTACCAGCCTTCCTGGAAATAGTCATGTAGTTCACTGCTCACAGTCTTGAAGGCATGGACACCAGATGAAACCAACATGCCCTTTCCCATGCTTCCACTGGAATTCTAGTTTACAGCTCATTTCATCAGCAACTTAAAAATCAGGGAGGCTTTCTCATAGCTTATGTGCAAAATATAAAACTCTGACAATGGAAAAAACAAAAAGGAAAGAAAGCAATTTGAGACATTTCCCTTTAATTTCATTTGAATTTAGGTTATGATTCTTGCATCGTCCCTTTCACTGGATGCAGATTTCTTCTGAGTTACCGAACCTTCCTTCCTTCTGCACTGTTTTTCATTCTTTTCTGTTTAATGTTGCAGTTGAAGAGCACCTTAATGACACAAAAGAACCCGGCAGCCCACATTTTCTGTGCTGTAGTGTTAGGGCAGGTGCAGCCATCATGGCCTGCAGTGGAAGCAAAGCAGTGTTTGCAGGGTTTGTGCTCATACTGTTTATTTTTGGCTCATGGATTTATTTGAGACATTTAACCTACAGAGTCTTCTACAAGTCTCTGAAGTGCAGCTTGCATGCCTGCAAGTTTCTCTAAATTTGGTTGACATCATAGATATTAAAAATTAAAGTTTTAAAGTGTGTATTTTCTGGGAAAATTTCACGACTGGAAACCACAATTGTGCAGTAGGATCATTTGGGATTGTCTCTTGCTCTCCTCTAGTAAGGTATATTCAGATGTCCAGTCCTCAGAGACCTACCCAAATATGGCAGTATATGTTACTTCTATTTCCCTCACTTCTGAGCACAAAAACCCCCAAATTAAACAAGTGGATAGTGTATTAGATCAGTTTCCAGAAGGATTTCCAGTTAGTAAGACTGATATATCAATAAAGTCCACAGGAAGGGTGGAAAGGAGTCGGGGGGGATGCATCACCATACCCTGCTTGTGGGGTTTCAAACAGGGAGAATTTTCTGGGGAAAGACATAAATAAAATTATAATTTCAGGTAATAATTTATGCATTTTTATTTACAAGAAACACATGAAAAGGAATATTACTTTACTAAGTTTGTTTAATGAGGAAGTAAAACCAAAACATTAATGAATTGGATTAATTGCATTATCTTAAGTCAGATTCATCAGGTAAGTACTGGAAATAGTTTTTATTTTAAAAAATTACTCATGATTTTTGTGTATTAACTGTTCAAAAAGTTACAATTTTGGTGATTGTTTATTTGTAACAGTTTTTAAATGAGAATCTATAGTGAATAAACACTGATTAAATTTCTTTCTTTCTCTTTTTCAGACATTTATAGTATTGAATAAAGGGAAGGCAATCTTCCGATTCAGTGCCACCTCTGCCCTGTACATTTTAACACCCTTCAACCCTCTTAGGAAAATAGCTATTAAAATTTTGGTACATTCATATCCTTTTTTAGTGGTTGTTCTAAATGAAATTAAGAAAACACGTCATGATTTCATCATAAATGAAGGTTCAGGGTCGTTCTGGGTCTGTCCTCAAGATCAGCTTTCCCCTCTGCTGCAGCAGTGTGCCTGGAAGCCTGGCTCTGCATGCTGATTCTCACGTTCCCAAACCTGCCCAGTTGCACCATAAGCCTCTGCCAAATTTAATACCTTGCCAGAAAGATCGGCAGCATTCCTGCAGGCGGTTTGCAAAGCATCTGTACGTGCAGGTGGTGGCCAGACTGGGGGACCAGAACTGATGGGATGGTGCACAAGGTAAAGTTCTAGACTGACATGGGGGATTGCTGCCTGGTGGTCATAACAGGTTATGGGAACTTCTGGTGAGTGAGGCTTTGGTGCAGTTGGGTTTTTTGCAGAACCTCAAGACTGGGAAATGTATTTGTCAAACGAAAATTTCAGTGTGACAGTAAGGCTTTTAACATTGAACAAGTAGTGAAAGGCAGAAGCCTTAATAACAGAGACTGCTGGCAGAATTTTCTAGGTCTTTGGAAAAAGTAAGAAACAAGGCTGATGATTGCTGGCTCGGAATACCCTTTACTCTGAGCTCCTGGGAAGTTAAAGCAGTGTGAGAGAAGGGGAGGGTGTCAGACTGGAGAGGAGTTAGGGAGCATTTAGGGACAGTAGCTAAGGGAGCTGGCAGAGACCTACAGACACAGTGGTGGTGATGGTGAGAAAACACAGCCAAATACTGTCGCACTGCAGCCTCCAATGACTGCTCATCCACTCACACGACACTGGTTTAAATACCTGCCAACACTGCATCTGGCTGGGCTGTGGGTAATGCTTTTCCCTGGCATATTGGTTACTGAGTTTGGTCTTTTGAGTTTCTCCTGACTGTCTTCAAAGTGTATCCAGCTGGTCTTGACTACAGTAAGAACAAAAGAAATTCCAATAGACAATATGTAATTTCAGTATTTTTCCTTTGATCTATGAACAGATTGTGTAATTTAACTCTATTATAGGAAGATGTTTTCTTTCAGTTTAGGACTGATTTCTTTTTACAATCAGCTAACTGTTGCAGGGGCTATTTTTATCTTAGATATAGGCATAGAATTGTTTTTTAATCTAAAACATAAGCATAAGTGCAGGTTCTGATATTTCTATTTTTTTAGTACTATTCATTATAGTACAAACACTGCAAATATGAAAGTGTTTTAACTAAGAACCATTAAATATGTTTCTTTTTACAGTTCAAATCTCAGCTACTTACAAGGTTAACTTCCTAGACAGAAAAGATGAGGGATAAAATTGATTATTATTTTTAATAATCCTTTGACTTTTCTAGATAAACTCTATTTACTTCACATTTTGTGGCAGGTGTTTGGCATTTTGGCCTTTGTAACAGAAATGTGCTTTTCACTTTCAGTGTGAAAGACAAGTGTTGAGCACAATGAAATGGGCACATTGGTTAGAAAAACTTCATCTGTCTGTCCTCCAGATTCTGTGAACCCCTGTATAGGGTGCTCTGATTACATGTGCCCAGATACATGTGAGCAGATGTGGCTGCTCTGCAGAGAAAGAGTGTGTCTCTTTGCAGTGCTCACAGACTTTCCCTGCAATTATTCCCACTGCCAGTAGCTATTGTAATACTGGATACAGAAACTGGTAACAGCATGAGTTTCTCTCTGCTGACTCATCTCCTGGTAGTCTGCTTTTGGGGGTTTTTTGGTTTTTTTCCTTTTTGCCTGCCTGACTCGACTTAAAGTAGAACACGCAACTGCGGAGGCAGCACAAGAGTGATGGAAGATGGGCAGGCTTTGGCAATTAATAGGAAAGAATGAAAAGGTGAGAATAAGTAGAGTGTTGAGCAGTCAATAAAAAAGGGAGGTGGCACTGGCTGGAGCTGTGGAGTATTAGAGATTTCTGTTAGAAAGAACTGGGGAGGTGCTCTAGAGAAAATGTGTCAGAGCTCTTGTGCAAGGCTCTGGAAGCTTAAATTTTAGTATTCCTGAGTGTGGCCTGACTGCCAGAAGGTATCTGTGAAACCAGTTGGCAGTGTTTGGTTTTTGCCCAATTGTTTCATCTTCCACCAATCCACACAGGCAATAAGAGACTTCAGCTGCTCCTGTAACTGATTAGCTTGAGGCTGTGTGGTGCCTCTGCATGCCTGTATGGGAAGAGCATGAAAAAGGCAGTATATTTCCGTGAAGAAGTCATCATAGATCCATCTTTTTGTGTGTGTGTTTACAGTTGAATTGTTATAGAACATAAAATACTAAATTAAGGGAATATTGAGCTTGTAAATCAATCACTCAAAATGTGGGAGGACAGAAGAGATGCACAGACATTGAATGTGTCAGTTCCCAGTTCTCATAAGAGAAAGGGTCAGAGTCTATATTTCTATGAGTATCTGCTCCCTCTCAGAGTGAACGGCACTTTGGTGACTTTTGGCTCCCAGATGTGCCAGGTTTTGTGAAGAGTGAGCAATGTGCAAGGACCTGCCTGTGGCCCTTGTTACGAACATACCACGACGCTGAGCTGAAAGCACACAACACTGCACAGGGGTAAAACTTCAGCTCTCCCAGGAGCACACTGTGCTTCTCTGACTCTTTCATGAGACAACTGAAACTGCAGCCAGGCATCTTCAACCTGGATTCCAAAATGGATTCTCTATGTTTAAAGGAATTTCTTAATTAAGTTGAAAGAGGCTCTTTAGACCTGTCTGTGGACTGTGATGACAAACACATTCTAATAATTTATTCTAAAGCACTGAACGATTTTTACTCTACAGAGATTGCATGCCAACATGATCTTCAAAACTAAGTCACTTACTGAAATATACCAAAATATCCACTGCTGCATCAGGCATTTAGGCAAAGAGCACACGCCTGTCTGTGGGAATCAGGCAGCTAATTCCTTTCTTGTGATTTGAGTGTTTATTGAAAAGGTATGCTAAAGTTTGAATTTTTAAGCTGCTGTAAGCAAAGATCTTAATGATTGCAACAATTTTCTGAGATGTTTAGATCATGGTGCTACTTCTCTTATTTCTTCTTCACCTAGAGTGAAGGGTTAGGTTCTTGGTTTGGGTTTCGTGGTGGTGGTTGATTGGTTTGGTTTTGTTTTTTATCATTTTGTTTTTGTCAATGTTATAAAAATATACCCCAAACAACCAAATGCTATCTACTTAATTAAAGAAAAAATTAAATCCTGGGCTCTCAGGTAAAAGTTTAGCTGTAAACAGCTTTCTTTAGTTTAAACTATTTTCTTTGCAGTTATAGTGATGCAAGTACTTTAAGGAATACATACTTTAGAGAGATGACTAGTGGGAAAATAGGTTAACCATTTGGTATAAATGTGTAGCAGCGCTTATTTTTTGCTGCCATCATGTGGCCATTTTGAGTCAGGTTACTTCAGTGTTTCCAAATGTTTGAATTGAGGTTGTTGCCACAAAAAGGGCAGAACTGCACCGTCTGAAGAGATCTGGTGATCTGGTGGACAAAGAACATTGTTTTGAATGTCATGAAGCCCCGGTGGATTGTCCCACCTCCCTAGAGCCAGCCCCTTTGTTACGTCTGGTTTCATAGTCCCTGAGTACCTAAATGCTCCTTTCTGGAACATCAAATAAAAATTAATTGCATTCTAATCTTCACCAGTTTTCCATGCTTTTCAAGCAATTGATGCAACTATTGAAGCGTTTTTCAAATTATAACATTAGTAGAAACAGATACACTGCTTTTGCTGAGTTTTGAGAGAGACCAAAAGTTACACCGGAAAACTTCACGTTAATCTGTGAGCTCTCTATGGATTTCTGTTTCACTGATTGACACATGTACTATTAAGCTGGTGTTAGGGAAACATGGAATGCACTCACTTCAGCAATTAAAAACAGTCTTCTATGTTCTAGTCTGTGTTTTCAACAGACTGGCTGTGCTGGGTTCTGGAGCGGCACTGACTCAGCTCAGCTCTGGCTCCAAGTAAATAGTAGAAACATTTTTTCCCTTGCATATGCCAGCTTTTGATTTTAGTGCCAAGCCTGTAGAAGTGAAACACTAACACTTATTCAATATGCCAGGTACTTAAGGCAAACTGTATACTCCTGCAAGTTATTTTGGTTTTGGCTGTTTCTCACTCATGTTTCCACCCAGGGTGTGAGGCCATCTCCTTTCAGTACCAGCTGAAAACAAAACATGAGGACACCTGCAAAGCAACATCAGAGTCTCAACAAATCAGACCAATATTAAAGTCTAATATTCTAAAGTGAAAAATACAAGGTTAAGCAAAGTGTGTGTTCATGTTTACCAAAGTCTAAAAGTTTTGTGTAAGTGGCAATATTTTACTGTACTCGAGCCGTGACTGATGTGGTATTGTGTGAACAGCTACCTTGTTTTCCTTAACTGTATCTACATTATTCAGCATGCTTATCATGTGCACTATTTTGACCAACTGCGTATTTATGACCATGAGTAACCCTCCAGACTGGACGAAGAATGTAGAGTAAGTTAAACATTATTTCCATATATCTTTTTCTGTAAGTTACTATGCCAGTAACTGCAGTGCAAGATGTGCTGGCAGGAGCTATCATGAGGCACTAGGACTATTTCCTCTCTGAACTAAGAAATGTTGAATAATTATTTGAATCTCATTCTAGTAGAACAATAGGGTGGAAAACCCATGATAATAGATTACAGATAGTATTCTACTGAGATTCCACTGGTTTTCCCCATGGTTTAGCCCCTACCCAATGATTTTACCCCTCCTCACACCACTGCATTAGTAACAGAACCGTGGGCACCCGTATATTCATGTCAGTTAAGAGCAGTGTGCAAGCAGAAGTATCACTGAAATGAGAAGGAGAATTCAGTGCATGCTTGTATCATCTTTAGAGCCAATTCCAGGTGTTTTACACGTTGGTGTCTCTGGCAGTATCCAGTACCTTACACTCACACTTTTCCCACTTAAAGTAAAGGACCTAGGACTGCATACTGAATGTCACCTATAAATTTAAATATGTTATCTATTTGATGGATTTATTTATTTTTATTTATGTACAAGATCAGGACTGCTGTACTTCAACAGCACAACTAATGCATGTAGATACACAAATATTTCAGATTAATATAATGCATTTTAGAAGAAATTGTTTATTTACTGTATTTCTTCTCCAGCTATGAATAAAAAGCCCTTTTACTTGATCATCACATTTCTGTCAAAATACCAATTTAAAATATTCCTACTTATTTTGATTGAATGTTCCTATATATTTCAGGTATACGTTCACTGGCATTTACACATTTGAATCACTAATAAAAATCATTGCAAGGGGCTTTTGCTTAGAAGATTTTACTTTTCTTCGAGATCCATGGAACTGGCTTGATTTCACTGTCATTACCTTTGCGTAAGTTCTTGTTTTTTGCTTTTTCTTGGAAAAAGAAGGGCAAGAAGGGCATGAAATTAGTATCAATACCTACCAATTTTGTTAAATGGAAATTCTCTTATGGACTTACTTTTGTCTAAAACAATTTTCACTTTCAAAAATGCATATTTTGATGTAAACACAAATACTGCAGAAGCCATTAGTACAGCTAGTATTAGAGAGGCTAATTTCATGTCCTGCTTTTTTTTTTTTTTTTCTGAGCAGAAAAGGAGCTTCCCTTTGACTTCATTCTCCAAACTTACCAATCTAGTCTAGATAAATTTTAGGCTTTCAAAGTAAAATCACTGCGATTCACTTCAGAGACATTTAATTTAGGTGAAGGCTCTGAAAGTATATTAATGCAAGGCAAACTGCAGTGAAAGGTAAACCTCTGACTGTTGCTATTTAAGTTTTTGCTAAAAGCGCCAAAGTGGTCTTGATGAAAGACCCAAGTAAGTAGCATAAACTTTGCCTAAATTCTGAATAACTGTGATTTAATCCTACAGGTATGTAACAGAATTTGTAAACCTAGGCAATGTTTCAGCTCTTCGAACTTTCAGAGTATTGAGAGCTTTGAAAACTATTTCTGTAATTCCAGGTAAGAAGTAACTGGTGTAAGGTGTTAGGCCCCTTTTACCTCCCAACTGTTCCTTTTTATCCTGTCATTGTGTTTGTGTGTGAACTCCCCTATTACAGATATGTGACAGAGTTTGTGGACCTGGGCAATGTCTCAGCGCTGAGAACATTCAGAGTTCTCCGAGCTTTGAAAACAATATCAGTCATTCCAGGTGAGAGCGAGGTTAAACACTGAGGCTGACTTTAATTTACTGAAACAGAATTCATATTTTTTAAATATAAGTCTAATTTCTTTGCACAAAAAAAGCAGGAATCAGAAGGTGTCAGAAATTCACTGAAATCTCTGATTCATTGCTTTTGAAAATGAGCACTTTCCTTTTGAAATCAGCCTTTGAGTTTAACAGATTCTTGCATGAGACATTGCAGTACACAGTGTGTGTGGTTTGCATCGTATGACGTCAAGCTTTCTTCTCCACATTCAATGAATATTAGTAACCCTGAAGTTTTCTTACCCATGTGTATCCTACCTACATGATGTTATGTGGTATTTGTTGTGAATATTTATGTCTAAAAAATAAAACTGTTTGAAAAAACTGTTGACTTACGAAGAAGGTGAAGGACTAAGATAATAAAGAATAGCATGGGTGTTGCATGGGGGATTTATTATCTTAAAAAGCTACAATTTTCCAAACCATTTCCAGTTTTATAGCATTAAATTTGAATCCTATTTGTTGTTGAACAGGCTTTTTACTACTGTCTTCTAAATCTAGTATGTTATAAAACTGATAGTGGTAAAGGTTTGGAGCAAGATGTATTGACAAATGAAAAGAAAGAAGATGTTTATGTGAGATCAATGCACAGCATGAATAAAAATAGTTGCTTGTTTTATCATTAAAACAAGTTGTTTTGAAATATATGCAACTCATCCCATTCACAGTTTCAAGTGGACATAAATTTCAGCTATTTATTCATTTTCACAAGTGAAAAAGCTCTTCACAAAAATGTTGTTTCACAGACATTACAATCATTTATTTGGGCTTCTGCATGAAATCTGTAACTTTATTGGGAGGCACTGTCATTTTTGTGCTTTGAAAAAGTTCCCAGCCTCAGAATAAAAACTCCTTTCCATTTGCAGGCCTGAAGACAATTGTAGGAGCCCTGATTCAGTCTGTGAAGAAGCTCTCAGATGTGATGATCCTGACTGTGTTTTGTCTGAGTGTATTTGCACTGATAGGGCTGCAGCTGTTCATGGGCAACCTGAGGAATAAATGCCTGCAGTGGCCTCCAGAAAATTTTACTTTGGAAACAAATATTACTTCCCAGCTAAACAGCACCATAGGTGAAAATGGTACATTGGTTAATTCAACAGTGACTCTGTTTGACTGGAAGGGATACATTGAAGATGAAAGTAAGTATTGTCTGCAGAACTCTCACTGAAGTGGTTTGTGGCTCACCCAGTTCTTAGAAGGAAAGAGGGGGAGGGACGATACCTCTCGTTAAGACAGAACAGGAGAAATATTTTCTCTCTCCTACGTCTGCTCTAAAGGCCTGCGTGGAGGAGGGAACAAGGAATATGATCTTGCTGCTTGGTATAGCCCTTTTTCTCAGCTCCATCTGCCAAATTCACATCTCCCCTGAGACAGAAAGGAATCTTAAAATTACTTAATGGTCTTAAACATTTTCCATTCTGTTATCCAAAGCAAGATGAGCAGCAGCATTCTGTGCCCTTTCTGGCAGTTATCAGAGACTTCTGATATGCAGTGAAAAGTCCAGTGATGAAGTCTTCAGTATTTTCACATTCCATTTATTATTGTGCTTGATGATGATGATGATGATGGAGGGGGGTTGAAGTCTAACAGATTTTTCTGCTAAAATGAATGCTTATTGTTCTTATAAACTGCAAAACAGTCATAAAAATATTTACTCCCTATCATTAATCACAGTTTCTGAAGTATTTAGGGACTATTTTTGTGTTTTCCTACCCTGTTCTTTCCTCTTTCACTCTTCATGTACACTAAACAACAGAAGTCATTAACCATTTTCTCCTATATCTTCTAGATTTCTGAATCTAAAAGCTGCTGAATCTTTTAGGTTTCTACCTCATTGAGTTTTCACTTTGCATTTGCACAGTTCATTGTTCCAGCTGAACAGTACCCTATTTTTTTCAAACCATCTCTCCAGCTGGCCTGGACCTTTGAAAATGTAACTGTTTCCTCAAACTTACCACCATCCTTATCAGATCAGTGTCATTTCCAAATTTGATGTGTTCTTCCATCATCTGGATTATTTAAAACCTTGAATAGCAGCAACATCAGGCTAAGTTCTTCAGACATTGTTCTAATGCATCTTTCCACTTTGATAATTTCCCAAAATATGACTTTTCAACCAATTTTGCTGATACAGAGCAGTCTGGCAAACTGAGAGTGGATAAAGAAATCATTCCAGTACAGTTAGATGTGAGAGGACAAATCAGTGGTCACAGTTCATGCCAAGACAGGTTTGCATAGACTGTAGATGATCCCACACATCATCTCTAATGGTGCAAGTTACTTTTGGAGTAAACTAAGGACCAAAGGGGAGAGAGGGATAGAAAAGGAGAGGAGGTCACAGTGACCAGCTGCAAAGAGAAGTTGTGGGGTCTCCAGGTGAGTCTCCTCACTTGGATATCCTTTTTAGTGCAGCAGTGATCACAACACTTTTCCCTTAGCACCTCTGTGATTTTCATTAGCATCTCCTCAAATTCCCTAGAGCTTGCTCCTTCTTGCAGTGCTATTAGCACTAACTGGAGTGCCCTTTGATCAGAGTGGGTGCTGGTTTTTAAGCTTGTACATGCATGTTTTTAGGTCACTTAATATAAACCAAAAGCCACAAGCAAAAAATATGAAAAAGGAGGAGAAAGAGTGGAGAATTTCACAACAGAGAGAACTGCTTCCTGTGAATACCTGCTGTGGCAATAGTGTGTTTGCAAGGACAGTGTCATGAGAATAGAAATGACATGAAGAACAACATGAGGACACAGGAAAAATAGTGCCACAGAGGCTCTGGAAAACACTGCCACAGCAGCTTGTGTGTAAGGCTGCAGGGAAACTGAAAGGCAGGATATAGAAGTGCAATTGGAAAGCCCTTAATAATATAGAGGCTGAGGCACCTAAGGCACTCTGGGGCAGCCAGGACTGACTAATTAAGGCTGTAACTCTGCAGCCAAAAAGCTAAATAATATCCTGTTCACATAAATAAGTTATTGACCGGGAAGACAGAATTACCCCTGTATTTAGCATTACTGCAGTTGCTACTGGAATACTATATAAAGTTCAATTTAGAAGAAAGTTGAAAAAATGGAGGAAGTTCAAAAAAGAGCAGAATGATTAAAGGGTTGGAAAACATGCTTTATACCAAGATAGACCAGGAGCTCAGCCTACTTTGCACATCAAAGAGAAGGTTTAAGGGGTGATTTGATCACAGTTGAAAAAAAAAATCCATGGGGAACAGAATTTTCATTGTAGACATATCTTTGATCTAGCAGGCAGAGATATAACAGGTTCAGTAGCTCCAAGTCAAAGCCAGACAAATTTTGAATAGAAGTGAGACAGTTTCTAACTGTGATCACACAATGACTATGATGGATTTCCACCTGAATTACTTAAACCAATCTTTTTGTGAAACTCAGTTTACTTGAACATGTGAATTCATGGAGATCCCATGCCATGTGGTATGACAATCTAAGCAGTCTCCTAATGAAGACCTAGACTTCAGGGCCAAACTTAATTTCTTGACTTTTTAACAAAGAATTTATAAACTTAAGTTCTGATTTAATTTGATTTAAAGAAGACATGAAGCCCCCTGAAAATAAAGCTCAATTGAATTGGTTCCAGGAAGTACTTTATTGAATGGCTACGTGAGCCTTTGGTATATTTACAGAATTTCATATGTATTGTGAAATTTAAAATTAAATTACAACTCTTATTATGAAGTTAATAAGGTTGTCCTTGCTTACCAGCAGTTTCAAAGAGAAAAATTATCTTCTCACAGCTTCCTGCTCTCTTTTTGCATGTGAGTGGGCAGACATGATAGAAAATCTAGCTGCTTCACAGGGCAACAAGCAGTTCTTTACCTGCAGCTCAGAGCAGTGCAATGGCAGCATCTTTTGTAAGAATTATAGAAGTTATTGTGCCATTAGTTGTGTATACTATGCAGAAAAAGGCATGCAAGCCCTAATTTTACCACTGAGCTCATTTTTGGCAACACCATTTAGAGGGTCTTGATGTAAGCATTTCTGGCATTAATGAGTCAAGCACTCTTTCCCCCCCCCCTTTTTTCTTTTCCAAGAATTCTGATAAACTTATTTCCAATAAACTGATCTTTATCTTAACAAGCTTTCCATAAGCCTTTTCTTTTCTGAGAAAAACATCTCACAATCTATTTTATGAAATAATTATTCTCTATGCTTCTCATGTTATACCCTGTGCTTACTCAAACAGCTTTACTCTTGCTTAAAGTTGGGTGCTCACCTACCAAGGAGCTTTTCTCAATCAATTAAGGAGGAGCCAAATTTAACACCATTCATTTAATGAGGGGTTTTTTCACTTCACTTCTGTAAAACACAATTCAAAGTGTTACATCTAGGTAGGAGTACATGCTTATACTGCTCAGCTTGTGTGTTATGAAAGTTTTCCTATCCTGAAAAAATATTTTGAGCACTTGCCCAAGTGTATCAGTGCACTCAGAGAAAGCCTGTGTGGCTCTAGGTTCTGTGGAGCTGGCAAGTGCAGCACCCTTGCAGGGCACAGCTTGTCTGAAGCACAGAACCTGCATGCAGACCTGTTGCAGCAGCTCAGCTCAGCTGGTGCAGTGCTGATCACGACTGACTGCTCCGTGTAAACCATATCAGGGCAGGTTTGAATTCTTCCCAACAAGCTGTTATGTTCCTGCATGTTTTAATCATGATTAGCTGACATAAGGCAGAATAAGATTTGCTTCCTAAGGGTCAGCTGTGGGCAGCATCCTGTCAGCTTTCTGTTTACAGCCGTGTTTCAGCACAGAGCAGCTCTGCAATGCACACCAGCCCGGAGGGACAGCAGCCACACACAGGGCTGTGCAATTGGCACAGCACAGGAGATTGTTCCCTGTGAGATGCAGATACATCACTAGACACTAAAAACGAGTCCTTTGTGAAGTGTCAGAACAAGGTCTACATACAGCTTAAAGATTCATTTTTCCAAATGGTGAATTTTGCTCATAGGATGGAGTGAAGCAGCTGTCCCAGGTACTGTGTCCCTTCTTGCAGCAAACCAATACTTGTTGAGCCAGCAGCTTGTGACACCTCCTCAGACCCAGAATTCATTAGTGTCTGTAGTGGCCTGGCTTGGGCAGCACAAGCAGAGTCGGGTTTAAACTCGCCTGCACTCATTTTCAAATAAGATAATTTTAAGGGAATCTAACAGGACAGTAAAATGGAAAAGAAATCCAGCATGAGGTTTAAATCTGCTCATGAAGCAAAAAGGGTACCACCTTAATTCTGAAGCTACTACAATTCAGAAGTTTGAGCTAGGGAGGTGCTCAGAGGAGCATCACCATTGTCCCTGCCCTGAGGCAATACTTCTGGATTCCATCAGAAATGTGACACATATAAAAAGTATCCTTATGCCTGTGACCAAATGGGAGATTGTTAATACAGGAGAATCTCCTCCTGCAATAATTCTTCCAGAAATCAAGGTTTTAGTTATCAAAACTGTAGGTATCTGCTTTGAAGAGGAAAAGAAAAACACTTCTCAAGGAAGATGAATTTTAACAAGCACAGAGTTTTGCTTTGTTCTTCTAAGAAGAGATAGGTCAATATCTTTGTTATTTAAACCATCTGAAATGTCCTTTAACTATGGCATTACTGTACAGACTATGGGATGGTTGGTTACAGGGTGGTTTGGTGGAACTTATCATATTTATTTTAGTAAGGGGTTCAATAATTTTGTCACGTACTCTTAAAATTTTACTTAAGAAGTTGTGACTGCTGCATTAATTATGTCTGAGTAGAGTCTAGGTGTATGGCAGTGTCTTCACTCAGTCACTGGGCTACAGCTGCAGTGTGTGCACACCCATAACCATCAGAGCTGCTGGCACCTGGATGGGTTTTTGCAGGGTTTACATATTTTACATATTAGATAACTATTACAAGTGCTTGTGAACAACAAACTGAAGCCCCTGGCAAAACTGATCAGAAAGGTTTGAAGAAATTAAGAGAATATTTTTTCAGATAGATTGTAATTATTCTAATAAACAACTATACATTATTTTACAAAGCATGATTTGGTTCAGTGATCAGACAGAAGGAAGAATTCACATCCAGAAGTGTTTGACAGAATTTTAGTAAATTTTGGGATTTTAACAGTGAGTGCTGTGAACAATAGTGCTTAATGAAATTCATAATGTCATTTACTCTAAAGTTGTCCTGCAGAGAAAATAACATTGCTTGTTTAAAACTGGATCAGAAATCACCTTAAAACTTTTAGAGATACTGGCTATATTTTGAATTTCACAATTTTTAAAATTCTTTTTGAAACAGGTCATTTTTATTTTCTGGAAGGGCAAAGTGATGCTCTGCTTTGTGGAAATAGCTCTGATGCTGGGTAAGACCGAATTTCATCATATTATTGCGCTGTGTAGAAATAAGATCCATATTCCATAGATGGGCAGTTCGAGTAGGGCTTATTCTGAGTGATGACTTCCTTTCACATAAGAAAGGCTTTCACACTGGGCTTAGGATCTGTGTTCCTGATCAGAGCTCAGCAGACTGGTCAGATAAACTGGATGTTTGCATGATAAATGAGTAAGTTAGTGTTAGTATATCTCCTGCCTGGTTGCTAAGTAACAGAAAGAGCAATACCTGATGAGGAAACCTGGCAAAACATGTTATTTTGCAGTTCTGGCTGCACATATGAGTACACTAACATCCAGTTGATAATATTAAAATGACCAAATAGGTAATGTCCAGTTTGTCATTGTAGGCAGTGCCCAGAGGGATATACCTGCGTGAAAGCTGGCAGAAACCCCAACTATGGCTACACAAGTTTTGACACCTTCAGCTGGGCTTTCTTGTCACTGTTTCGGCTAATGACTCAGGACTTCTGGGAAAACCTCTATCAGCTGGTGAGAAATTTTTAATGAAAAATAGACCAAATATGTTTGTAGCAGTGATGTAAAAGGACTAAAGTCAATTTTCTTATCTTAATTTGAACAGTACGAAAACCAGAATTTTTGTTAACATAACCTTGCTTATAAATGTGTTGTTACTATTTCCAGACTCTGCGTGCTGCTGGGAAGACATACATGATATTTTTTGTTCTGGTGATTTTTCTGGGCTCTTTCTATCTGATTAACCTGATCCTGGCTGTGGTCGCCATGGCCTATGAAGAACAGAATCAAGCAACTCTGGAAGAAGCAGAGCAGAAAGAGGCAGAATTTCAGCAGATGCTGGAACAACTGAAGAAGCAACAAGAAGCAGCACAGGTATCGTTTATGGTGTGGTAATGCAGTACTGTAAGGAAATGGGTTTACTAGAGATACTCAGCTTCTGCTTTCTGAAATTGGAAATACAAAGCACCGTGTTGGTCTTTCAGTGACAGCTAGCTCAGAGGTTTTCTATTCTGCACTGAAGAAGGATACTGTGAAGGATTCAGCCATCATGAAGGAATATGCAAAACTAGGTATAGGTTATTCACTATGCTTTTCTGGTGTAGTGTCATTAACACCATCTGGTAGACTTCTGCATTTAAAATCTACTCATGAAGGACAAGAGAAGTCTATGACCAACACATATGACAACCAGTCAACTGGTTAATAATAATGATAAGAAAAACCTAGGGAGAGGACAGCCTAGCGTTACGGAAAGTGTTAAGATCTGGGACTTATGGAGTAGAAATCATGTATAAGTAAATTGAAGAAAGGATGTCATGGTTTTCTCAGTGACATAAACTCCTTCTGCATCACAGCAGGCAGCAGCAGTGGGAGCAGCAGCAGTAACAGCATCTGCAGAGTCCAGGGAGCCCAGTGCTGGAGGAGAAGCGGGAGGGCTCTCAGAAAGTTCCTCAGATGCATCAAAATTGAGCTCAAAGAGTGCAAAAGAGAGGAGAAATAGAAGGAAGAAAAGGAAACAGAAAGAACAGTCTGGAGGAGAGGAAAAAGATGAAGATGAATTTCACAAGTCTGAATCAGAAGACAGCATCAGAAGGAAAGGTTTCCGATTGTCTATTGAAGGCAATAGACTGACATATGAAAAGAAGTATTCTTCTCCACATCAGGTATTGCCTATAGGGTTTTTTTTAGTAAAAGCATATATTTAAAGCATAGTAGGCTGTTGCAAAACTACTTTAGTCTTCCTGAAGTATGGTAATACAATGCTACTGCATAAACAAAGGAAACACTAATACTTTTATGACCTTAATTAGTGTTGCTAGTGCTTGAGAGGAAGTGCTCCAGCTGCTAGATTGCCTTGTAAAAAAAAACCCTCAGAATTAAATCTAATCTCATATCTCTGTTCTTCTAACAGGACAGTTTAAAATAATATTAAAATATTCCTTGATTGATTATATATCACCTAGACTTTTTAAAATGCTACAGTATTTTTCGGTTATACTAGCCTCACATTTTCTTCCTGTTTCAATGATATTTGAACCAATTTTGTTCATTATGGGCAAGATACTTCATACATGAAAAAAGTGCACGTATAGATTTCCTTCTTTTCTTGGTGGGAATTATGCAACTAATCTATATGGTAACTTTAGCTGAAAAGGGAATGTTCAGCACTGATTTTGTCTTAAGGATCCATAAACAGTGATACTTCTATCTGCAAAATATATCTCTAATGAAACACATGCAAAAATTTCACAGCAGCATGTAGCTTCCAGGTAAAATGGTTACTCTCATTTAAGAAAAAAAGAAAACCAATGCTAATCTAGTAACAGTGCTAACTTAGAGGATTTCAGCTAATAATCACATATTTCGTTTGCCCGCAGTCTTTGCTGAGCATTCGTGGCTCCCTGTTTTCCCCAAGGCGCAACAGCAGAACAAGCCTTTTCAGCTTCAGAGGTCGAGCAAAGGATGTAGGATCAGAAAATGATTTTGCTGATGATGAGCACAGCACTTTTGAAGACAATGACAGCAGAAGAGATTCTCTCTTCGTGCCACGCAGACACGGCGAACGGCGCAACAGCAACATCAGCCAGGCCAGCAGGTCATCCAGGATGCTGGCAGTGTTTCCAGTGAATGGGAAGATGCACAGCACCGTGGATTGCAATGGGGTGGTTTCCCTGGTTGGTGGACCATCTGTTCCTACATCGCCTGTTGGACAGCTTCTGCCAGAGGTGATAATAGATAAACCACCTACTGATGACAATGTAAGAAAGTTTTAAATAGCTTAGGCATGGTGGCCTTTCCTTACTGCACCAGCCAGTGTTTTCTACAGAATGGAACCCTTGGCAATGCTTCCTGGTTGGTCAAGCTGTGAATGCTCCTGCATCGTGTAAACTCTTTACTAAATAAAACAGCTAAGATAGGTTTGCAACCCAAGCATTTACTTACAAAGATTCTCATAACTAACAAATGCAAGTCACAGTTTCCAAGCTGAAAAAATAATAACATACACATTCATAAAAGTGCTGTGCTTCACTGTATTACTGTGCCATATTTTCCTTTAGCTGATCTAAAGGTTCATCTAGCTATTGTAGACATACGATATTTTGATATGATACCATATATTGACACACAACAGAAAATAGTATACAAAAATTGTTATATAACTGCAATCAATATGATGCTGTATTACTACTATCAAAATTAGCATTAGTAGTTAATTTTGATATTATTCTTCCTTATCAGCCTGGTTAAAAATGTAAGGAAGTTGTTAATTCCTTATTACCATTTATTTCTCATTCCTGTATATTTTCCATCCATTTCTGGTGGAGTATTGTAGTAGAGACAACAAATAGTTCATTGGAAGGTCACAGTTCAGTACATACTTCCAAAAATGCAAATGTCTGTGTGAACATATGTGCAGCACATATTGCTGCCATTCTCTTACCATATACAAGGTAAGAGAAAATGTCTCCAAAAAATTTCTTGCTTAGTCAAAATTTGTCTTCTCAGACTGCTAAAAAATACTAGCATGAGGAAGCATGAGGAAGTCAGACTTTTCTTGCTTGCTACAGTTTGATTAGGGTAAAAGACTATTATGTTACAAACCCCAGAATATTCTGTCAGTGTGAGCAAGTAAAAAAAAATAGTTTGCCAAATTTTGTGCAATATTTTGAACTCAACCTTTTTCCATTTGTTTAAATTGGTTTGAATATTTAAAGACTTTTCATATCTTGAAAGAAAAAGAATGAAAAAATTCAGTAAATAAACTCTCTCTCAGTCTTGAAGTGTGGGTACTTCATGCCTTTCTAAAATTATTTAAAATGTACTAAAAGTAATAAAAGTCTGACATGGTAAAATATGAAGTGCACGGAGCACGTGTCCAAGCTAAGACACTACTAACAGGCTTGTGTAGCATTTGCTGATCTCGTTGTTTCTTCAACATGGTCTCACCTACTGTCCTTCTCTGCATAGGGCACCACGACAGAACCAGAAATGAGGAAGAGAATTTCAGGTTCTTTTCACATTTCTATGGACTTCCTGGAAGATCCAGCTTTAAGGGAAAGAGCCATGAGTATTGCTAGCATCCTCACAAACACTGTGGAAGGTGTGTGCTATGCATAGCTTAATATTTAATCCTGCTTTTCCCATGGATTTCTGAAAATTTGAGTTGCAACTTGAAAACAGATTTAAAATAGCTTAAGTACAGATAACATCCAACAAACTGACACATATTTATCAGTAAACTCAAAACTCTTTATTTATTGAAGTTATTACATAAGGAAGCATTCCTCATTGTTTTGTCACCATTTAACTCATGTGCATGGTCATAAGTGAGTGGATACTTATGCATAGTAATTAAAAATGTATTATTGGACTCAAAAAAGCCACTGAACATTTTTCAAACATACGCAACTATTGTTAAAATATATATACATTTTTGCAGTTATATTTATTCAGTTATTCTAGGTGATCAAAGTGGGGTTTTCTTCTTGAATTTGGTATGAAAATTTTCACTTAAATGCTACAAATTTCAGAAAAAAAAATATTTACATCCCAGAACAGTAGGTGGAAGAAATAAGCTGAAGTGTAATCAAGGAGAAATTAAATACAAAATACAAACTGATGCATAAATCAATGCTGATTGGCATAGTGATTGGACTATAAAGACGTTGTCCTTGACAGATAAGCTTTGGACATAGCAAATATATTTGATAGCAATTTTTAAGGACTTTCCTTAAAAGCGCTGTGGAATGGGAGCTTAAAGGAGGTTAATTAATACTACTACACACTGAAAACTTGACCAGTACAATTCATATTAGAATGAGGAATGTTAAAAAAATCACTTAGTAACGTATGTAAACTTTCTTTTCCCCACAGAACTTGAAGAATCAAGACAGAAATGCCCACCATGTTGGTATAAATTTGCAAATATTTTCTTGATTTGGGACTGCAGTCCACATTGGTTAAAGGTTAAGCACATTGTCAACTTAGTGGTAATGGACCCATTTGTTGACCTGGCTATTACAATTTGCATTGTTTTAAATACGCTCTTTATGGCTATGGAACATTATCCGATGACCGACGAATTCAATAATGTACTTTCAGTTGGAAATCTGGTAAGTTTGTTGGGGTTTTACATTCATGGTTTGGAAGGAAGTATGCCTGTAATACTTGAAAGAAAAAGTTTTAACAGCCTTTTGGATATTTATTTGCCTTCAGATATAAGTATCAGAACATTTTTGGAAATTTGACTGTCAACACTGACTCATGTAGCTTAGGATACTGTAAAATCAATAAACTGTTGTATTCTGCAAAACCTAATTAAAAATTTAAAAATTGGCTCTGATTCTACATCAAGTAAAGTCCATCTTAAGCAGAGTTTGATTTGTGTAACTACTGAACCAGGAAATGCATTGCTTCCATGAAAGAAACACTATGCAAATAAATGCAGTGTTAATTTTTCAATCAATACCATACAAATCTATAAATTATTAATGTGTTTTTAATTGCTGTTCCTGAGCAGAAACTTACAATAGCTAAAAGATACCTTTAAAAGCATTCCTAGAATTTTATTCTGCGGAAGTCTTTTTATATAGATAAGTAGATTGTTTTCTTTCTCTGCTTTATGTAAAAAATATCCCACAGTACTTTTTCCTCTCCTATTTTTTATTGTTTTTATCTGCTGATAATTAGTAAGATATATTTTCCTCATGTTGTCAGCTGTATTTTCTCCCTTTCTCTCTGCTTCAAAAAGATAAATTATTCAAGATTTCATGAGTTAACTTTTTGTAGCTCTCATGCTTTTGAACTGACAGGTTTGATCACATAGAAGTATCTGCAGCTACAGCCCTACTTTATCTCTTACTTTAAGAATTGATTTCTTATAATGCCATTTTTAATAATCCTTGTTTTGTAATGAGAAACAAATAGATCATGTTAGTAAGTATAGAATTTAGAAGGGAAGATGAATAGAAAATTGTACGGCTGATTTTCATATACTTAAAATAAGGGGACTACTGAACCATTGTTTCCTAATAAAATGTAAAATCTTGTATTGTAGCATTGTATAGGTTTGTTTTCCAACCAAGAAAATTCCATATAAATCTTGCTGCACCTCTGACTACAAAGGGAGTGTGAGAACAGCTGGCTATCAGCACCATATTCTTCCAGTTTTAGCTCCCTGACATAAACCCCTTCTGCAATAGAGAAGATCTTGGAGGTTGCCTGCTCCAATAGTTCCACTTTAAAGCTCCTTGTGCCATTCTAAATGTTAGGAACCTAAGTCGGTATTTCAAACTGTATCATTCCTCTGTCTTTCTCAGGAGTTCCACTCCTGTATCATAAAAATTGGTAGCCTTTCCGTCTCTGGTGTTTGTATCTAGAGTGTATTTAAAGACTGTAACAATCTATCTTGAGTATTGGTGTTCCTAGGCAGAGCAAGTCAGACTCTTCTTTCCTGTCTCCTGATTATCCCACTTAGATTATTATTCTCTTTAGCTGTCCTATTTTCTTTTCAGCTTGCTGGAAAATGGGTTATCAAAACCAAAAAAAAGAAAGGAAAAAATCCTGAACAAAACAAGAACAAAAACTATTTCAAAGCAGGGCTCAAGCAGTTTTTAATGGTGGCTTTAGTACATTCCTATCCTAGAAGAAATTCTCCCAAGTCTTCTCTCAAAGCTACTCAGGGTTATTACTTTGGTGGTGGGTCTTAAATATATTTCCTACTTCATTCAGCATAGAAATTCACAATGAGAAACCACTACCAGCAGCACTTTGCTTAAAATGCATTCTTAAATACTCTTATTCCTGACATTGAAGTGTTTGAGCCAACCAACCTGGGCACACCCAGGCAGAAGTTACACAGCTTCAGGAAACTGTTGTACCTTAGTACTTTAAAGTATCTCAGTTGCTGTATCAACTGGGATACATTATAATATACCATTTATTCATCTGCTATAAATAATCACAGCTCTGTTGAACTGAATAGCAGGTCATAGCAGGCAGGAAGCTGCCCCCTGTAATCTTAGATTTGGCCTCATTTGTAATTTGTATATCAAGAAAAAGCTATAGCATATGATTTCTTGGAAAGCATTCTGGTTTATGTTCTGAAAATCAAATTTGGGACATTGTTTGTACAGTACATGAGAAAGTCCATATCCTTAGAGAGTTGAAATTGGATTTTAAATGTTACAAAACAGAAGTCTGTGTAATTCATTTAATATAAAATTTAATTAATAGAAAAATTACCTGGTTTTCTGACACTTGTTAAGGGAAGGTGGGCATAATAAATCACTACAGTAAATGTAACTGGTTTTAAGTATAGCTTTTGAATAAGACATTGCTTAAATTAAAAACCTAGACAACAACTAGATCTGGAGTGTTATGTGTCACCATGAAATAACAAACTGCCCTTTGAACTCAGGTCTTCACTGGAATCTTCACAGCAGAAATGTTTCTCAAGATAATTGCAATGGATCCTTACTATTATTTCCAGGAAGGCTGGAATATTTTTGATGGTTTTATTGTAACCCTTAGCTTGGTTGAACTTGGTCTTGCAGATGTGGAAGGGCTATCAGTTCTTCGATCATTCAGATTGGTAAATATACTTCCATTGTACTGATTGTTCAATGTGACTTCATTAAAATAATTTTATTTTTGTCTTAAAAAATTGCATGATGTTTGCCATGATACTGATCCTGAGGACAGTTTCATTAGCCCAAATTGTGGTATCTTACAGTCTTCAGTGGGAATTGATAGAGATCCAAACAGATAGCAGTGGGTTTCCTGTTCCTGTCTATCCAATGGTTCCGATGTATCCATTGTATACACACACTTCAAACATCACACTATGCAGAAATAAATTGACTCACTAGAGGTATTATGCTCTGATTGGCATCACAGGAATAGATCTCTACACATTCTAGTTGAAAAGTAGTCCGGATGATTTTGACAGGTGAACCCTATTTTTTAAGTTCAACTCAGTAACTTTTTTGGCCTTCAGTAAAAGCTATGCTTTGAGAATATCAAATTACAATTTTACAAATTTTTATTGAGGGGAACCTGCACTTTCATGCTTTTAGACAGGATGAACAATCCAACTAAAGGTGTAGTTTGCATCAATATCCCTCCACAAATTAACTTTAAAATATCCTTGTGTCTTTCTGGTCCTCTTAACAATATTTTTCTTTCCTTCCAGTTACGAGTTTTCAAATTGGCAAAATCTTGGCCAACACTAAATATGTTGATAAAAATCATTGGTAATTCCGTGGGAGCTCTGGGGAACCTGACCCTGGTGCTGGCCATCATTGTGTTCATTTTTGCTGTGGTTGGGATGCAGCTGTTTGGGAAAAGCTACAAGGAATGTGTCTGCAAGATCTCCAGTAACTGTGAACTCCCTCGCTGGCACATGCAAGATTTTTTCCACTCTTTCCTGATTGTATTCCGAGTGCTGTGTGGAGAATGGATAGAAACCATGTGGGACTGCATGGAGGTTGCTGGCCAAGCCATGTGCCTTACAGTCTTCATGATGGTCATGGTGATTGGAAACCTCGTGGTATGTAATCAAAGTGTTAACAAAAATGATTTGGCAAGAGAGTCGTCTCAGTCCTGAAGTGAACTAAGTGCTGTGGCTCTGCTTCAAGAAAGCACTTAAGCAGGTGGTTTCAAGAAATGCTTAAAGTTAAGCTTAAGAGCATTTTTGGATAGAGAACAAAATATTCTGCCATGTCAAAATCCTAAGAAAGTCAGAGTGTGCACTTAAGAATGTAACTAATTTCTCTTTTGGCCCTTTGAAAATATTTTTTGCTGCAAATAATTTTAGTTTATGGGTGCTTTGTAAACCATTTGCTGTGAACTTTTTTTATTATTTATGGTGACCATATGATTAGTCACCTGAATAATCTAATTTCTGTTGTGTGATAGGATAAACTAAACTTTTTAATGATGCTAAACAGCAAATTTGATAGCTCTGTTTTTAGATTGTAAACTATGACACCAAAATATTTATATACTGTGGGGACTTAAAGACACATTTAAAAATATTAGTCAATTGTATAAGTATTTTTGAATAGTGAGCAGGACCAGAGCTAAGTGAAATAAGGTTGGTTTTTATGGAGAAGAGAAAAATGTTTGAGGGTACATTTTTAGTTATGGGGAATTACTGGGATTTCAGTCTTTGATGTCACTAATAGGACATGTTATAATAAAACAAATGTGGTGGGTTTTTAGTAAAGTCTAGAACATCTTTTTTAAATCTTTCTGCAGGTACTGAACCTATTTTTGGCCTTGCTTTTGAGCTCATTTAGTGCAGACAACCTTGCTGTGACAGACGATGATAATGAAATGAACAATCTCCAGATTGCTGTGGCAAGAATGCAGAAAGGCATTGATTATGTAAAAAGAAAAGCACGTGAATTCATCCAAAAAGCTTTTGTTAAAAAGCAGAAAGCTTTGGATGAAATCAAGCCACTTGATGATTTAAACAACAAAAATAGCTGTATTTCTAACCATACAGTGGAACTAAGCAAGGACCATGACTACATTAAGGATGCAAATGGAACCACCAGTGGTATAGGCACAGGCAGCAGTGTGGAAAAATACATAATTGATGAGAGTGATTACATGTCATTCATAAACAACCCAAGTCTCACTGTGACAGTGCCCATTGCTGTGGGTGAATCTGACTTTGAAAATCTAAACACAGAAGAATTTAGTAGTGAATCAGACCTGGAAGAAAGCAAAGAGGTATTTAAATATTTTTTGTATTTCTCTCTGATCTTGAGTGTCTTTGATATGCGGGGTTTTGTTTGATTGCTTGGGGTTTTTTGTTTTACTTTTCATAGGCCAGTGTATTCAGTTCTTAATAATTTATTTTGACACTTCTTCGTAGACGGGCATATATAAGTGTTTAAAGGACTTAATTCTTGATGAACAAAAGTGTGAGAAAGAGTTAAAAATTATAGCCTCCAAGAGGTGATAAGAGGCCAGGTAATGGGACACTCAACTAATCCATAAAACTATGTATGGTGGTTGTAACAACTTGTAGGGAACAGTGCCTTAGCTGCAGTGTTATTCCACCAGAAATTTTTGTTTGCCTTCCATGAAAAGGGTTCCATGAGGAGTGTGATACATCTTCTCACTGCCCCTTGAAAAAGCAGATATAAACAAGAAAACATATAGATCGTTTATGTAACTCCTTTAGACATTCTTTTAGACATATGAATTCTTTTATATTTTAAAATTGTTAGCTCTTCTAGACCTAGATTCCCATAAAAAGAAGTCTTAAACATTGACTTTCTCATATACTTCAAATTCACTTGGTTGTTAAAATAGAAAAGTACCAACAGATGAAAATATCTCCTGTTGCTTAAGGAATGCTAAAGCAGACTATTGATATAAAGCCTTTTTGAGAACTGTAATTTAAAAAAGCGTATTAAGGCTATAACTGTTCCATTACTTGACTTTTTGTATGTGGCTATTTTAGCAAAATAATTTTAATTGATTCAGTGAATTTTGCAAATTCAGAATTTGCATAACAACTACACCCTCAATGACTTATTTTTTTGCCATTTTAGTCAAATTAGATAATTACGTTTCCAGACACTTAACAATATTAATTTTCTCACTTGAGAAACCTCAGCCTTAACCAGCTAGTTCCCATTCTGGTAGTAATGCAGTTTCTTTACAGGATAGCTCATCTTCCCCCTTCTGTCTCACTACTGTATTGCTAACAGTATGCTTCAGACACCAAATTTTAGAGTAGTTGAATTCTTTACCTCTATCCTTTCAGTGTGTATAAGAGCCCTCTAGTGCTGTCAGCAAAAACTTGGTGTTAAGATAAGAGCAATTTTTGGATCTTCCTCCAAGAAAGGAGAGCTGTACAGAACAGCCTCTCCCCATATCAGCTTATTTCAGACTTAATGTTGTTCCCATTTCCTAATTAATACCTGAAGCATTAATAATTCTTTTCCTGTTAAATATCAGCCAAAATGTCTATAATTAATTTGACTTATGCTTATGAACCACTGCTACAATAAAGCTTCTTAAAAGTTCTTTCAGCACATTATGAACCACCCCCAACATGAAGAATTTCAAAATGAAACATTTAAACAAAAATCCTTTAGAGGAGAACAATGACTTACTGTCTACTGTCCACAACTACCTTCCAGTCCAGTCTTCCAAGCCATCATAGAGCAGGCAGACACAGAGCCCTCACCTGGCTTGGGACTGGCCAAGGGAGAATTGATCCCATTTGCACATACACTGTGTAGGAAGGCTTAGGAAAATTGTCTGCTGATGTGCTGCTGTTACCTTTTATCCCATTGAAAAAGTACTATGCCACCTCTGATTTATTGCTACCACTGCTTTAGTAAGAGCTTTGTTGTTAGTGTTTTGGGGGGGGTTTGCCCTCAGTACCAAAAGGCCTGCTGGCACCCAGCAGTGATGAAGCCAGGAGGAGGTTGTAGCGAGGTGGGGATCAGGCTCTTTTCCCAAGTAAGAGACAGGATGAGGAAATGGCCTCAAGGTGCACTAGAGGAGGTTTAGATTAGATATTGGAGAAAACTTCTCCACGGACAGGATTGTCAAGCACTGGAATAGGCTGCCCAAGGAAGTGGTTGAATTGCCTTGCCTGAAGGTATTTAAAAGATGTGGCACCTGTGGACATGGTTTAGTGGTCTTGGCAGTGCTGAGTTTATAGTTAAACTCAGTGGTCTATATTGCAGTTATTTCATTATTTTGTTTAGCCATACATATTTAATAGATTTCCTTCACAATTTTGCACAAGTTTTAGCCCCAATACCAAAGAGATAGATTGCAACCAAGTTCCAACTGCATGTCATGTGTTGCAACAGTTTTTTGGATTTTTAGGATGAGAATAAGTTTAAATGCATTCTTTCTTTTTTTTTCTTTTTTTTTAAATTTTATTTCCAACTTATGTCTCTCTATGCTCATCATGTTGTTGAAAACGTGTCGATAAAACACAATCTGATTTTTTAACGGGCTTAAACTACCTCATCTTTATTGTATGCAAATTCTGCTTCACTGTGAGCTAGACTTTCAGCAATTTTAATCTGGATTCCTAACCTCTGAAGTATGGCCTTCTCTGCTTTTTTCCCTCATTCCTCTGAGCTCCTACCTCGTTTATGTAGTTATTTTTAGACTCTTACCTGATTTTCTGTCTACTTGTAGTAGACACTACAAATTCCTGCGTATTTGTTTAAGTTTCATTATTTCTATGTAGGTCAAGAGATCATTACAACTTATGGCTTGTTGTGGTCATAAATCTTCTCAGATTTAGCATCATTACCCACATTTTTCAGTTTAAAGCACAATTTTATTTGAAGTCTGATCTGTTACTGATACACCTTCTATTTAATGGATTCATACAGTGCAGGAAGAAAACCAGACTGTATAAATTTCTCAGATGTTTATCAAAAATTTACCTTTGTAATTTACTTATTCCAGAGTCAAATAATATTCACCTTAAATTTTTTTACTATGCATTTGTGATGCTTCTTTCCTTTGCAGAAGTTAAATTCATCTAGTTCATCTGAAGGCAGCACAGTTGATATTGGACTTCCTGCAGAAGAACAACCAGAAGCTGAACCTGAAGAAGCCCAGGAGCCAGAGGCCTGCTTCACAGAAGGTATTTGGAAGAAAAGCACTAGTAATAATTATTAATAGAATTACAGAATCATTTTCTGTGTAAGTTAAGATTTATGAGTCATATTACCCCTTTATTAGTGTTTAAGCTCTGATTATTAGCAGCAGTGTTTTTAGTCCATAATATGTTATATGGACACTGATACTACAATTACACTATGTATTGGATAAAGAGGTAAGGAAACATTTTATTGGAAATATATCTCTATTTTTAAAATAAGAAAAAATATGGCATAGAATGTTTTATTTTAGTATGTTACTGTACTTTCAGAGTTTAGTTACAGATAATAAACACACTATTTTAAAATATTCTTCACAGATATCTAAGTGTTTTATAAAGTATACATTACTAGAACATCTGTTTAGTGATAAATAAAAAACTGGACCTCGATGGTCTTGTGCAAAATGCTAAATAAATCTACAAATTGGTAAAGGAGAAGGAAGAGCCTTGTGTCCCACCTGGGGCACGAACAGTCTCACCTGGTGGACTCCTTCACCTTTCATTCTTCCTTCTGTTGGCCCACAATTCACTAAAACCACAATCAGGTCGTACATGCTTTTCCAATGGAATTTCCTTGGGAGAAACCTCATGGATGTGCGCATGTGAAGGAGGTGGGGAAAGAAATGTTTTTTAGAACATATAAGGATACAAATGCCATTTTTTGTATCTGTAAGCAAAATTTAGGTTTAGGCATTGAAGAATAAATGCTAATATCAGGTTGGATTACTTCTGGACATGGTAACAGATCATTCTTCAGAAATTTACATTGAGCTTGTTAGAGGTAGTACTGTAACAGTCTAGGAGTTGTCATGGAAAATACTATTTTTATTACTAGTATTTTTCTACATAAAAATCAGCAGCTAAATCACAAAAGTGTAAATAAATTAGGGGCACAAGTTAGAGAAATTAGCTGGTACTGAAAAGCCCAGAACTCAGATAAGAGGCTTATATTTCTTTCATGCAATGAATGCAACACTGTCTGAATTGAGTATCCTGAACAAAAGAAGGTACAGTTTCATATAATTTGCCCATATCTTATTACATAAACCTACCTGATATTTGGATGAGTTTGTATATTTTAACTCTTACTTTGTATTCTGTAATTTGGCTTCACATTCAGTGGACTTATATCTTTTTGTGTGCACTGTATTGAGAACTTATTTCTTGATAAATAAGGAATACATTTTTCTCACTTGTTCATTTAACTGTAAATTCCAATGTTATTTTTTTTCTTTGCAGAAAAAGGCTGTCTAAGTGAGAATCTATTGGGTTTTTACTAAATAGCACAGTAAAAATAGTATTGTATCATTAACAGAATGCATAACCAAAATTAATGTAACTCAGCAAAATCTCTTCCTTTTTTTGTCCTCTCATTACATACACTGTTCTAAAGGCTGTGTAAGAAGGTTCAAGTGCTGTCAAGTAAGTATAGAAGAAGGGAGAGGAAAGCAGTGGTGGAACCTTAGAAAAACCTGCTTCAGGATTGTTGAACACAACTGGTTTGAGACTTTCATTGTCTTTATGATTCTCCTCAGTAGTGGAGCTCTGGTAAGTAAAACATGAAGAGAACGTTTCAATGTTGTCAGAAAACTCCTTAAAATTGTCTCTTCTAACAATGTTTTAACTTCACACAAGTCCATGTCTTCAAATGATAGGACTAAATTTTATTTGGGATGCAAAAATAGTCTCAACAATATGTAGAAAAAAGAAGATACATAAGTGATTAGAGAGAGCCTAACTCCATTGCTGGAAGTGGCAGTGATATGGCTCAGGCAGAGAGAAGCAACATGTGAAGAGGAGAACATACTAAACTTTCTTATTTGGGTGTGCTCTCTCCGTTCACTGCTGTTTTAAAAAATGCTGTACCTCAGGGGGAAGCACTGTCACTGTTGAAGTGTTTGGAACAATAATGGCATCAGCAGTTCAAAACACCTTGCAAGGGCCAGGGCTGGCTTGTGTAGTCCCATAAATGCTGTGTGCTAGAACAGCAAAAAAAGCTCAGAGTGTGTGGAGTTTTTTTGACTCCTTTCTAAGAATAAGAATTTATTCTTTAGACTTACAATTCAGCTTCTACTGACTCATACTCAGGTAGACTGAAGGGACATCTGCAAAAACATGAATTTGCTCTAACAAGCATGCAAGGGCAGAACAAAGGGAAGACAACCATAACAATAACAATAACAAACCTATAACAAGTAATGAAATAAAATTCTAAAAATAGGAGTTTTTTTCAAAAATACAAATAATGATAAAGAATAAAGAAATTGTAGATGAAATTTTAGATTAAAGTGAGCCTGCATATAAACACTTAGGTGAAGTTTCTCAGTGGAACTATTTGCTGTAAGATAATGCAGAGTATATCTAGAATCTAGCCTGATAGATTTAATTACCATGTGGCTAATTACTTAGCTTCCTACAAAATAAGAAAAAAGGTGTTTCAAAATTGTATTATAAGCTTATTAGACCTCTCCCAACACTTTAAAATACTGTTAATACCGTTAGCAGTTTATGATAACACCTATCATTAGTTTCAGCTGCATCTCTAAGAATTATTCTGCTTTTGTTTGGTCTAATATCAACACAACCATCAGAAAAACAACTTCTATGCAATACCATGTGACAACTTCCCTGTCATTTAAATTCCTCCAAATAACAAAAAAGATCAAGTTTGCGCTACTGAATTTTGGTTCATGCAACTAAGTGGAGAAAATCTTCAGTGACAAGAATTTAAATGAGAAAAGTAGTGGAAGGAGATCTGAAAAAGGTGAATTTCTATTACTATATTTAGAGGAAGTTTGAGACAAAATCCCATGGTGTTAGTGCCTCGCTTGTGAGCCTAAGGTGTGTCATTCAGAGAACCTTTATTTTGTGAAAACATTTCAGACCATGGATTAGCGCAAGCCTATGGAGATGTGAGGCTCTGCTCTCCTTTAAAGTCTTCAGTGATAGTGAAAAGGCCTCTTTGTCTCTTGCAGCACTGTACCCCATATTCACCCCAAGGCCATGCTGCAGACAAATCTTGCTGCCATCAGCACCAGGAAATGCAGGAGCTGCCTGCACAGCACTCCCCAGGGCTGTCAGGCAGGAGCAGACACGGCTCTGCTGCCAGGAGCGCTGCTTGCTCAGCCTCTGGCATCGCCCACCTGCTCAAATGAAATGACACCTGCTGACTTCCCAGATTTTAGTGAATACAGGAGTGTCAGGTACCACAGGGCTGATGCAAGTAACCAGAATTACACATCTGAGCTTGATGTCTGATGTACAAACACGAATCATTTGAAATGACAGATGTCAAGTGGTTCAAAAGGCAGCTAAGTAAAAATGAATGTTAGTATCAAAAAACATCCAAATCTTTGCAAGCTAGATCATTCTAGTTCTTTCAGCCTGATAAAATCAGTCTCCATAAGAAATAATAGCATAATTGAAATTTGAAAGCATTAAAGAAAAAAATTGAAGAATTTATGAAAAGCAGGAGCTGGTTTTTTTTCAATTGCCTAAAATGAGAACACAAAAAGGGTAAATAACATGGCAAGGAGCTCAGAAATTTTATGCATCTCATGAAATGTGAATAATAAAACAGGTAATTGATTTAGATACTTTTTTTTTTAAGAAAAGAAGAACATATTTTAAGATTTATAACTTAAAATTTTCAGGAAGCCAGAGGACTTAAAAACAAAAGGTAGATTGTATTGTCATTGTCCTGAAAATTTTACTGCTATGGCCCTGGATTTTGAAGTTTGTTCTACCTACATACAAGACAAATTATCTCAGCAGTATTCCGTTCAGGCACAACACTTGGCAGATTCAATTCCCTTTGTCACAATGGAATATGATCTGAGAAGAATAATTCACTATCAGCAATAAATAAATGCATTTTAAAATATCTCTGACCAGTGGAGTGGTTGCTATGTAATATCTGCTTCTTCCTCCTGTGAGACTGAAAATATATCTCCATAGGGAAAAAACAAGTATTTACTGAGTTATCAGAAAAAGAAGCATTAGATAAAAATGACATACCCTTGCCTTTTCTTGAAGATTATTTCCTTTTTTTGTTGCCTTTTTTGGTTTGTTGTATTACTACCTGAGGTATGTGCGGTAACAAAAAATAACATACTTTCAATGTTTACACTCACAGGCTTTTGAAGACATTTATATTGAACAACGTAAAACTATCAAGACCATGCTGGAATATGCTGACAAGGTCTTCACTTACATCTTCATTCTGGAAATGCTGCTGAAGTGGGTGGCCTATGGCTACCAAACATATTTTACCAATGCTTGGTGCTGGCTGGACTTCCTGATTGTCGATGTATGTAGTGCATTTCCTAGGTGACACTTTTATATTTATCCGGCAATTTTTAAACTTACTTTCTCTGTAGCCATAATATCTATTAATGCTGACTAGTTTACTTTTCAATTTGAAAAGTAAGGTAGCTGGAAGGATTCCATGTTTCTCTTTCACTTTCTGCTTGTAGCACTGCCTGGCATTGTTAAGAGAGACTGGAAGCTGTCCTGCTGAACAGAAGGACCTCACATGGTAGCCCCCCAGAAGTTAGGGAGGGGGTTTATCCCAACCCTGCTGAAAGAGGTCCTGCTGCCCTGCGTTCTGGCCTGGGCTGCTCACTCCCACCTTCAGACCATCATTCCTCCTGCTGTGGGCTAGGCTGAGTCCAGTATTTAGATGGATCTGATCCCCCAGACATCAGATAATCATCTGAATCAAAACTCCTCTGGCAAGAAAATGAACATCCTGTGCACAGATTTCAGCATATGGATAAATCAGTGCTCCACAAGAAAAGCAAGATATATCTCTAGCACTGGTAGTGTGGCTTAATTAGTGTTGAAGTCCAATAAATACTACTGAGCTTGCAGCCTTTACAGGCATGTTTGACATCTTTGCTGCAAGGGTTGTCTCATAGTTCTAGCTCTACAGGACTGTGCTGTGAAATGGGAGAGAACATTTTTTGATGCATTGATACAATTATGGAGCATTTAAGAATATCCTAAGTATAACTCCTGGGGAAAAAAAACCTCCAGTGTGCAGGAATGCATACTGTTTCTGCAGTTCATGAATTTCTGTGGGTGAACCTCAAATACTATGTTTTAGAGTTACAAAACCAGAACCAGTCACTATATTTTCAAGTCAAACATATACAAACCCCAAGTATTAATCAAGCTCAGTTTTAAAGTTAAGATTCTTTTTGTCCTGGTTTCGATGACATAGGAATGTACACTGGATAGACAAAAAGAGAACTTTATAAGAATTTATTGTCCCAAAGTATTGCCAAAAATCCATCACTTTCTCAATGTCTACAAGGGCTAATCAGAGCATCAGAGCAATACACTTTCTTCAGATTATTTGTTTGTTTTTAATGGATGTTTAAAACATTTTTTATTTGTGTACATTGTGGTTTAAATATATCTAGGATTCAACTTCACATACACAGCTACAGATAACCATGTTTCATACGAAGAAAGTACCCTCTCTTGGAAAACACTTCTCTCTTTAGTATTGAAATTCTCAAAATGGGTACATAAGTGATACCTACAACAAAAAACTTGAACAAGCATGCAAGCAGAAGCAGCTGTTCCTTTTCTAAACTAATTTTCTCTAATACTTCACCTTATTTAAATTATAATATCCCAAAAAGCCATCTTGTGAATGTGAAAATATGACTACATCATTATGTGAAGGTATGCTACATATTCAAGTGTCTGAATTAGTTCATGATAAATGCTGGATTTACATACATGGGTATTTTCTTTAATTTTCCTTTAGATTATGGCAGCTTGAAAGTTTTAAGTGATACGATGAATGTGCTGGAAAAAGAAATTTAGATTTCAAAAGAATCAAGTTTTGTGGTTGCTAGAGCTGCTGAAAAGTTCAGAAAAGCTATTAACTCTTAAAAGCTAAAAATTTCACATATCTATAACACTTCTTTTTAAATATGAGCACAGTCCTAGAGTTTTTACCTGATATGTTGTTCTTTATAATTAAAGAGTACATGAGAACATTATGCTATTTTTGACCCAATAAATAGTTAAGGTATAAGAGCAGCATAATGAGAGAATATTTAGGTGAAATGGGAAACAAACAGAAGGTAATATTTTGGACAGGAGCCATAGAAAATGTGGAGAACGTGGTATTTTGCACTGAGGTAACGTAGGGACATGGAATATTTAAAGGCCTGTCAAATTCTTACACCTATGGAAGTGTTCCTCCAAGGTCTTAGAAACAGCATAGTTCAGGTTAATGTCACTTTTAAAGCACATAATTTCAGCAGACAGGCAAAAGGATTAGTCAGTATAACTGCCTATAGCAAAATTAATCCTTTTAACCATTTTTTTTTACCAATTTTCAGAGGAACAATGTTGTTCTGTGACCCATGTGTACTTCAACATAAACTTCAATCGCTTCCATTTCAGTTGTGAGCAATAAAATGTCATTATTAACCACAATAATTGATCCCAACAGTATTGTAAACCAAAGAAAAAATAAGACCAATACCTACATTGGTAAAAAGGAAAGATTAATTTAATTCAGTTTTTTTTTGTTTTAGATGTCCTCAGATCAGTGGTAAAGGATGGAATTCAGAAGTACTAATATTTCCAGATATTAGTTATCTTATGATGTTTTTGTTTGTTTGTTTACCTGTTCTTCTTTCATATTGCTTCTTTCTTTTTCTTCTTTTTTTTTTTTTTTTACTTGAAAGACTTCCTATTCCTGAAGAAAGTGATCCAAAATTAGAATCTTCTAGCAAAGTGTATATCTCACATCTATGGTATGTAAAGGAGAATGTACAATATAGTAACTTTTACTTTCCTGTTTTCATATAGGTCTCTTTGGTTAGCTTAACAGCAAATGCATTGGGTTACTCTGAGCTTGGTGCCATTAAGTCCCTTAGGACACTAAGAGCTTTGAGACCTCTAAGAGCTTTGTCACGATTTGAAGGCATGAGGGTAAGACAACATGAAAGAATCTGAAATAATGCATGCATAGAAAGCATACATGCATGCACAACAAGGAATGACAAGTCCATGCAGAAAGGCTGCACTACCTTTTGATCGCATATCTTTTACTAACAGATAAGCAAAAAGCTTCATCCATTCACCTGAATCCATATGCAGTATCACATAGAACTTACTTTCATTAAGGTTACTTTACTTTCTAGCCAATCTCAGGAGTTTTTCATATGGGTGTTTGAAATCGCCTACTATGAACTCTCTTAACAATCTTATAATAAATAAAATGTAACAAAATTGTATTAATTTTTTACTGGTAAACATACCACAATATTTATACAGGAATCTAATTTAGCATTAGTTAACAAACACATTTTCTCCTAGAAATTGAACTTCTTTATTTTTCATTATATTTTATAAACCCTCTTTAATCTAAGCCCACTCAATTTCATTAGATGATACTTCAGATATATTCATATGCACTAGTGGTTTAAAACTATTTCTGAGTTTGGCTGACTTAAAAAGCAAGTCAAGTTATTTGATTTCTCTATGAAGTTATTCTATTTGTAAGTTAAATGCTTCTTTTTTTTAACTAATCTCTACTCAATACAATGTATATAATGTTATTTCTTGCTACTCTGAGTAATTTAGAGGCCCTGCTTACTATTCATCTCACTCAAGAAGGCATTTTGACTTATTTTTTCATTTGTTTATACCTTCTGTTCCTTAAAGCCACTGAATACAAACTAACTCTATATGCATGTCAATGAAATATGCTTTAAGAGAATGCTTTTTTCTGTGTCATGGAAACATAAGAGGAAACAATGCAAAATCTTTAGAAAAAAATCTGATATTATGAAGTCAAACTGAGGCTTTGAATTCTTTTCCTGAAATTGTATTCAGCAGACTACCTATCTCCATTCAGAATGCAAGAGAAAATGCATTGCTAACCAATGATTACTAAATTAATAAATTTCAGCTTCATGCAGCAAATTGATTTTTACCAGTTTTCTCCTTATATGAAACTCATGAAGTGATATTCAGCAGGATAAGAGCTGGTCAAGTACTACAGAATATGCAATTATTTGATTTAGCCACTTTCTCTTTGTCTTTCGTTGTATATACTCTTCATGAACATTCAGATAAATGTGTGTGGTTTTGTGCAGAGAAATGTTGGGAAACTGCTGTCAGCTTTACATTTTTAATGACGTTTTGGTCAGCTGCAGGAGGACTGGAAGACCAATACAGATATTAAGCAGGGAGGGAAAAAATGCAGCTCTTAAAATGATATATGAAGAAAAGGTCATTTCTAGAAAAATGTCAGAATTGATTGCCAAATGTTTTATTCCATTTTTCTGTATCTTTACATGATTGCCTTAGTAAATTTTCCACTTACAAGATTTAGGATATTCATGCATAAAGAACTGTTATTAAGGTACCTGTTATTTGAAATCTATTTACTGCTTCCCCCTATTGCTTGCTGAATAACTATGAAACTCTGCCAGAAGCCAAATCATATGATAGAATTCCAGCTACACAACATGAATAATTCATGAGCAATTTACTGGTTAGGAATCACAGACAAGCTTGGAAAAGCAAATAGGCTGCAGCTCTATCCTCCAATATTAATGAGAGCCACTGAAGTACCTGATTCCAGTCACTCAGCAGATTTGACTGGCCAAATAGATATAGGCCTTCTAGTTACTAATCACACTTCTGAAATACTGGGGTTTTTCCAAAGCACTTGGCAGCTATTCTAAACAGCTCACTGACATTGTTGGCATTACTTTATGAATGACTCACGAACAGTAAGAAGATTCAAATAATAAATAATTGACCAGCTCATAAGACTATAGTCAAATTGAAATCATCTCAGAAATCATTTCATAAGAATTCATAAAAAGAGATTCTATTTTTCTGTCTGCAGAAAGTAAAAATAAAGCAGCTGTCTTGGCTTTTTTATATTGCCCAAACCTACACTGAGCTGTGATAAAACAGAGTTTTTATTCAGCATGTATTTAAATGGTAATGTTTACCCATGTTCAAAATTGTGCAAATTTTGCACCAAAAATGTAAAATATCTCAAGAATTCCACAAGAGGCTGTGCATATAAAAAGCCCTGCATCATTTTGTAAAACAATTTGCCAAGTACTCAACTACTTTAATTTGCTCAATGTTTTTCTTGCATAAGTTTCTCATCCCGGCAAATTGGAAGAATGGAGCATTTTACAAAGTCAGTACATACTAATGACTATTCTGTTACACCTAAACATGAAATACACTTCTGATTTTAAGTTACATTCTTAGAAGTCTTCAGGTATACTTTTTAGTTACAAGTTAATTTTATAATTATGCTGTTTCATAATTCTATTTCCAAAATGAGTATAAGATATATGAATCACTTGCACAAAATAGGGTTCAAGAGATCCATAGCCTGTGCTTGCCTTAAGCACAGGAGTGAATTTTGCCATCTTAAAAGCATTTAGAATATCAGCAAGAACACCGAATTCTGAGAAATTTTAATGCTTTCTATATTGAATCTCAAAACCAACTCCACCCAGATGCTGGAAGGCAAAGTAAAGGATTGCTTTAATTTTATTTAAATTTCTGTCTGAGGGTTTATATTCTCATCTCAATTAGTGTATGTACTAAGCAGAAGTAGCTGCAAACTGAGATTTGAATATACCCATTGCTTTTTGTTTAGCTTTTTAGTACTCGCAGTATAATGCTTTTGCGCTAGTTCTGAATTGGTATGCTACTTGAAAATGTAGAATACTGAGTACATTTGCTTTGCTGAGTTAGAGAATTAAGTGACAATAAAGCATGCATTTGTGTCTAACTCCACAAAATAAAGCATGTCATGCCGTGCTTGATTTATTAGAGAAATAGTAGAAGGCAGCAAACAATCTGAAATCCACTTGCACTTTCAGTTTTGCATGCCTTATGCATATTTCTGGCTGATGGCTTTAAACATTTACTGTATTTCAAATTTCCAGTCCAATTTCATAACTTTTAAAACTAAATTAGAGTATTTGATGTCTTAAATCTCCTCTAAAATTCAAAAGCTACTCCTTAGATTCCCTTACCAGGAAAGTGGCAATGAGGCATTTTCAAGAGTACTCAAAACTTCATTAGTATGAAAGAAACATTTCTCATATAATTGAGATATAAAACATAGCATCAAGTGTCTGTCATTACAGATTCACAACTAATAACAGGCTATATATTTCTATTTCCTGTAGGGTGTTTCAGCTTGGGTGGGGTGTACCAATGGTTCCTCCCCTTATCTGTGTTGTGGGTACAGTATTTCCCCCTTTTCTGCCCTTAATGAATACAGTCTGACTAATCACGACATTGTATATTAAAAGTTAGGAGGAGAGACAACCTCATCTGCAAATCCTAGTACCAGTAAAAGTAGATTCCATATATTCATCCTCCATAGCTTCTCAATTGCTTTAAATCTTTGGAAATAATTCTTTGACATTTTGGTGTTGAAAAAAAAGAAAATGAGCAAATGAGTATTTTGGTTTAGAGTTTCTGGAATTATTTTTGTAGGAGAAAGGTACCTCAGCTATTTTAAGATTTTTAGTTGCTTTTTAAACTGAGATAAAGTTTAAATTTTTTGGGAATATCTATGTTTTACCCTGTTACTCAATTTATAACTAATCTATTCAAAATAACCTGAAGAAAGTTTTGAACATTACCTTAATATATTAAACACACTCCAAAATACTGTGATCTGAATAGTCACAACTACAGATATTTATATAATTGCAGTTTAAATTTTTTGCATAATTTAAAACACCCTATATATTACATTGAGTAAATCACTCTAAGTGTATTGGAATGATTTTAACATTTAAAATCCCTTCTTGGAATCTGAATTCAGTTTTCTTTGGCCTGTGTTGGAAACTAGTTTTCATAATTTTTGTTATAACATTTTATCTTTCTTGGTGTTTGAAAATGTCCCGCAGGAGACATGTCAGTGATATAAAAAATTTGCATTCACAAGAATCGTTAGCAAAATCCACTTAGAACTACAACCCCTGCAAGCACAAACTGCAGGAGGGTATCACTAGTGCAGGGGGTTTTATAGCTTCAGAGTAAATGATGTATCAGTATCAACCATGTTCAGTGTAAAGTTAGCACCTTATCTCACAGTTAAGAATTATGTATTCGCTCTCAGGGTAGTTTTGAGTGATTGTTTCCTGCAAATTTCTCTAAAAAACAGAGGAATATATTTTGTTGATCTAAACATCATGCACTCAGAAGGATTTTTTGAGGACTGTGATCTTATTCATTGCCTTTGAGTTTTAAGGAAAGTCAGTTAGATGTTTTGTGTTTCCTGAAAGACAATTTAAATATCTATAAACTTTGAAGTCTCTCTATATAGATGTTCATAAATCATACAGGAAACATCTTAGTATTTTTTAGACAGTAATTCTACATTAAGAAGAGAACTTTTGAAGGGTTACCTTATAAAATTGAAACTGATACAATTTTTTCCAATTTTGTATTTGTTGTATCTTGCAGAAAACTCTTACTGTTAGGATCAAAATTTAAAGAAATTTAAATGGAATACATCATATACTTTGCATTTTAATTGAAAATGTTACAGGACATGTAAAAGTTGATAACATTTCATTAATGCAACAAGGAGGGCGAGAAGTTGGGGTTTTTTAATTTCATCCAGTGAAATACAAAGATACTACTCCCACATCAAGTAACTGCTCTGTTTTCATGCTCATGTCTCTTTAAAATATTTACCAGGTCTTCTCAAACAAATGGAGCCCTGTGATTTATTGCTTGGCAGAGAATTATTTTATTTTATAATACATTACGTAAAATTATGTCTTATCTTCTATATTGCCTTTAAAATTACTTTTTACATACTTGATTTCTGGTGAGAAACAGAATCAGGCGGCTCCAGAACCTCATCCTCTGTTAAATCCAACAGTGTAGCTTGCTTTTAACAGACTGTTATGTGAATAACAAATGCTTGTGTGCCACTTCAAACAAGTTAAATTTTCTTGTTAAAGCTAGAACAGAACCACAGGATCACCTAGCTGAACCTCTCTGCTAACAATTGTGGCTTTCTGAGATATAAACTCACCACACAATGGTATGAAATTTCTCCAGCACCAAGCATTAGAAAAATAGTTTGTGCATTGTTTGAGAATGTATTTTGCTTTCTTTGAAGAGAAAATTCGCAATCAGAAGCATTCTCCAGTCAGGTGCCCTTGTACAGTAACAATTACAGCAAAGTAGAAAATACAGAAATTGTCTAGTTCAGGGAGTGCTTTTCTTATCCTCTGAGACCTTTTATCTCTTACTTCATTACTATTCAAATTAAGATTTACTTGTTGACAGGTCTCTTTGGTTTTTTTCCACCTGTCTGCCTTTGCATACTCTTAAATCCAACTTTTTTACAACCACTGCTTTAAATAGTACTTTTCCAATAATCTTCACCGTATATTCCCAATACCGTCTTCCTTTTACTCCAAAAATTGAAGATATTGTCATAAATAATTTTTTTCAATTGGCTCACATGAGGTGCTTCTCATGCCTAATACTGACAAAATGTATTCATTGTTTCTTTCAGGAAACAACATTTTTTGCTTTTTAAAAAATTGATTTAGATAACAGTATTGTCCCACCATCATAATTTACTTCTATAGACTTCTGGTTTGTGGTTTAGTTTTTTTCGTTTATGGGGTGGGGGTGTTTGATTTTCATTTTGGTGGAGATTTCTTTTTTTCTTTTTTTTTTTTTTCAGTCAGGTAAATACTGGAACAGTAGAATGTAGTTAGTGGATTATAGATCATACATCCACATTGACATGGTGCAGGTATACCACTCTGATTTCCATTTGTAGTACAAACTTACGAAAATTAGTTTCTCGCAAGAAATCCATTAAGATAAAATAGGAGTAATTAATTGAAAATGAGAAAGTTTTAATTACTTAGATTATTCTACATTTTTAGGTTCCTAAAATCTAAAATCTAAAATCCTCCCTAACCATTATTTGGATCATGTCAAGTAGGTTGCCCTTTCTCTCACAGATATACCTAATTTTCATTCACTGTTGCTTTACAGCCAGTTCATAGCTAATCACCAAGCCCATGCAGTATGCTTCTTCCCAGGGTACCATTCCAAGCTATTCAATGACAAAAGTTGTAGATTTAAGGTAAAATAATTCTCTCTCTCTCTCTCTCTCAATTCCTTCTCTTTCTTCCTTTCCTGTTCTGTCCTCATATGCTAGACTCCAATGTCACATATGTTTATTACCTGATATAAACATTGATAAAATGGGATACATTTTCATTATTACCTGTGAGTAAAATTCCCATCTACAGCAGTGCTGTGGCAATGTATGTATACTTTATCCTTTCAATATAAAGAACTTTAATCCTTAGATAGCCATTGTGTGAATTGACAGGTAACCAGGGTGACCAGCAAAGCACAATTCAAATGCAAAGGGTAAAATCATTTCATTACCTTGCCACCAGTGCTGGGAGGCAGAGACTCAAGGGGACACAGGCTCCCTTGGGTCACTTCATCCTCGCAGGGACAGCAGGGCCCACAGCCTGCCCCAATATGTGAAACACCCAGCTTATCACAAGGCTGTGCTTTTATGATCTCTCTCTGTCTCCCAGCAGGAGGCTCAAGCATGCCTGTGAGAGTGTATTGGGTCTGCACAGGAATTCTACTTCTCAAAACAGGCAGAGGATAAACAGCGCTAGGCATAATAAATGGAGTTTTCCCACATTGACATGCTTAGCATTCCTAGATGCAAGTTCAATTTGAGAGAAACTATTCCCTCCTCACCAAATCTTCCAGTTTTAACCTTTCCCTCCCAACAGCCATCTTCAATCCAGCTCCATGGAGGAGGCCTGGTATCTTAGGTGGCAATATTTTTCCTGTACTACATCACCAGTTATCTTCCTTTATGGGCACCTCCAAACCTCACACCAAGCAACTGTGGCTGAGATCCCAGAGCCTCTGCTGAAGGTCACTTCTAATCCTCGGCACTGGGCCATGTTTTTATTCTGTCTGCTGGCCCCAGGTCCACTACCTCCATTGCTTTTGTGACAAACATCTTCAACTGTCTTAGCTGCTCCTAAATTAAACCCCATAACCATTTCCTCCAATCCCACTGACTTTCTGGTGTGTGATGACCTGTATAAGAGGCTCCTGTAACTTCAGAGAAAGGCAATTTCTATCATCCATTTAACTCTACCAGGGAGAACAGAAAGCCATTATTACAGCATCAGATAGTTAATGTTTTTGCTGAAGGGATGGGCTTTCTTCATGGTCTGCCTCAGATGCTCTTTTGATTCCCTGCCTGGAATAGTTACAGTATGTTTTTACATACAGTTACTGTGTCCTCTCCTGCCTTGCCTCAATTCTTCCATGGTTTGAGAGAATATACTTGTCTGGTACTTGATACCCACTTGGTCAAGTCAGAGTGGTTTCAGAGTCTTCTAGACTTCCTTGTATGTTGTCCTCCAGGTCCTTCTCTATGAACAAGAGGTAAATTCAAATCCCACTGTCACCTGTGCCTGCCTCTGTGTCCATTCATGGCATTCCTCCTGCCATTCCAGTACTCTTACCTATGTGCTGCACCAAGAATCTAAATCCATGTCTACTTGCTCACGTCTCCATCTTTCAATGCTAATATTTTCTCTGGCAGCTCTTTGGGAATTTTTCCTATTTAAGCATAAAATTACTAAGTTGATACCTTTCAAGTGGAGGAAAATAAAGTACTTTTTAATTTTAAATAGAAAAAATGTTCCACACACAGTCCTATCATCTCCCTTTTCACCCCAAAGATGGTAACTTTCTCCTCATTTGCATCAGGAACAGAGTTTGGAACTTCTTCATAGACCCTGCAAAAATTATGGGAAAAGTTGATAAGTACTACTGAAGATGTTTCCTTGCTGGTTTACAGAATTCAGGAGGCCCTGATATATCCATTACTCAGCTGCAATGTAGGAATTCCTGGAAAGTCTGTGGCAGCTGAAGTGCCAGGATCTATGGCAAATATTTTCCCCTGACAATTAAAATGCATTTATATCTCACTACGTGTTCAGCTATGTCTCCCTCAGCAGGACTTAATCTAGTAAAGCTTCCTTGTATTCTGTTCATACAGCAGGGATACACTGGTGTTTTGTACAGTCCTCATTCTACACATATGAACAGTTCTGACAGCAAAACTGATTTGATTTTTGTCCAGTTTTTTGCTGTTTTCTTTGGAGAGTTTTTCAACAGAAAATACAAACAGCAACCATGAAAAGATCTGGATTACTAATTTGTCTTGACATAAAGTCATATGGGCTAAAGATAGGATATACAATTAGTATTGCATTCATTATTTTATCTTATATATAAACCTGATATTAGAAGATAAATGTTACGGAAATTTAAACATGAAAAATTATATATATATATGTGTGTGTGAAATATTGCTTTCTTCTAGAGAAGACATGGTTTCCCACAATCATTTTTTTTCCCCTGGATGAATGTTGACAGAAATGTAAAATAGTCTAGAGCTTCTTTGTCTTTTTAGGCATTAGGTGTTGGTTTTCACTTGTTCTTACTGCTGTTCCACCTACCTGAGGCTATAGGAAGGTGAACAAGCAGAATCAACTTGGGCTTTTGCAGCTTTGCTCACTGGAGTCAGCCTGACCAGCAACATCCCAGCCTTGAGGAAATGCATAGGTAATTTATAAAACCAAGCAAACAACTATGCAAACATCTTTTTCCAATTTACTGGCATTATATTCTGTATCAAGAAGTAACAGAAAATAGGCCCATGAGAACAGCCCCTTTTAAAATAAAAATGGATTTTGAATCATATATATCTGATCTAGATTTAAAGAGCAAGCAAAAATAAGAGCTGTAGTTGCCAACATTCTTTTAACCCTCTACAGACTCTTTCCATCAAGATGAGAATGACAATTTTTATTTGCTAAATTAACTCATTAAGAAATGCTAATTGACCTCTTCCCTGCATTCAGTTCAGTTTTCAATTGGTTCTCCCTTTTCTTCTGTCCATTTGCTGTAACTTATGTGTGTAGGTGGTGTCTGTGTATGTATGGGTGCAGTTTTGGATATATATTGAGTTAATGTCCTGCTTATCCTGAGATACCTCAACTAATTCCCAAAGAAAATACCACCAAAAAAAAAGAAAAAAAAAAAAAAAAAAAGCAGAAATGCAGTTAAGGCAATTGCCTCCAAGTGTATGTGTTGTAGAAATTAAAGACCTCTTGCTAAGGAGGACTTCGCAGTCAGCTGAGCATCTGACCAATGTGTAACAATGCAGTTTTACATTATAAATATGATAGGGGTAAGGCTCAACACTGTTGGGGGAAAAAAAAATCAAAGAAAAAAAAATGCAAACAGAAAACAACTTCTAAAAGTTTTAATTTTCTTTTCTTCTTTTTTTAAAAAACCTTTCAGGGGGACTGGATAGCTCAAGGGGTTGGTAATAGGATACAGAGCCTTTCATCTCTAGGTCACCAGTTCGCATCCAGGCCAGGTCAGTAGAGACCAAAAATTATTACCATTTGATGGGTTTTCAGTGACCTCTATGAAATAAGTTGTTGGAAGCATTGTTGGAACAGTTGCTGGAAGCTGTTCTCTTTTTATCCAAGAAGATGTGGCTGATCTTTTCATGGTCTCAGTGGTGAGACTGCATTACCTGTTCATCTACAGATGCAAGACACACTGATGCATTTTGTAGAAATCTTTTTTTCTACAACTATAATCAATTCATAATTGTGTAACAGTTGTTGTTGCTGTTAGTATTCTGCTGCCTGCTCTGGATCTGTGCTGTGGTTCAATGGATGTCAGGGCTGTTATAAAGGTAACTGCTACAGGCGCTCAATTCATGCAAAACCATTCTTCGTGTGAGCACAGGTAACCTTGATTCATTTGAGTTGCAGAACTAAATCCCCATCTTTCTTTCTTGACATCTTTATTTTCAGGTTTTTCATCAAGACTAAACAGAGGAATTCAATCAGTGTAACCCATTTGGAACATTTTTATGAGTGGGGAGAAAAAAAAAGATAATTGTCACACTAGCTGGCCTAGGATTTCAAAGCAGCAATAGCATAATGCAGTCATAGATCAGGTCAGACTTGGAACAAATTTCAGAATTTCTAATTCCATTCCTAATTTATATGTTCTTTTCAGTTCCATGAAGCTAAGTAGCAACATATTTATCACTGGGATCTTTTAACCACCAAAACTAAAAGCTATATTAAAAAAAAAAAAGTGCTAAATTGAAAAAAAAATAGTGGTTTTATAAAAGATAAAGACTATTCTGCAACAGAGAGGTCCCATTTCTACTGCCTGACAACAGAGGAGACCCTTCTAAATGAAAAGAAAATATGCCCTGAAAATAACATTTCTACCTAAGATCTCTAAACAGGTCCTAATTCCTGGCCACAACATTGGAGAGGAGGAGGGGAGGAGGGTGCAGAGTGACGAGTAACACAACCACAATATTCCTCTTCCAAAGGCCTTCCAGAGGCTGTGAAATACAGGTAGCACGACTGGGCAGTTCTAAGCTTGCTCACAACTATGTTGGTAGTGGGGAGAATGTATCTATATTGCAAGAAACAGAGATGGACTAGGACAAATTAATATACTCCAATATCCATGCCAATCCTTTCCTGCCTCGCTGCAGGACTTAGATTACTGAAAGTAAGAGCCCTACTTCGTATTTTATTTTATCTTCCTACCAGGTCCCAAAAGTTTACAGCAGAAAAAATATAAAATTTAAAATAAAATATAATTTCTAAAGGAGAACCTGGAATTGGATACTTGAGGAAAAACAACTGCTTATCCCAAAAGTTTTGATAGATCTGACAGACACGTGTGATTAATTACTGTAGATATCAGAACAATACATCTTTTATCTATATAAGATTTATTGGCATCTTGCCTGCAAATGTCTGAGAAGGCAACCTCTCCAAAAGTAATTAAAAATGCAAAATCAAAAGTCCTAAAATATATCCTTTTTTAGATAAATGAAGGGTATTGCTAACTTAATACGTGAAACAAGAAGACTGGAGCTTGAAATAAATTATGTTGATTCAAGTAGACACATATTGCAAACCTGTCTTGCTTTTGTATACAAAGAAATTAATCTTTGTTATAATCTTGCATGGAACAATAAGGCAATAAAGTTATGTATTTAATTCGCGCATAATTCTTTTATGTAGAGCTTAGTTTCTAGATTCATGGCATTTGTGTTTTCAGCTTAAATTTCAAAACTATGTTGATCAAATCTGCAGGTTGCCATTTTGCTTTAAACATCTTTTAAGCGATAATTTCACGCATTTTTAGAATATTTTATTTCTACATTTTTCATTGAGCACATTTTTCTTTTTTGTCTAGAACAAGTCTTACTACTGCCAGGTCTTCTCTTTTGTTTTTCTATTACTTATTTTCATTCTCTTACTTATTTTCTTTTCATTACATTTACTAATGTTAATAATTTAAAGGAATGGTGCAATGCTACAGTTATTAATGTACTGCTTTAAAATTTATAGTATTAGTTTCTGAATAAGCATTTGTTAAGGAATGGTGAACAGTATACAAAAATGTCTTGCTGTAAATATGCTTATACTCTTTTCTCTTTCCCCCTGTATTTGTGTACTAGGTGGTTGTGAATGCCCTTTTAGGAGCAATTCCATCCATCATGAACGTGCTTCTCGTTTGTCTTATATTCTGGCTAATTTTCAGCATCATGGGAGTAAATCTGTTTGCTGGGAAGTTCTACTACTGTGTTAACACCACAACTGATGAAAGGTTTGAAGTCGAACAAATCAACAATTTTAGTCAGTGCGAGGAACTCATAAAAAACAATCAAAGTGCCCGATGGAAAAACGTGAAAGTAAACTTTGATAATGTAGGATTTGGGTATCTTTCTTTACTGCAAGTAGTAAGTGATCACTCTTTATATATCTTTTCCTGTTTATATGCAGTAGTGAAAAGCAATTCTAGCAACAAAGAGACAAAACATTTACCTCATGGTTTTTATCTGTGACTTAGAAGTAATGCTACACTGGTAATTGATTACTCTTTTCATCATAAGCAGCAAGTAGAGTCTACTATGACAAATAAAGAATTTTTAGGACATCTAATTACACATCTTCCTATTTATGATTCCCTTAGTCCATCAGCCCCTTTTAACTTTTAAAGTTTCTAGAAGTACCTAGGAATGGTATTCAGGTATCTAAATATTTTAGTTTTCCAGTTGCTGAAAAAAAAAAATCTCCATTGATGTGATTAAGTCACAAAGAATTCCAGGTAATAAATCTCAGATTTGTGGCTGCCACCAGTGCAGATCTGATCTAAAAAGCAATTTCTCACTGAGAAGAGAAATAAGAAAAGAAAAATAGCAATTGATACCATAATCTATGAAATATTTTCCTGATATTTCTGTGCATGAGGACCTCATGGAGTTTATTTAGAAAAAACTGAGGGAAGAAGAAAGAAAATATATGCAGAAAGATACTATAAGATCCTGCCTTCACTATCAAAAATTGTGTCCTCACTTTGTCCACCTTTGTATTTTGAAATAGCTAACAGTCTGACCCAGCATCTGACCCACCTTTAATCAAGAAAATGCTGGACTTTAAACTGTGTTGTGTACCTTCAGCAACCTCTTTGTTTTTGGGGATTTTTGATGTTACTATCTAAATCTGCAGTATCTTAGGTTTCATTTTTATTGCTTTTCAATAAGTTTCCAAATTTTATGTTGTTTATACAAAATCTCAGTAAAACAAATCATTAACATGATGCAGTGGTGTGGACGTCATCCTGCACAAGGTCTAAAACAATAGTTCTGAGCAATGTGAACTGCCTCTCCCACCCGATACAGCATCTTACCTGTGTGACTGTTTAATCTGTACATTTAAATTTCATTATAATTACTTACTTTACTGTCACATGGGGAAAAAGTGGAGAGAGACCAATAGTATAAAAGAAATAAAATACTGAACTGAAGGCAGTTTGATTTTGATAACTAAAGACATGAATTAACTATTTTCTTTGCCTTATTTATGAAGTCCACTCACCCAGGGAGGCAGAATGCTTCATTATAGGGTTTCAGGAGAAACTAGAGATCAATAAATCTCTTTCCAAGTAGTTTGCAGCTCTGTTTCTAATACTGACCTATTAATCTTTGGGACACAGGTACTTATTCCAGGTTCATTTCCTGCCTGGCTTTGTGGCCACAATCACCACCCCTCAGCTCCTTGCACTCATATCTATCTCAGTGTCCTGGCTATGCATAGATTATTTCATCTTCTATTCATTGAAAAGACACAAATATTTCTCACATGAAGACTTAGATTCTTAAATTACTGAAATTTTTGGGAGGCAAATTAGGAGCAATTTTCCAATTTTTCCCACATTTCCAAAGGAAAAATTCCTCTAGACCTACCGCGGAGGGACCTAGCTCTCCTGGAGGACAAACCTGTTTGTTTGTGCAGTATCTACATTGTAGAGGTCTTGCAAGAACGTGAGACCCTCGCTTAATGATGGAGGATTTTTTGTGTGAGTAGAACGTCCATGACAACAGCACTTAATTTTTCTGTATAGCTAAAATGCTTGTAAAAGCATCAAGGTCTTTTTTGTTTGACATGGCATGAAAAACAGGGGCATTTCTGTCATTGAAAAGAACAGAAACTTGGCCCTGCATCTTTCAGTATTTGGTAAGTAAGCCAGAAGTAGTGATTTTGCAGTTATGGAATGATAAGAGCCTTAGGACCAAGAAAGAATAATATCAGCTTGATTTTCAGTTAATACATTAAAATGTGGAGAATCTATGTCTTTTCACCTTCAAGAAAACGAGGCCACAGTTCATAACTGTTTCAGATTCTTACTTTGCTTTCAATCAAAAAAGATACTGATAAGGTGATTTTCTATGTGCTATATAAAGTACTTTGGATCAAACTCCAGAACAAGACTTCAAAGCCATCAAGTCAAAATAAACATGAGACTTGAATAGGTATGTCATAGCCCTAGATTTTCTTACCCTTCCTAAACAGCTTGCAGTAGTAGAAAGAAAAACTAGATGCTAAGGTATGACTCAATTAGAGGTATACATTACTATGTCAGAAACAAAGATAAAGCTATTAGAAGTCTACCACTTGGCTTAAAATAATATACTGAGCCTGAAAAATCTGACTATAAAACCATGGTTCCAAGTGAATATGCCTTCTGTTTGCCTAAAATGAACATGAATGGTCTTTCTACTGAAGTAATTTGGTTCTCCACCTTAACAGCCTCAGGCACAGACTTTTACTAGTGCTGGACCTGAGAAAATAACCTCAGGGAAGTCAATGTCATTTTTCAAACAACAATCTCTGTGAAGAGTATCAATGCGTGAATTACTTATACAAGGCCAGGAGGCTAGAAAATAAATACAGAATGCTGTTTCTTATTCCCCACTATTTCCACTCTCCATTCTGCCCTCTGGCTCATGCCCTTTGAGTCAGCCAAAGAATATTGTAAATCTCTTCATCTTTTCTGGGTTACAGGAACCACAAAGTAAGTCCTTACTATCTGTATCACTAATTGGAGTGAGTGCTAATGGAAGTTAGTACCCTTTGCATGACAAAAAATCAAAATGAAAACAAGCCAAAAGAACCTCAGACCAAGGAACTGAGGACGTTATTATTCTGGGAAAGACATAAATGAGTCCTGTGAACAACTTTTTTTTTTTTTTTTTAATATTTCTGGCAGTATATGGGTCTGTTCATCACAGAAAACTCTTCCTTTTTTTTAAGAGTGATATTGAAAAGGAACATATATTTCACACAGAAACACTCAAAAGCAGAGGGGTAATTTCAGAAATAATTTCCAGGCTCAAAAAATACAAACGTGCGATAGTAACTTTTTAAGCAAAAGGAACTCTCTAAAGAGCTCTTTCTTGAGTTTACTTGGCGGTGATGGTGAATGACTTTCATGAATGAGAGGCCTAAGAAAAGAACATTACCTAAATTTTGGTTGACATTTCTTGGGTTTTTTTCTTTCATGGGAAGGGTTTGTGTGGAAAATTTTTAATATTATAGTGATGTTGTCATTCTTTTGGACTAAAAGTACAGCCAAACAATACATGTCATTGCTAAAAACAAGTTTGTTGATCAGACTGTTTTCCAGAATTCTTAAATAATTTGGAATATAATTATTCATATCATCAGTCCCATAAGTACACATTTCTTCTATAAGAATTTTTTCTTCTATAATGCAGCATAGATCATGTTGGTTTATGTGGGTCTTCAAGCCTCTTTTTTCATTTCTTGGTCTGAACTTGCTCGAGTATCTCTCTGTCCCTAAAGAGACTCATCAAAGCAGAGACAGATCTGCTGGAGAAATTCCTTTCACAATTGTCATGCACCAATGAGTGAAGAGGAAGAGGTTGGTGTACACAAAGAGATGTGGCATGTGCCCTGATAATTTTATGGCCTTATGCCTTTTAACTTGAACCTAGTATTTGGATTCCTTGGTAAGTAAATCTCCCAGAGGCCTGCTTTTATCCTGCTAATAGGAGTATACCTTGCTTACCAGGATAAAATGTGGCAAACCAGTGGGTCTCAGAACACAATATTATACTATACTGTTGTTACTAGTATCAGTAAGAAAACACATCTCTTGAAGTGTATGGAAAAAAAATCAGAAGCTGAATTCTAAGGCTAAAAGTTTAGGATACGTTCAAACTTCCAGCAGGTTAGTATTTTAAAAGCAAGATGCTGTTGTATCTCCAAAAGGGAATGTGAATCTTCATGGTGATTATTTCTGGTAAAGAATCTGAATGGTAGAACTCCAGCATGACTTACAGCTTCATTAGAAATTATTTATCAGGGAGAAAAAACAAATCTATGGTTTTTTACCAATAGTAAAAGAGATGAGGGATTTTTGTTCTGTTGTTTTTTCTAACTATGTTTGAATCTGCATTTGAATATATGTATTTGGAATTTCCTTGGGGGGAAAAAGAACCATTTGGAACAGATGCTGACTTCAGTTATACTGCTGTAATCTTTGAAATCAGTTAATTACTCCTGATTTAGTGTCACTGAGAATATACAATATATTTTATATGGTAATCCACAAAATGGAAATTAATAATTTGATCTCTTGGTCATTTTCTGTGTTATTTTCTTTCAGGATACAAAAATACACAAATGATACCTTATTTCTCTTAAAGAGAACAGATTGCAGATAAATATAAGCAGGGCTATGCATCTACAGTAGTATTAATGCTTTCATGAATGGGATGTCTTGACTTTATCAATTTCTTCAAAAATTGTAATATCTAAGAGTTTCATGAAACTCATGGTGGAAATCACAAGATGGCAATATGTTATATTTAGATTTTTCCACCCCACACTCCTTTCAAGTTTCCTTTTTAACAACAGCAACAACAATAACAATAACAATAATACAGCTCTGTTCTTCAGCTCTATTTCCTATCACTAGGTGAAAGGGTACTGTCTGTTTATAGTGCAGTACTTTCGTGATGATAGTGAAGCTTAATATTTTTAAAATAATCTGTCTTTTTTCATTGACTCTACTTAGTCTATGCTACACTAATAAATTTGCAAAATACCCAAAAATTATTCTGTTTTGCTTGGAGGATGATATGCAAAGATCATCATGTGTCTGAATCTGAAGCAGCAGCACACACTTTGCAAAAGTGCCACTCCATCATTTGCATCTTTCTGAAGTAAAAGCATGCTCGTTATTTTCACGTGATGTTTCAGACTGAAGTGCTGATTTCAAGTCATGACATTCCAAAGTATGCAAATAGTGTACCAAGACAGAAACAAAAGCAGCACTGTAAGACATGAAGTGATCGTCTTGCCCTATTTAGACCTTGTTAGATGAAATACTGAGTCCTGTTTTGTCTGCCATTGCAAGAGATGAACTAATGCAATAGATCTCAGAGGAAAATAAGGAGACTGACCAGAGTTCTGGAAAACAAGAGTTGCATGGGAAGATTGAAGGAACAGTGATCACTACTTAAAAAAGAAATACAGCCACAATCAATTTGCAAAATGTAAAATATGCTGCATGAAGGTGATTACTGCAATTCTCCAGAGATGTAATGACTATGACAAGTGAGTCTTACATGGCAACAGAAGGATGTAAGTATTAGGAAATAATAAAAGGAAGTACCAGAATACATGTTTTTTATAAGGTTGTGGAGTATTCACCATGAAATGCCTTTGAGAACAAGTTAAACATTTATTAGTAATTACATAATTAGACCTTATCTACCTCTCCTAATCCCTTGCAGTCCAGGTATTCCACCAGGACTTTGAATTCTTCAGCTGACTTCTACTTGTTTCAGATTTATTCTTGGTATATTGGCCTCTGATCCTATATTTTGATTTCACCATCATACTGTTGAGTTGCCTGAGCTTCATATTTTCTCTGTTGACCCCATGATGTGAAAGTTGCTGCACATTGGATTTGCATCTAAGGATAATCTTGCTCTTTTCAATATTCCACTGTTTCAAAAGTGTGAGGGACCTTTCCTTTAAAAAAATATTTCCTTCTCATTTTAAGTTCACTTGGGGATGATGCCAGACTGCTCTGTATCCTGCATAAAAAAAGGTTTTTTAAAACTCCCACTAGAAAGGAAACTTCAAGATGATGGTGATGCAGCAAACAACATGGATGAAGAGTGTTCCATTCCTGACTCTATCCTGCAACTGGTCTCTGTGGCAAGGAAAATGAAGAAACCAATAATCTGCAGCCTTGTTTGCAAAATTGTAATGAGGATTAAAAACCAGAGAAATACTTCCTTTTTTTGCTGTATTTTTGGGCACAACTAGATTAAACCCCAAGTGATTTCTACTTGGAGATGTTGCCTAGTTAAAAGAGAGCTAATTGCCACAACAGAGAAAATTACTTTCTGTTTCGAACATTCTGATGAAGCAATCTATACCTCACTGTCAAATATAAAAATTTAAAAATTTTAGGCAGAGGAAACAGCTACCAAATTTCAGTAACTGCTGTAATTTATGAAGCATATAAAGTGTTCAATGAACATAAAAAACTTCCTACTACTTTATCTTGGAATGTATCTGAGAGATCTAGGCTCTGTAAACTACAATACAATATATTTAAAGTGAACATAGAATTATTAAACCAGGTAAAATCTTTCAAAGTAGATTCTGATTGATAGGAAAGTACCTTTTTTGAGCTGACCAAATTTTTGGTTCCCTTTTGTTGCCACCTTTCTGATTTGGGAGAGAGAAACTACACATCAGCCTTGATTTGTGGCAACTCAGTTACCTAAGGCTACACAAAGTTTTAGATAGCTGTACAAAGTTTTTGCAGTTGACATGATTTGATGAACTTCTCCAGTACCTTCTATAATTTTTGGTAATTAGAAATTAGAAATAATTTAATCATATTTACTGCTTAAAATGTTCATATCAAGACAAAGTAATGCGATACACAGCAGTATATCTGATGAGCAGCTGAATAGAAAGCTAAGAGGCAAACTTATTTAGAAATCTAATGCTACTAATTATTCCTGGTGCTGTACTGAGTTGCTGGAAATTATTAAATGAATTATCTTTAGAATGCTTAAACAGGTGTGTACTGTTTACAGGCTACATTTAAAGGCTGGATGGATATTATGTATGCAGCTATTGACTCAAGAGATGTAAGTACTGCAAATATTTTAAATTATCCTTTTTCCCCTGAAGTCTGTCTATCTAAAATTGTGTATTTATCTTACACAAGCAATTAATATCCATACAATAGAAGAAAAAACACTAAATTAATTAGTGTAAGATTCTGTGGTAACAAAATGTGGACAGCTGAATGGAAACTGACAGATGCTATCAGCAAGAGGTGGAATACACAAAATATATTGATATAAGTGGTAGGAATATTGTCCAAATACAAAATACTAGGGACACCTTGTGCAAGGTTGTCACTTGTTTGATTGAAAATTTCACATGAAGTCTTAACAATGATAATTCACTTCTTTTTTTCTTAGGTGTTACAGCAACCCAAGTATGAAGATAACTTGTACATGTACTTGTATTTTGTAATCTTTATAATTTTCGGGTCTTTTTTCACCCTGAATTTGTTCATTGGTGTCATTATTGACAACTTCAATCAGCAAAAAAAGAAGATAAGTATTGTTTCATTTCCATTCTAAAGATATTCTAAAATATATGCATTTTTTGCAGGTGCATGATATATGGAAAATACACCCGTAGTTTCTTAAAAATTGAAAAAGCTGCAGTATGTTACAACCATATCATACATGCAGTATTCATTAAAGTCATAAGATTTTTCATTTAGTGAATGGGACAGATCCTTCTGTTGTCAATCCCAGTTTAGTGTTCTTCAAATCATCTGCTTTTTCATGACTAAACTTCATGAAGTCTTCCTGCATGATCCAATCCCTGAATTAGGTCCCTACATTAAAGCACTCATAATTTCTTGGGATTTTTTGTTTGGTTGGTTTTTTTGTTTGTTTGGTTGGTTTTTTTTGGTTTTTTTTTATTTTATTTTCTTGATTTGTAGTTATTCTATAAGCACACAAAAAAGTAGCCAGATGGTTATGAAACACAACAAATTATTTCATCATGCAACTAAAGATGATGTTTTAATGATCCCAAGTATTCTAGTTCTGTTTTGTGGCACTAAAATGAAACTATATAGAACAGGAATGGTTTGCAACTATTTTAGGACCTTCTTTATTGTTTCACAGTGCAGATGTAGATAATCTCACTGGTGTAGATGGTCTTAGTAGAAGATGCTTCCCTTTAAATTATTTTTTGTAAACAGAAAAAGCAATGAATGCTCAAGGACCAAAAGAAATAGGAATTACTAGTTTACTTTTAATTTATTGGACTGCATCGCTTTCTTTGGGTTTATGTTAATAATGAGAAACACTAAGCAAAATTTTTGGAAGCTGTACATGTTAGAAACATGGTAGGGGTATATTGTCAGGGAGTCCATCCAGATTACAGTCCATGCATTCCCATGTCTTCAATCTTCCCACACACTCATCCCCAAAGGGCTGTATCCAGTTCTGTGTGTGCATTCACATTCCTGAAACTAGATATCTGCAAGTGTGTCTAACCAAGGAAAAGTTTTCTTCAAGAGGCATGGGAAATCTCATAGGTTTTCATTCAAGCTGTCTCTAAAAGAAGGCTGCTATGGATTTTGGTTAGGTTACCATGAAAGACCCATAATTGCTTCTTTATCTTCACTGTCAGACTTCAAAGGCAGGTTCCTGCTTTTGCTAAACAGAACTTCATTGAACATGAAAGCTAATCAAAAGACTTACAAGAGAGCATTTTGCTGTTAATAGTACCAAGGGTGCTTCAACCTTCTGATAAGTTTCTCCAAAGTCTGATAATCCATCTTCTAAAGAACCTTGAAGACTTTGGGCCCCAATGCTAATGCGACTGCTAAACAAGAGATATCTAAAGCACATTCCTGTACTGAAAACCTGCCTTTGTCTTTTTCCTTTTTTTCACTAAAATCACAGTTCGTAAGTGAATTTACCTCAAATACTATTTATTGTATCTCTTCCTATAAAAGAAAAGAGGTACTGAAAATCATTTCCTGGAGTTCCAGGAAAATAACTGTAAAAAAATGTTGCTTTGGGGGGGTTGTTTGTTTTGGTTTTTTTTAGAGAGATGTAGTACTGGATGTCCGGACTTCTAGACTAAAAGCTTAGATTGTAGACAGCTGCATTTAATCGCAAGAGATTTTTCCCAATTCAGTCATCTTGATTTTTGAATCATTCAATCGTATTTCTCGAAGAGTTTTTTATTTTCAGCACTGCATATAAATGTGATTATAACCAGTTCTGATTTCATGTTTTTACTTTGGAGGTCAAGACATATTTATGACAGAAGAGCAGAAGAAATACTACAATGCAATGAAAAAGCTGGGATCCAAAAAACCACAAAAACCTATACCAAGACCAGGGGTAAAATTTTTTATACACATCAGACAAACAGCTTTTTACAAAGAGTTTTTATTGATTATAGGGATGCCAACTGAAAATTATCCGTAACTGGGAAATTAGTCAGCAGAAATGGAAAACAAAAAGAAAAAAATTCTTTTTCACTTACAATTATTTTATATATGAATAGGCAACACAGGAGGCTGAACTAAGTTGTATTTGAGTACTCTTCTTAAGACCACTAGTTACAATTCTATCTCTTAAACCTTACTGCATGTGTTTTTCTACTTTCTTTTAACAGGAAAAGAAAATAAATTACAGTTTGTATTGGATGTTTCTTTTTTCTTTCTTCCTCAGAATAAATTCCAAGGCATGGTTTTTGATTTTGTGACTCAGCAAGTATTTGACATCAGCATCATGATTCTTATTTGCCTTAACATGGTTACCATGATGGTAGAAACTGATGACCAGAGCAAAGAAATGGAAAATATTTTATACTGGATAAACCTCGTGTTCATTGTCCTTTTCACGGGAGAATGTGTCCTGAAATTGATTTCGCTTCGCCATTACTACTTCACTATAGGCTGGAATATTTTTGATTTTGTGGTTGTGATTCTCTCTATAGTAGGTAAGTCTTGTTAATAAAACTAAAAAGAAGGTAAAATGTATGGGAGGTGAACTTTTACTTGAACAAAGCTATATGGAGAGCTTTTGCCATTGCAAGATTTACAGCCAAGTCATTCAGCTTTACATTTTAACTTGTAGTTTAGCTAAACCAAACATCAAACCTGTTAAAATAATCTAAAATTTATTGCACCTGCAAATAATATGTATAACTCCTAAAAGAGAAATTATGCAAGACGAATATACAGAATACCTATAATTGGTACATAAAACTTACAATTTTAAAACTATGTTTCTAAATTTCTATTGCGATGTGGGGATTAACTCATAATGTACCTTGGTTTTCTTATTTTCTTTTTTTTTCTCTTTTTCTAGGTATGTTCTTAGCTGAGATGATTGAGAAGTACTTTGTATCTCCCACACTATTCAGAGTCATCCGTCTTGCCCGAATCGGTCGAATCCTGCGCCTCATCAAAGGCGCCAAGGGGATCCGCACGCTGCTTTTTGCTTTGATGATGTCTCTTCCTGCTTTGTTCAACATTGGGCTGCTGCTCTTCCTGGTCATGTTCATCTACGCCATATTTGGCATGTCCAACTTTGCCTATGTCAAGAGGGAAGCTGGGATTGATGACATGTTCAACTTTGAAACGTTTGGCAACAGCATGATCTGCCTGTTTCAGATCACCACGTCCGCTGGCTGGGACGGTTTGCTCGCCCCAATCCTCAACAGTGGAGAGCCAGACTGTGACCCTAACAAGGCTCATCCAGGGAGCTCTGTGAAAGGTGACTGTGGCAACCCTTCTGTTGGGATTTTCTTCTTTGTCAGCTACATTATCATATCCTTTCTGGTGGTGGTGAACATGTACATCGCTGTGATTTTGGAGAACTTCGGTGTTGCTACTGAAGAAAGTGCTGAACCCTTGAGTGAGGATGACTTTGAGATGTTTTATGAAGTCTGGGAGAAGTTTGATCCTGATGCAACACAATTCATGGAATTTGAGAAATTATCTGATTTTGCAGCAGCACTTGATCCTCCCCTTCATCTACCAAAACCAAACAAAGTCCAGCTTATTGCAATGGATCTGCCCATGGTGAGCGGTGACAGAATTCACTGCCTTGACATCTTGTTTGCTTTCACAAAGCGTGTCTTGGGGGAAAGTGGGGAGATGGACGCCCTCAGAATACAGATGGAAGATCGGTTCATGGCATCCAATCCCTCTAAAGCTTCCTATGAACCAATTACAACTACATTGAAACGAAAGCAGGAGGAGGTGTCTGCCGTTATTATTCAGCGTGCTTTCAGACGTCACCTTTTAAAACGAACAGTAAAACAAGCTTCCTTTATCTATAACAAAAATAAAACTGAAGGTGGGGCTGGTCAGGGTCTGAAAGATGAAATCCTTATTGACAAGTTAAATGAAAACTCATTTACAGAGAAAACAGAGATAACTGCATCAACAGCAGTTTGTCCACCTTCTTATGATCGTGTAATGAGGCCAGTCAAAGAAAAGCATGAAAAGGAAGATAAAGATGGTCAGAAATAAGAGCAAATGGTGAGCAAAATCATATATGTGCAAAGTAGTTCATAGCCTGTAAGGATCATGTGTTTGTGTCAACAGGACTCCTGAAGGAGGTCTATGCCAAACTGACAATTTTTACAAATATACTGTACATTAAAGGTCAGTGCCTATTAAAAGACAGTGAGCCCTTGTCAGTGACTGTGATAAGAAGAAACAACCTTGACAGGAGGTTACTGTTCTCACTACCAGCTGACACTGCTGAAGAGGAGAGAAAAAATGGCTACACAGACTGTAGGGACCAGTTAAAGGGGTGTGAAACCAAGTATTTGTGTGTTTAGCATAAAACAATATGGTAACTGTATCCACTGTTTGCATTTCAACTGCCACATACTTCATATTTTTACAAAATCTGTGTTGGTGGATTCATCTTGTTTTTATTCATATGTTGTTTATTATATGTGACTATTTTTGTAAATGGGGCTTCTGTTGGGGAAGGGAATCAAGTACACCTTTACAGGTACAAGGGCCAGGTATTCTATTATACAACTAATATACACACAGAAATTATTTGCATGAAGGCATGCTGCACTTATAGATCATGCATGAAAATAACATTAAGTCACAAAGAGCAACAGATTTTTTTAGCACAGTGTTTCTGGAAAGGAATAACAGATTTTGAGGTGCTTAATTAATGTATTCATGTTGTATCATGTTCAAACAAGTCTTAGTATGCCTGTAAAGTCCTCTACAACTCACAAGAATAGTAAATACAGTTTACTTTTTGCACAGACCATTAAGTTCCAGAAGGTGCAAACTTCTTCCTAGGTCTGGAGTCACAGATTTTGTCTTTGTCAAATGTCTTTCTGCATACGAATACTAAATGAATCTGCCTCAGCCCACCAAATTGATCAAAAAGAGCCCTCTGTAAAGTTGTTCTGCTTTATCCTGCAGTATTGTTTAGCCATCTTCAGCTCTCAGTAAGGTTGATGTTGTACACATAAATGAAAAGCCCTCTGCTGTGTAAATAATTTTTAACCTGTGGTGCATGTTTGAGCAAACAGATAATGACTTTAGCACATTTATTGCATCAAATATGTACCACAATAACTGTAGCGTGCAAGCATTCAACAGGTAAAATTACGTATTATCTACCATTATAGATAGTTTGGATGCAATCAGTGCATGTTTATATGGCCTATGCTGCTATTCCTTTGACTGTCCAGGATTCTTAAACATGGGAAGCCATACATCAGAGTTAAATGAAATAAACTATTCAAAAGGACCTCATTCCTCCATACCATTAAGCAATATTTTGCAGCTATTTAGGAGCTTCTTTGGTTTACATTTCTGAATTTTCAGTGCAAAGCATATAGTGTATATCCAAACTGTACAGACATTGAAAACTACTAAAGCTGTTGAAAATAATGTTAGGATTTTATAAGCAAATATAAATACTGTAAAAATCATTTTATTTTATTTTTCAGCATTATGTACATAAAAAAAGAACTGACTTTTATCTTCAGGTTGATGTCACAACATTTTTGTTACTTTCAGTCCATAGCACTTTTTCACAGAAGAACTCCAGAGAACAAGATATAACTCAGTGAATGGATAACTGTAGGATCTTACTTTTTACAGTATTTGCCAACATATAAATAATTTCTGCGAAATAAGTACATAATTTACTTCTAAAAAGCTATGTTTTGTTTTTTATTTGCAGTTGGGAAATGGTCTAAAGTTCAAATTGAATGTCTAAGCAGTGCCTGCATCATAAGTTTTCAGATACAACCTTTCTTTCAGAGAATCCTGAATCTTTTCTCATATTACTCACAATTTTCTTTTTTTTCATCCATGCTGCACTAGAACAGTTCCAAATGTTATCTAGGGTCCATGATATTTTTTCACAAAGAGAAAGTAGCAAAATTGTATAATCCAATCCATCAGGACATTTTATGTTTCTTACACAGGAAAATTAAATATAGATTACTTTTATTAAAATTATTGACTAAATCTGTATTAGTGAAGTGCATGCAGGAAAATGCTATTACCCTAACTGATGCTAAAGAACATTATTAATGCGTCAAAATAATAAAGATTACATTTTTTTATTGTACGTTCTGTTTTTGTTTCTTATCTGACATTAATATAAAAAGGGTATGCTTTTAAACCACAGAATGTGAGAATACTGAAAACCTTTACAGCAGCTATGCTGTTCTTCCATATGAGAAAATCCTTGGGACTTGCTTGTTAGTCACGAATTAGGAATTTCTTATTTAATGTGTGTTAGAACAGTGGTGTTTCTGCATGTATCAATAGTTCTGCCCTGAGTGACTTCACGCAGCAGCTCCATGCAGTGGAGTGCACAGCCATCAAACACCAGAGCTGTCCTGAGTGTGTCCCAGAGCCTCAGACAGTGACAGGAATGAGAACTGAGCATTCAAGAGTTTACAAAGACAAAATGAGGACAGAAAATAGTGCCAGATCCATGATATTCCCCAACTTGGATTGAGAGCCAGTTTATTCCTGCTGGGTGCTGTTCACAAACAGGCTACAGAGCATCTCATATTTGAGTGTATTTCTGAAAAAGGTGAAGTGGTGGTGGAATGAATAAATCATTGGTCTTTTCCTCACGTATTTTAAAAATCTCTCTGGAAGAACCCTATTCCTAGAAGCAACCATTTGTGGATACTAATAGGGGAAAAAACAAATGCATCTGGAAAGTGGGGCTGTTCCTTATTCTTTATCAATTGCTTCAGTGAATTTCTGAAAATATTAATTTTACATGTTTACATCATTTTATACTGCATTCCCCTACAACTTACAATGAAAACTTACAATGTTCACTCATAGGTGAACACTGAACTTAATATGAAACCAGTTGATGGGCAGCTGTAGTCTGTATGCTTGCTTAGGGGCTAATGCAGAAATAAAATTTCATAGCATTTCCCCTGAAATTCATCAAAAATTTTTCAAGAGAGGGAAGATTTTCTCTGTAAAATTGTTGTGAAATACGTTATGAAAAAGAAGTCTATGACTTTGATTCAAAATGCCTAAGTATCAGAATGAAAAGATAAGTATTCTCAGATTAACACGTGGACAAAATATGTCTTAAAAGATTACCTTTAAAAGTATGTAAAAAACCCCAACTTGTTTCTCATACTGTTAAAAATGAGACGCTTGACACGGCCAATATATCAAGCAGCAATTTAATAATTAATTAATTAACATGGTAAAGTGTGAGCAAAGAGGCAGCGCTGGGTACAGTGGCAGGGGTTTTCCCTTCCAACTGCACACCCATTGCTGGATTTGATGGCATTTTATACATATTCATAAGCTTTCTCAGCAGTTTCCATTTCTAGTTTTAACGTCACAATTCAATACCTAACAGCCATAAATCTATAGATTGTCCTGTATAATTCTATAGACCATTGTGATCTATTCTGATATTTCAATACTCCAGGATGTACTTCCAGGATATGTTTTTCCAGGTGGTGGGATCTGGCTTCCAGATGTGGGGGTCCCATCTCTATTTTCAAGTCTATCAATCTCTAAATGCTGATGTCCAGTTTCCTTCTCCAGGAGTCATAAATCAGTGATCTGAAGTCATATCTTCATGTCCAGGATGTTTTCCCACCTTGTGTGAGGCCTGAGCACCCTCCTTTTTCCTTCTTTTGTCTAAAAGAAAACCTTTTTGCACTCTAAAACTACAGTTTAAAATTCTTTAATACAAAGCAAGCTTCTAAAGTTATAATTAAAGGACACTAATTGCAGAATAGCTTGAGACTTATAATAGATAATTGCAAGCAAAAGATTTATTCAAAAACTGCCTTCCATGCTTTCCTCAGCTGTTTATTAGAACTCATCTTTATAACTGTCCCATGGCTGTGTTCCATCACTATGATTACACAGATTTTCTTTATTTCCCTGACACGAAACATAACTTTGTATTTCACAGTCCCCACTCTGCTTGTATAAATTTTTATTTATCTTACTTATTCGTGTCTGGGTTTCGAATCTGGCCAAAACTTCAGAAACTTTTCCTTCTTTGTCCTTTTTCTTCAATTTCATTATTTTGGATATTTTAGATGTTTTCTCAAAATGGATAAATTCCCCTGTAGCTAGTTCAGGGTCTACAGGCATCACAGCGACCTGCATACCTTGTATTACAGAGTGGATAAGCTGAACAAAGCATGGAATTAAGCAAGGTAAAAACAACAGTCCAGTCAATGAACACAATATTATAAATACTATTTTCTTCCACCAAGCCCCTCTTCCAAACAACTGCTCTCACCATGGAGCTTGAAGGATAGAATTCTATTGTTGAACAGGCATTTGTTTGTTACTTAAATATCCTTTTGGGTTTTGTGGCTACCACCGATTTTAGAGAAATTTGTGGTATACATTTTCCTGCAAGGGGTTTCCCCTACCTTTGTCCCAAAAGCTTTGCCTTTCTTGGCTATGCATTCCTGGCCTATTACTACATTTGTCAATACTTATCCTTCTGTCCGTTCTTCAGGTTTTGTAATTCCTGTTCGCTTCTACTTTAAAATTTGTGCTACTTCTAACCCTTCTCCTCTCTAAGGCTATTGCCCTGTCATTTGGGTCCCACCACAAATCCAGCACTTGGAAATATTTAATTCTATTACAATTCATTGCATTACATCCATAAACAAATTCTCCAAAAGTGGAAAGGTCTAACTCTGGCAGCTGTTTCTTTAATTTCTCATACAAATTTGGGGAAGCAACTTTAGATTCAGAGTGGGTTTTCAACCCTTCTACTGCTTTCTGCACTAAATTCTCCCTATATTGAACTCTTCCCCCATCAGTGTATCCCCACATACCTGCTTTGGTAAAGCATATATATTCTTCTCCTCTTGGACATGTCTGGTAATTACGGCCAGCTCCTCCTCTTGCTCCTAAATTCTTTGCTATCCAAAATTCTCTTCCTTGCTCTTCACAAACCTTTAACTGACTTTCATCATAACAACCTTTGTTTATATGGGTGTGACCAACAAAGGATACTGTTGTGACTCCTCTCCATTTCACTGACTGGTGACATGGGTGACAATTGTCAATTGCCGTGGCAATGCTTACACACATGATCAGGTATATAACGAGAGGTCCAGTATGACATGCCTTTCCACCCCTCCAACCTATTGGGTTGCTGCCAACAGTTGGGAATTTCATCTTCTTGGTGGCAAAGGCAGAGGTCAATCTGGTCTTGCCCTCTATTTATTCTTACCTGAGAATTGTTGCCAGGCCCACTGAAGCTTAGCTCTGTGCCACTCCCTTATTTCAATTTGGTATCCATCTGGTATCCAATTGTTGTAATCACACTCAATTCTTTCCAATTTTGCCTTTGCTTCTTCCTGCAGATCGATCTCAGCCTGTGTCCCGTGCAACCAGGTCTCCCACCAATCCTTATCACCTACTTTGATGTATCCTTTCTCTACTGCAGCCCTTAGTGTTCTACCTGTCTCTTTCTCTATCTCATCCCTACAACTCCAGCAAAGGGTATTAGGGATCCTTGCCCCCACCAAGTTTGTATACCACAATTTCTGACACTCAATGCACCTGAAACAACCCCAAGGAAAACATTCACAATTTTGGTTAGGACATTTCACTTCTCTTGGAAGGTTTTGATTCTGAAACCTCAGGTACAAGAGTTTCTGAAACATGCATCAATCCTTTTTAAGTCTTATTTTCAGTTCTCTAGGAGCAGATGAGATTTTCCACTGAAGCTCGGCCGGTGCCTCTGTTGGTGGTCCCACTGGTCCTTTAATCGTGATGTGTGGGTCCAGCCTTTCTCTGCAGTCTGGATGGCTGTATCAGTGGTTAAGGGGTTAAATATGGGCCTTCCCATTTAGAAGATAAGGTCTCCTCTTTGCAATTTGCAGCTTTTAACCAGCACTCAATCACTTGGTTTTATTTTATGTATGCCAAATCCTAGAGGGGTAGATTGAGCCAATATTCCTTTTTCTCTCAACTCTAATACATGTTGCCTAATTGTTTGGATATATTTTCTGAATAGTCATATCTTCAACTATTACTGATGTTTGGGGTATCTCCTGGGAATATGGCATGCCATAAAGCATTTCGTATGCTGATAGCCCAGTATCTGCATTAGGAAGTGTTCTTATATTAAGCAATGCTAAAGGTAAACATTTTACCCAGGACATCTTGGTTTCAATCATTAATTTGGTTAATTGCTGCTTTAGTGTTTGGTTCATCCTTTCCACCCTCCCAGAGCTCTGAGGGTGCCAAGGGGGTATGGTGTTCTCAGGAAATACCCATGGCTTGTGTTACCCCTTTGATGACACTAGAGGTAAAATGGGAGCCTTGATCAGAATCAATGGCTCGAATAACCCCAAATCGGGGAATAATTTGTTCTAGTAGTATTTTAATTACAAATTTGGCCGTGGCCCTTACAGCTGGGTAAGCTTCTACCCAGCGAATTAGTTGATCTACTACTACTAACAGATACTTCCACTTACTGACTTTTGGAAGCTCAGCATAATCTGCCTGAACTCTTTCAAAAGGTTCATAGGCTATTTTCTTACCGCCCCCCCCCGCTGAAGTTTGCCTCATTACCTTTTTGTTGACTCTCTGACAAGTAACACGCCTCTGTGTTACTTGCTTTGCTATTTCAAAAAAATCCCAATACACCCATCATATTTTTTAAAAAATGATCACACAAGGCTCTGGTTCTTCAATGAGTATGCTGATGTAATTGGCTCAAAATCTTTTGTGCATAGGCTTTGGACAAAATTTCCCACCTATCTAAGAGTACTCCTTTTCTTTGTTCTTTCTTAGTATCTAATTTCTTTATAGCTTCTTGGGAGCTATAAGATTTTTTGGACTTCTCTTTGAACTTTTGTTATAATATTCAACTGAATTGTTTCTTTCAATTCAAAAGCTGCCTCTTTTTGCAGCTTGGTCAGCTATGACATTTCCTCTTGCTAAATAGCTTGTGTTTCTTTGGTGACCTTTTACATGTGTAACAGCTATTTTTTTTCTGGTCTTTTTAATGATACAAGCACTTTAAGTATTAATTCTTGATAGATCAACCATTTTCTTTGGGTATTGATCAAAACTTCTCTCTTTCCAAATCTTCCTAAAAGTATGTACAATTCTAAAAGTATACTTTGTATAAATAGTCTCCACTTTGTCTTTTAACAGTTCTAAAGCCTGGTATAACGCATATAACTCCCGGGCTTGTGCAGGCCAGCTGGAACTTAACCTTTTCCTTTCTACTATCAACATGTTTCCTCCCTTTACAATTGCATATCCTGACCTCTGCTTCCTTTCTAATACTTTGGAGGAGCTATTGATGAAATATTTCTCCCCTTCAGATAATTTTATTTTTTTTTTTTTTTTATTTCAGTTAAATCTGGTCTTACTTTAGTTTGTAATTCAATTAACTCTACAAAATCATGAATCTGTTCTCCAGTTAACTTCTGATATAAAAATTTTGCTTTTTGACTATACTTTTTTATCTACTGCCTACAATACTTTAATAGTTTTACCAGCTGTCTTATCTCTCCCTTTGTTCTGGGAGAAGGTAAGGCAAGTATGCCCGATACTCATTCGGGGTCCAGTTTCTTTGTTCTTTTACTTAACTAATGACCCAAACACTTCATTTCTGCTTCTACAAATTGCAACTTGAACATTGAAGCTTTCAAACCCTTTTTCTCTAAAAAGTTTAATAGCTTAATTGTGGCTTCTTGGGCCCCAGGAACTGATCTAGTTTATCAGACATCCCCATTTCCTTTTTAAGGGCTCTCACATCCCCAGTGTTCGGTGGTACTGATACATATCTAATAGCTGTCTTCTTCTTCCCCCCTTGGTATCTTGCTATCAGTACCTTCCTTAATGGATCTAACTGGCCCCTTTTGCTCTCATCATCACTGTCCTTGCGCCTTTCTGCCCGAACTGTCTCCCTGCTTCTATGTGCAGGTGGTGAATCTGGAGGACGAGGCAGAGCCACAGGGGCTTGAGGTGCAAGCGGTGCCATAGGGGCTTGAGGTGCTGGGGGGGTGCTGGATTAGGCACCTCTGGTGGGGCAGCTGGTTGTGGTAGATAAGGGGGGAGGTTGTGTAAGTGGCCTCATGGATTCTTCTCCTTTTTTGGTTTTTAAAGCATACAGGGGAGAAGGCCAGGACTTCTGCTATAAAGCAGCATAATCGCTCTCTTGGTTAATTGGATCCTTTTTATTTACACAGGCATTCAGGGCCTGACAGATCCACTCCTCAGATGACCTGTACATTGGCCAGTACAAATTATCAGGTCGTGTCATTTCTTTAGTCCATTCCATCATACAGTATTTTATCATTTTCTCTTTACTTTTTCCTTTCCTGGATTTACATTCATCCTAAAATTTTAACATTAACCCCAGGGGACTGTCCTGTGGTAAAAAGCTCCCTCCTTTCCCAGTACCTTTAGTACTTCTATTTGCCTGTTGGTTTATACCAACCCCTGGGTCCTTGCCTTGGCATTGACCCACCCTAAGAAACGGGTATTCCCTCACTTGCCTCGACCGCACTCTTTCTGACTTCAGTAATGAAAGGCCTTCCTATTTTCTCACTTGTCTAGGATTTCTTTAATAAAAAGTCCCTTCAACCAATACCGCTTCCCGCCTCTGATTTACTGTAAAGAAATCCCCCCCAGCTATTGCCGCATCCCGCCCCCGACCTTTTTATATGAAAGAATTCCCTTTACCGACACTCGCTTTGTTCCTTCACCTGCCGCTCCCCTCGCGGAGACACGGAACCGAGGTTAGAAGAACTCCACAATCACTTCGTGGTCAGACCACGTCTCACACACACACCACTCACACTCTCACACGTGTGTACCCGTTCTTAGCCCACCTAACCAAGCGATACTTACAGCCTCCTTTTCTCGCCTGGGTCTCTGTGCACGAGTTATTACAGGTGAATTTCACTGCAGCTTTATCCGGGAGCTCAAAATCCTTTGCTCACAATTTACCTCGAGGATCTCCTTCTCCCTGAAAGATTCCCCAGTCACTCAGGGCCACCTGAGGCAAAAGCCTGCAAGGTGGGGCGCCTCCCCGAGATCAGGAGCCTCCCTCAATGGATTGGAGATGCCCGCATTCTCCACCAAATTGTTAAAAATGAGACGCTTGACACGGCCAATATATCAAGCAGCAATTTAATAATTAATTAATTAACATGGTAAAGTGTGAGCAAAGAGGCAGCGCTGGGTACAGTGGCAGGGGTTTTCCCTTCCAACTGCACACCCATTGCTGGATTTGATGGCATTTTATACATATTCATAAGCTTTCTCAGCAGTTTCCATTTCTAGTTTTAACGTCACAATTCAATACCTAACAGCCATAAATCTATAGATTGTCCTGTATAATTCTATAGACCATTGTGATCTATTCTGATATTTCAATACTCCAGGATGTACTTCCAGGATATGTTTTTCCAGGTGGTGGGATCTGGCTTCCAGATGTGGGGGTCCCATCTCTATTTTCAAGTCTATCAATCTCTAAATGCTGATGTCCAGTTTCCTTCTCCAGGAGTCATAAATCAGTGATCTGAAGTCATATCTTCATGTCCAGGATGTTTTCCCACCTTGTGTGAGGCCTGAGCACCCTCCTTTTTCCTTCTTTTGTCTAAAAGAAAACCTTTTTGCACTCTAAAACTACAGTTTAAAATTCTTTAATACAAAGCAAGCTTCTAAAGTTATAATTAAAGGACACTAATTGCAGAATAGCTTGAGACTTATAATAGATAATTGCAAGCAAAAGATTTATTCAAAAACTGCCTTCCATGCTTTCCTCAGCTGTTTATTAGAACTCATCTTTATAACTGTCCCATGGCTGTGTTCCATCACTATGATTACACAGATTTTCTTTATTTCCCTGACACGAAACATAACTTTGTATTTCACAATACGTGTATTAAGTTTTAAATGGTGCTTCAGAACAAGTCAAGAAGAACTTAAAAATAGCAGGAAAATCAGAGGATTGCCGTGGCCAACAAGGAACCCCAAGCACGCTTACTGCATAGCGCTGCTTTGGCGCCTTCCCGACGCTGGGGATGAGGAGTGTGTGACAGAGGCCAGGTGTGATGGGCTGGCTAGGACAGGTCACTGTGAGCCCTCTGCCAGGAGAGCCAGCCAGCTTCTCCAAACTCCCCGCACGCTGGGTTCCGCTCCTGGCGCATCACTGCCGGCTTTCCTGGTGGACGGACTGCACTCCATCCCAAAGGAATGCTCTTTAGCACCCTTTGTTTCTGCTGGCTAGAAATTATGGCTGAGGATGCTTTCACCTCCACAGGAAAACCTGCATTTTACTAGTCTTTGCAACTAATTCTCCAGGAGGAAAAAGAAGGAGGGGGGGGGGAGGGAAGATGAAGTCTATCTGATGTGACCCTATTGCTATTGTATTTCTAAGAGAAGTGTCACATAACTTGAAGTGCTCAGTTACATTATGAAACGTACGGAATGTGAGGCACTTAATCGCACGTTCAGCCAAGAAAAGCAAGGAAATAACCACATTCCCAAAGCGTCCATTCGATATTCGGGCATTCTGTGAGGGCTCCTGAGGCACGGCCGCCCGCCCTCCGCCAGGGGGCGCCAGGGGGCGCCAGGGCGTGCGGAACCGCCCCGCCCGCCCCGCCGGGACCCCCGCGGGCCCCGCCCCGCCGCCCGTCTGGAGTTTTTCTTCCCGTGTCTCTCCCGCCTCCTTCCCGTCCAAGCCAATGGCAGGGCGCTATCCGCACCCTTCCGGAGCCCCCCCCCGCAGTGGGGTCGGCTAGCAACGATGGACGCTGAGGTGCAGCAGGTGGGCGCCACCGCCGTGCCGTCCCGGCGGAGGGAGGGAGCGGCCGGGCAGGCGGGAGGGATGGCGGTGCCGGGCTGGGGCGGGACGGGGCGGTGGGCGCGGTCTCCCCGGGGCCGTCCCGGGCCAAGCGTTGGCACGGGTGACCCGCGGCCGCTTCCCCGCAGGCGCTGCTCAATTACTACTGCCAGCAGGGGCTCTTCCAGCACGTCCGGGCCGCGGCGGAGGAGGCGCTGGCGCGGCTGGGCGGGGACCCCGTGCTCCACTTCTACCGGGCCTACGGCGCGCTGAGGGCAGGTAACGGGGCGGGGCCGCTCCCCGGAGCCTCCCCTCGCCTCCCAGAGCTCAGCCTGAGCGGCTGCGCAGGGAAAAGCGATGTTGCGGAGTTTGAATGTGTTTATTCCATGTTGAGTAAATTACCTATGTGTTGAATGTGTTTATTCCATGTTGAGTAAATGACCTGTGTGTTATGATCTGTCACCGCTCCTCCCCAGTTCGAATGAAAGTGATCTAGACAGCATCGTACCAAAGTGAGAAATCACAAGTATTTTTCTTTTTCATGGTTTCATGAACATCGGTAAGTGAGTTCCTTGGGGGGAATTCGAGCCCTGCTCAAATCCGTATTGCATTTGATCAGAAACTCACTAGTATCTCCCAGCTAACAGCGCTTCCCTTCAAAGCAGCTGTGTTATTTTGGTTGTGTCCTCTGTCTCAGGGAAACTGACAGCTAATACCTAGTGGGGGGATCTTTGTGTAAATTATACTGCTCTGAGAAATTCATTTAGCAACATGTGTATTCCAAGGATGTCAGAAATACCATCAAGTAAGCCAACATGGGGGAGGGCTGAGGCAAGTCTAGGAAGGTGTGCTGTTTTTTAGGGGGTGTGTCTGTTCACAAACTTCCAGATGTTTTTATAGAAGAATCCTTTCATTTTTCAACATATTGTCTATTTTGCTAATATTCAAAATATTCACACAAACAAGGCAAAAAACCTGGTTATATAAAGAAACAGAGCTGCTGAATGCCCTGCATAAAACAATAAATATGATTTTCATCTGTCTGACAGTTGGCAGAATTAGCACTTAATTCAAGTTCCTTGCATTGAGATGCTATTTTCTTTCCTGTGTCTGCTTGAAAGACTTGCACAAACAAGTGAAAGTGGGTGTATGCATAATGAACAAAAGTATGGAAGAAAAAATAAACGGGAAAATTTAAGTCAGATTGATGTTTGATGATATTCTTTGCCTTGAAAAGCGTGATAGCTTATTCTGTGCTTTTTTTTACTAGGTGATGTCCAAGAAAGTATTCGACAGTTGGAGTCTATTAAAAACAAACAGGAGGTGTCACTTTGTACAATGATGGCTCTGATATATGCCCATAAAAAGAGCCCTAATCCAGGTATGCCTGTTAAGACATGCTGTTTCATGTTTTAAACAGCTCTGTGTGAAGACCTGAGAGTTGTAGGCTAATTCTGCCTAGGTTAAAAATGCTGGCTTTGCATTTGACATAGGATCAATTACTGACTTGAGTGATGCTTACCAGGATTGTAAACAAAAATACCAAACCACAAAACTCTGAAGCATAAGAGTGAATGTTAAAATATAACACTCACACCCACACACAAAATCTGGCTTATTGACCATGATGAAAAATCTTTGAAGGAAAAAAAAATGAATCAAGCTTCTTGTGATTGTTGTTCACTCATGTCTGATATTGGTGCTTTTGAGCAGAACTGCAACTTGAAACATCTTTAAAGGCATGCCATTTCTATCTTTCGAGTTATCCTGACCATACAAATGGAGAAAAGAATTTTGTGAATTTTAGTATTCCTTTCTCCAACCTAAAAGCTGGGATGATTTTGTTAAGAATTACGTTCTCAAAATCAGAGTTGGTTTATCAGGTGCATTGAGTGGTCATTAAACTGTTACCACAGTATCTTTGTCACTGTGCAGATTTGTAGCTGCTGCTGACAGTTTGTTAAACAATTTGATGTGAAACAGCTCTGATTAATGGCAGCACTCTTATCTGAGTACCTGAGGGTTAATTCTGCAGGACAGCAAAACTGTTGTGGATTTTGGGACTCTCTGAGAGCGAGAGCCTTTCCCTCATTCATTAGGTGGGTCACCATTGTCAGAGCAGGAGATCAGGTTGGCCAGGCTGGGCCTGATCCCGTGGGTGTCCTGTAGGTGCTGTGTGGTGGCACTCCACAGTCTGATCCATGACCTTCCCTGACAGCAAGGTCAGGCTGACAGGCCAGTAGTTTCCCAGATCTGCCTTCCTGCACTTCTCATAGATGGACATCACGTTGGCTAACCACTGGTCATCTGGGACCTCCCCACTTCTGGGACCTTCCCATCAGCCATGCTGATGGGAACCTTCTTCTGCCTTTTCCATCTGTACCTGAGAAATATTGCTAATGGGTGGGATTGCTGCATGTTTATCAGTGTACAGTACAGAAAACAGCGTTTGCTTTGGAAGCCCTTGGCTTATGTGCAGCTCTTTGGTAATATTTTGAGACGCTCTCAACAAGAACTCTGAACAAAACCCTTTCAGATCGAGATGCTATTCTAGAGTTGGATGCGAGACTGAAGGAACAGCGTAAAACAGCAGGGCAGCAGGCTCTGTACTATGCTGGCTTGTTTTTGTGGCATCTTGGTCGTGAGGACAAAGCCCGTGAATACGTTGATAGAATGATCAAAGTTTCTGGTGGTGGTAAAGAGGTAAGTGGTTTTTACCTTTCATGAGTGTAAAAGATTAATAGGACATTTTGGTGAAATAGCAGTATTTATGACTTTGCTTGTTGAAACAATGGTAGTTTGGTTTTGGTTGCGTGCCTTTATTCTTAAGAAATATTATTTGCGTATGTTGCTTAGTGTGAAATATTTCCAGCTAAACTATTTTAAAGTATTTGAAGTAATTAATTATTTTTTTTTTACAGACACATGCATAGAAAAGAAAAAGTACATTAGTACTTAAATATATAGATTTTTTTTTTGTTAAGCTGACTTATGGTTAGCTCATTTTCTAGTTTGGTAAGATGAAATTATGTTTAAATGTTTACACCTGATTTTTTTTAGAGGTGATTAGAGTGTTTAAACTTGGTGAAATAGGATTTGTTTAGTATACACTTATTTTGATAAGGTAGTTTATGTACTCCTTGTATAGAAGTACAGCACTTGCCTTTCTTTAACAAATGCTTGAGGATATAAAGTTCAGCCAGTTTCCATTGTATGACAAAATCATGACCCTGATTGTTAGCAGTTACAAAATTGCACTTCTGCTAGCCTTTGACTTTTAAATACAGGACTCATTTCCTTACCTTCTAAAAGAGCTAGTGTTATTTTGTATTTAAAATTTTTGTTTTGATGACAGTTACAATTTGATTAAATAATTCAGCACTTCAAAATAGATTTTATTTACTTAAGCTATAATCAATGTTTGGAACACATAAGACAAATTTCATTCATTACGAGTAATAAGTTCTTCAATGAAAAGACATTCACCTTTTTAAAGTTTGGATGTTCTTTTAATTACACTTTTGAGTATTTGAGAAATGTCATGAGTTTTGCCTTTCACATGCAAGTTTTTCAAAGTAGAGGAAAAACCACAAGTTTCTCACTTTTTTCAGCACCAGTATATTTCTTCGTGTCTCATATAAACAAAATCTTAAGAAAATATTGTGCTGCAATGTTTGCAGAAAGTATTCTGTCTAATGTGATCACATTTGTGAGGTTTTGTTCTGATTGCTGAGCATGTTAGACTTGTTTGGTGCCACTGTCCTTTCTCTAATTCTGTAAGTAAATGTACTATTTGATTAATTTAACTCTAGAATAAATTGCTAAATGTTAGGTTATGCTACAGACTGGTTATGTCTCTGAAGCAGTTAAAATAGATACTCAAAGTCCTTTATTTAGGTTATGTCTGCTTATTGTATCTAGTATAATTTTCTATTACCTAGTTAGCAAAGAATTCCAATTTGTATTTTTTTAATAGGGGTTAATTTTGAAAGCATGGCTTGATCTCACCTGTGGGAAAGAAACTCACATTAAAAAAGCTCTGAAATACTTTGATGAAGCACTGCAGGAAGGCAATGATGTTTTTGCACTGCTTGGTAAAGTAAGTTTACTTCATTATTTCAGCTCTTCCTAAATGTCATACTAGTCTTATAGAGTGATTGGAGAGATGCTGAGAAGAGTAGTGCCTAATGAGATATAGCTCAGACCCTGTAGATACTTCAGGGTTCTTATGACACCAGTGTAAAAGAAAGGTATAGATTAAATTCAGTTAATCTAAATGTGTGCTGTGGTTATGATTTTGCTATCACACAAGAAAACCTTTATGTTAATGTATTTATATAAAATTAGTTTCAAATCACTTGAAAATGTACAAATATGTGGTCTCTTCCTTTTGTGACACCTATGCACATTACAAAATTGCTGTGTACCAAAATGTGGTAAACACTGTAGTGTGATTTTTTTTTTTATATTGTTAACACTCTTTTTAAGTTGTCATTAGTTTGTTTCACGTGTTCATTTGTGCTCATGTAAACATCAATGATTATATTTCATTAAAGGAGTGGCATGCATTGTTTTCTTTACAAATTTTCTGTTTCAGAGCATATTACTTTATAGTGCAGACATTTTTACTCATTAACATGATGTTTGTTTAGTATTCTAAAGCTGAACGTAGAAAAAAATTTTCAATGACTATTAGAAGACTGAAGTTCAGGAGAGTGTGCACAATGGTATTTGGTTAGGTGTGTGTGCTTGGCTGCATGTGGACCGTGGAATTAGATTAAGAGCATATGTCAAATGTAGTTACTGTAATTAGGGTTTAGACAGACAAGAATTTTACTAGGGCTTAAGAAATTAACTCTCAGAAACTACTGTGTTTGCATCATTTCTGTCTTAAAAAGATGAAATAAAACAGCACACATACAGTCATCTGGAATATGGTGAGTAAATTCAAAGCATCAAAGTAAAACAGGGTTTTAAGTCCTAATTTTATTTCCACTTGAATTAATTTAAACCTGTGATTCTTGACTTCTGAAAGTTTTGTATTTGGAATACCCTGTGAATGGCTTTACAATTACAAAATTGTTAATTCTGTCAACAACAGTAGTTACCTGCTGAGTTTAGATTTTTACCTGGTACTTACCTCAGAGTTTGAATAAATGCTTCGTCAGTGGGTTGTGTTAAATATCCTGTAACTGTGGGATACTTCATACAGAGGTATTTGAAGCCTAATAAAACAATTTTGCTTGTCAGCTATGTCTGTCTGTTCTCGCTTGCAAATGGTTAGTAAGTTGTAAGTACTGCAGTCGCCTTTGTTACAGACACCAGGCTTTACATATCATCCTTTGCTATTTTGTTGTTGCAATACGTCTAGTTGTGGTTGATACTCAGGTAAAACTATTACTTCAGGAGAGAGTTTTTTCTCTCTAGCTCTTTTTCCTGGTTTCTGTATGAAAGAACTTCTGAATCATCTCACCTGTGTGAGTTTACAGGCTCTTGATATAGCTTCTCTTCCTTCTATTAGGCCCAGTATTTTGAGGTCCGACAGAATTATTCAGGAGCTCTGGAAATTGTGAACCAGATAATTGCAAACTTCCCAAACTTCATTCCTGCTTTCATAAAGAAAATGAAGCTACAGCTCGCCTTGCAGGACTGGGAGCAGACAATTGAAACGGCACATAGGTTGAGTATGAAGTAGCACACCACTAAGTTATTTTCTTGCCATGTTTACACCCTAAGGACACTTTGAAACAAAAGAAGATAGGTTTCCATTCATTGTTAATGAATATGAATTAGTTGAATCAGTTTTTTAAAAATAAATTTCAAGTAAATTAAGTTTTGTTAGAACCCAGCCTTGCAATTCTGTGAGGAGGCTACATGGATACATGAATTCATTTTGGATGGAAGAGGATCGTTCTTGAGATAGGCATGAAATAAGAGCTGTGCTTTCACTTGAGATCTATGATGTAAAATGACTGTGAAATACAAGTTACTCTATTCCTCTTGTAGGAGAAAATAGATAATTGAGCAAGTGTTTGGTTTGGTTTCTTTACATTCACCTTTTGTTTTGCTTTAGACTACTGCAGAAAGATTCCTTCAATTTAGAAGCCATAAGAATGGAGGCCCTGTATCATCTGTGCAGGGAAGGAGATATATCTGAGGTGAGTCTTTTTATTAGCAAAATGTTGAACACAACATAGTGCATGTGGTATTTAGTCTCTACAAAGGCTGTCTTCTTTATGTATTCTCCTCATGTACACTGGCTGCTCCTGTGCTGCACTAATCTGCAGGACATATATTCACTTATTCTGATTTGAATAGCTACTCTAGCTTATTGCTGAGGTGTTTTCTGGATATCAAGGAGAATAAAATTTTTAACCTCCATCTTACCAGGTGTCAAGCCAAACAGTGTCACATATAACTAAGAGTCACTTCTATGGAAAAAATTCAAGGCCTGTTGGGTTTACACATTTCAGGTGCCTGCATCTAAAACCATATTAAAAAAGCCTGTCTACCTTATTACTGTATGCCCAGAAAATCCCCTTAGGTGATTTGAGAAACCAGTGTTAAAAACACTTGGAAATGCTTTGCTTTTGAGCATGCATGTCTTGTATCAGACTTAGCTCAAGCTTTCACCTTTTTAGAGGATGAATAAAGGACACATGGTCTGCTTTATTGTCACTTTACTATTCCAAAGTATTGTCTTAGGTGTTCTCAAGACTAACTCCTCACCCTGAAAACCTTTGAATTTACACTTCAAGACACTAATGCATAGTAAAAATGCGAGTAGTTTATAGCGCAAAGTCTTTGATTGTCCTAATTTTTAATTCTTTCTATTATTTATTATATTATTCCTTTTTCTCCAAGGCTTCAGCAAGACTTGGAGACCTGATTAAAGCACTGGATAGATTAGAACCACATAATTCTGAGCTATTCTGTAAAATGGCTTTAGCTTTCAGTAGAACAGTGAGTATGCTTTTTTTTTCCCTTAAGCAGCATACATCTATATATCCTGGGAGCTTTTGTATTTTTTGGTTGACAGATGTTAAATGTCTACTAAAAAAATAGAAAATTGTGGACAATTGAAATAGATTAACTCATGTAGCCTTGGTAACCACGTTTTTCAAGTCTTGTATTCATGAGTTACAATGTTTAGACCATCTCATTCCAAATATGGATTAACCACTTGCTTTTAAGTAAGAAACAGTGAAAATACACTCAAATGTTCACCAACCATCTTCTTACTGCAGGAAACTGACAAGATTAATCACAAAACCTTGAAAGAGAAGGTTTCTTTAATCTCTGTATTTATCAAAAATTGCTGTAAGGAAGCACTCAAAGCAGCTATTCCTTATTGTATGGTATTGTATATTTATGTTTGAATCCATCCCCCCATTAATGTCACAGTTTTTATGGAATTACTGCAGAGTAATTTATTTTTAGATGAGATGATGTCCGTACTGATCTGGCTGTATTCAGTATGTTTGTCTAATTGAATCCAAAAACCAAGAAAAGCTTAAGGCTTAAAGATTGTTCTTACCATTAGTGTGGCCGGAACCAGCTCATCCTTCAACATACACAAACCTTAGTAAAAAGAGCATTTGATTTGGCATCTGACAATGCAGAATTTGCTACTGAACTTGGCTACCAAATGATTCTACAAGGGAACGTGAAAGAAGCCCAGAAATGGTACCAGACTGCTATGACACTTGATGAAACAAGTGTTTCTGCACTAACTGGTAAGGTCTTACACTTTCTTTAGATTTTTACTAGACAATGTTTTTTGATCAATTTTTCCCATCACTGGGAAAATCTGGAATTACTAGAACAGGAGCACTGGGTTGTATTTTCAGATTCATTGTGTGCTTTCATTCTTGTGGCACTTCTTCTTATTGAAAAATTAATCTTTTCTGTTCTAAATTAGAGCTCTCAAAGGAATATTAGGAACAGACATTTTGCTGTATTTTACTTACTTTATTATTTAATTTCTGTAGTGCCAAAGAACTAGAGAGCTCTTAGGCACTACAAAAATAAGAAAATCAAGAGCATGATAGAACAAGCTGTTCATGTTCTCATTTTGTCCAAATTAGATTGAAAACCGTAATCAAGTCAAAACATCATACTTTGGATATATGTGCCACATACAAAAACCCCCACTTTATAATAAGTCCCATTTGTGTCCAGAAAATGGAGTGTAAATATGTCATATTTGCCTGACGTGTATTTTTCCCTGTATTTTTTCCTCCTTGACTTTGCCATGGCCTTAAACAGTATTAAAACTTTAGATGGCAGGAGTGGTTTATGTGTGTGTGCCTGAGGTTCGTTTTCTTTTGTACTTCTTCAGAATTGAAGCCAGGCTTTATGGTGCTTCTCTTTAGTCTAGAACCAGTTGAAGATTTACCATTTCAAACTGCATTATAAATATTACTGTATGAATCATGGATCACCTACCCTCGGTTTTTCTGCGTGTGTAAAATCTGCATTACCACAAGTCTCAATCCATTCTTTCTTTTCCTGTTACTTCTTTATGAAGAGGTTGAGGAGAGGAACAGTTAGTTCTGGAAAGGGAAGCACGTGCTTGACTAGGAGGATGAATTGGCAATAAAGTCTTTCCATGTGTTACAGGAATTATCCGTTGTCAGCTAATACAAGGGCAATTAGAAGATGCGGAGCAGCAGTTGGAGTTTCTTAATGAAATTCAACAGTCCATTGGGAAATCTGGGGTAGGATGCATCTTTCTTTACTGAGATACTTTGATTACAATCTGAACTGTGGCCTTCTAACTATTACATGTTCTGTATTTCAGTCACTTGAGCAGAGCATTCTTAATGGAGTTCTGTTAAGTCCAAGTTTCAGTTTTTCTGTTTAAGTTAGTGTGTTACATAACTTTGCAACCAGGCTGTTTGCTTGCAGAGGAAAAACATCACTTTCTAGCTGTGTTTTTTCTCTGAAGGTAAGTTTGAAATGTCAGGGAGGGACAAATATTAATTATTTTCAAGATTTTGGGATCAGACAAATGTAAAGCTTCTTGCACAAATTAAAGGAATGAATTGGTAGAAAAATCATCAAGTGTGCTTTACAATATAGTGAATGTCTTAGAGTATCCCTAAATATAAAGGATTGGATAACATTAATAATTATGTAGTATTGTATGAGTAACAGATGAGTGTATCTGGAATATGCAAAATGTTTGGTGTTTTGTGGTTTTTTTTCTTTTTTGTAGGAATTATCTTTCCTGCATGCAATCCTAGCTATGAAAAAACGTAAGAGACAAGAAGAAGTTTTTGCTTTATTGAATGATGTCCTGGATACTCACTTTTCATCTTTGCATGGATTTCCTCTTGGTGTGGAATATTTTGAAAAACTAAACCCTGATTTTTTGCTAGAAATTATTAGAGAATATCTTAATTTTTGTCCAGCACAGGTAAGCACCTGTAGATCACATCTGTCTGAATTTGGAATTTTTTTGTTTTGAGACCAGTTTAACATGAAGCAAAAAATAAGAAAATTTTCCCTTTTAAAATGTGAATTTATTTTAAGTAAGAGTATGTTTTGGGATATTACACCACTGTTTAGTCAAAGTAATGATAAAAATATGTATTTTGTGATATGAGCAAGTGGCAGTAATGACAACTGAGGAAATTTAGGATATTGATTCAATGCACTCTGTGTGTGTAGTTGCAGTGTCTTAGTATCTGTAAGGAAACTGTAATGGTACAATGAACAGAGCTATCTTGTTATGAGAACAGGAGCTTCACACTGACCACCCTATTCATGAAATATCTTTGTTGGCTTAGGATATCTTTTCAATATACATAAATTCTTTCTTTTGTGTGTTGGTAAAAAATAGTGGAATACTGCCTTTTTATATTGTTCATTCCAGTGAAAAATCTTGCTTACTTAGGTGGCTTAATTTTCTGTGACTGAATTTGTGTGCTCTAGTTTTGGCACAAAGGCATGTAGAACTTAATAAAATGAATGGGGACCTGACATCTTTAAAGCAGAAGAAACACATTTAAAGTTTCTTTAAATAGTGTCTTCCTTAAATAGATTATTCTGAAATAGCTGAGAGCTAACTCTGTTATCCTGTCATTATTTCTAGCCTAATTCTAGAATCTTTCCATAAATATGGTTATGTAGAGTTTTAAAATCTTAACAGGAAAACAAGTAGATTTCCATTGTTATGGACTGCCTCACCATCTATAAGAACATGACGGTGTTTGAAAGTCTAAAACATCAGTAGCAGTGACATTTTCGTGTCACAGATGGCGATGATAGGAAGTGCCATTCTGTGAAGTTGTGCTCTTATCTGAAGACTTCCCTGGGATATGTTCCAGAAGTATTGAATGGCAGTGATGGTTTTTAATTGGAATTAAAACTGCTCTGCTGAATTGTGGTCCATAGAAAGATTTTTAGAAGAAAAGATAGGCCTTTGCTGAAGTTTCCTTTATCTCTTTATTGCAAAAAAGACTGCATGGTGTTTGGAAGTGAGGAGTTAGCTAGGTGGTGGAGGCTTCCATTTTGGTTTTGGGTCCTGTGGAAATACTATTTGTGAACAGAATGGTGTTTAGGTTGCCTTTCCCTTTTTTAATGTATAAACCAGTTAGCAAACTAGCTAAAGTAACAGAGGGAAATGAATAATGTTTCTGATAAAAAGCAACTAAAATGTTGTACATTGTAATAGCAGTACTTTTCAGCAGTCTATTTTCAGTTTGTTGCTAGCAATATGGATATATTCTGTGGTGTGGACCAAGGGTAGGCATGACAGAACCAAAACCTTTTCTTCCCAACCTTCTCATCATTCATTCCAGCTTCAGCTTTCTTGAAATTTAATTCATGGTACTGCTGTCTTGGATGAGTTAGCCTGGTAATTCAGAATGTGTAACCAAATGTTTATGGCCTGACTCTTCTGCGTGTGTCAGGTCTGAAGTGTTTTATTGTCCTTGAATTCTGAGGCTGTCTTGGATTCCTGGTGATATCAAGAAGTTGCCTCCTTAAATTTCAAAAATTTTTAATAGTTCTTCACAACAACAGCTGCTTTAACTGTAGGAAATAGCAAGGCTCTGCTAATGCTCGTTTGAGTTTAAAGTGAAACTCAAACCTAAAATGAAATCTAAATCTAAAACCTGTTGACTCAAATGCTGGTTTTTGTTAGTTTGTTGGGGTTCTTTTTGTATTACTTGTTTTTTTGCTCCTAGCCTGCAAGTCCTGGGCAGTCTCCTTCACCACTTCTCAAGCACTGTGCTTCAGTTCTTGAAACTGTTGTAAAAACTGTGCCTGGTCTTCAGCAAGCTGTCTTTTTAGTTGCAAAAGTGAAGTACTTGTCAGGTAATAGTTCTATGAATGGGTAGTAACTGCCTCCTTAGTTTATTTAATACAAAAAATTAATTTTACACTTGTAAATAATAATGAATACTTTTCTTTCACTGCAGAACATTATGTTACAGCTAAGTGAAGAACATTTGCTCTTCACCTTTTTGTCATTTATATGAGAGTATCTTTATTGTACAGGCATATAAATACAGTATTTTTTAATCTATTTTTTCCCAAAAAAGTTAATTTATTGAATGATTTACAGGTAATTTACATATTTTACAGAGCAATAGGAGAATGTCATACCTTTGATGACTTTTGATTTCATGTCATAACCCTATAATACTTTGTATATTAATTTATTCACTAGATGCTGACATTTAATTAAAAAAAATCGGTGAATAAAAATGCTATGTATATAACCTCTGTATTTCATATCAACTGCTTTTGTTACTTTCCCTTCCTTTGCCCACTTCCTAGGGGATTTTGAAGCAGCCCATAGCAATCTACATTACTGTCTGGAAAGGAACCCTTCTAATGCAGATGCACACTTACTGATGGCCCAGGTGTATTTGGCTCAAAACAATACCAAGTTATGTTCTCAGTCCCTGGAACTTTGTCTAAGCTATAATTTTGAGGTGAGTTGAACAAAAGAATGAAAAAATTTTATTCAGTCAGTCATCTGAAGTTATATGTTTTTGTATATAATAATTTTCACCTGAACTTTTTATAATTCTTCCACTACAAATTTAATATCTAAATGTTGATATGAATGTGGTATCTGAATATTTATCAAAGGAATGACCATGAAGACAAAACTAATACCTCCCAAGTTACTTCATGGGTCTTATACATTGCAGTATGGGATTTTTGATTTGTTGACATCAGTGGAACTTTATGTAGGATTAGCAGAGAGTTGGGAGCACAGGACACACACACAACACCACTCTTTAGGTCTGAGTTGTGCCCAAGTGTCTTGAGACCACTTAGATGAAAACTGCTTGAAACTGAAACTTAGCTGAATTTAGCTGAACTAACCTTAGCTGAAACTTCTTTGCAAGCATGTCCCATCTTCTTTCTTCGTACAAGAAGGCTGAAGATTAATTAGCTACCTAATTGAGGTTCTTGCCATTTCACAGAGCTGTGTTTCCCTTACAGACTTTTTGTTTCTTGTGAAGTATGTTTTAGGAAGGTGAAGAGTGGCATGCAGGACTTGTGGCAAATAATGATTGCATACTTCCTTTAATTAATAGCCTTGTGAAGTGTGCACGCAGCAATGTGAGAGACACTCAGAATACCTTAAAATTCAGTCTAGTTCAAAATAAAGCAGCAACTAATGTTGTTCTATCCTGTCTCTTCCCGTGTAATAGTTTTTCTTTGTAATTAAAACCTTACTAAATGACTAGTTTGCATACTCTGACAGTCCTTATATTTTCATAAGTAAATTTCTGAAAGTTAATTTGTGTGTGTTTGGAGGAAAAAAAGAAACCAAAGTCAATATTAAAAAAAATCTTGCAAGGAGTTTGAATACTTTACCTCAAGTAAAATTTAGAAACTCTTTATCTTGTGGTTTTTTAGGTTAGAGACCATCCTGTGTATCACTTAATTAAGGCCCAAACCCAAAAGAAGGTGGGAGAAATATCAGAAGCTATTAAAACCTTACAGATGGCAAGGAATTTGCCTGGAATGAGAAAAGCTACAGGTTCCTCAAAAACAAAAGGAAAAAGTATTGAAATTGATGCAAGTGATCGTGTGTCTGTGTTCCTAGAGTTGGTAGAAGCTCATCGTTTGAATGGAGAACCGGTAAGACGGCAAACCTGCTAAAATACAAAACACACCTAAAAACAAGTCTCTCTTCCCATTTCTATTAGTTCAGAGTGGAAAACCATCACTTCTTTACCAAGAGGATTTGCTTAGTAAAATTTCCAGCATGTGAATATCTGGTTTGAGAACTTAAGTACCTTAAATTGTACAGAGAAAAAAAAAACAAAAAACCAAAAAACAAAAAGCAACCTGCTTGCAGGTGCTCAATGTTGAGTCTACAGAAGCCACTTCACACTGCTGATGTTCATTTACTGGGATGTAGATCCCTGTTTTGTTGTCAGAATGCTATTAGCAGTAGTTTTGGATCATGTCCTTGTCTTTGTGTAGCAGTATTCCTATTATCAGCTGTGTCTGGATAAGCAGTAGGACACTACATATGTATAAGACTATCAGAGAAGCCAACAGTCCCATGGTTTGGGGGCCAGCCTGCTCAAAGCAGGACCTGTTGGAGCAAGGTGCTAAAGACATTCTCTAGTTGAAGTTTGAGCATGTATTTATATATATGTAACACAAATGTAATTTTCTGTAGTAAGACTTTTTATAGTAGTCCATATTGCGGGAGTTTTATTTAAAAAATCAAAAACACTGCAGCAAAACAAGTGGATTCTGTGGTTTGTGGTTTTTGTGTGGGTTTTTTTGGTTGGTTTGCATAATGCCCATAAATGCTTATGATGTCTTTATTTTTGGCTGTTCAATGACAAAAACTAAATTAATTCTATTGTTTTCATTATTTGCAGCATGAAGCTGCTCTAGTCATCCAAGATGCCATTAATGAATTTTCTGGAACACCTGAGGAGCTAAGAGTTGTGATTGCAAATGCAGATCTGGCAATTGCTCAAGGAGATGTGAAGCATGCCTTGACTATGCTCCGCAATATTACACCTGAGCAGCCTTACTTTGTACAAGCTAAAGAAAAAATGGCAGATATTTATCTTCAGTATAGGAAAGATAAGAAGTTATATGCAGCCTGCTATAGGTAAAAGTTTGTAGTGTGCATAAATAGTTTTCCAGATGTTTGCTGGTAGCATGGTGAACTCATTTTTTCTTTTTACTGCAATAAATGAGAAGTACCTAGTGACATGAATTCATCTGAGTAAATGTGGCAACTTTTAAAATGATAATTGGAAGTCTTACTTTGAAAAGATATTTCAAGATTTTTTTTGTTGTTGTTCATGTTCGGGAAATAAAAACTAAAATCTGTAGAGGATAAAATTATTGTGCCCTTTTCTTGTTTAGACACCAGTATTGACATGTTAAATACTGAGCAAGGTTTTGTCTTCTGTTTCCAGTGACCTAGTAGAAAAACTGCCGAGTGCTCACACTCTTCTTCTTCTTGGTGATGCATATATGAATATTCAAGAGGTGAGTGCTTGCTAGAGATGAATGGAATATTTGAGTCGTTTGTTGACTTTGTCTAGTTGAAACATTGTGGCTTGCTGACTCTTATTGATTGATGTTTGTCAAACAGAAATTGGTTTAAGGATGTAAAACAATAAATATTGACTGTGAGTAATTGTTTAAATAAGAAACTGTTGAAAATACACTTCTCCTAAAAGCTTACTTGGTGAAAGTCAAGGTGGGAATGTTTTCTAGAAGACCTCTGCCTCATAAGACTAATAGATACCTAGAGTGAGAGCTAAATTGAAATCACAAAGAAGCTGGAGATGTTTAGAATAGTGTTGTGAAACTTAGAATAATTGTAGGTAACTTAGTTCTCATGCTGATGGCTTTACTTAAAATTATAATTGTATCGTTCCTATACATTCTTTGCACACTTTGCTTTCTTGATGAACTGGAAATGCTATTTAATATTGTCAGAAGGCAATGTAGTCAAGTGGACATAGGAATTTGAAGGCTACATGTTTAAATTCATGTGCTAAAAAAATCCAGATTGAGTTAGGACATGCAACTGTTAGTTTAGATTACTAGTTTGGAGATCTGTAGATGATTAATGGTTGTTTTCATATTAATATTTGTGTGTGGTTTTCTCCCTAATGAAGAGAATTTTCACAGAAAGTGGAATTTGTTCAATCTGCCATAACATGTCTAGAGGAGAAAAACAGATCCAGCACTAATATATCTGCCTCTTTGTTAATTAGGGAAGATAGTAGTAGAGAAATTGCATTGAGGAATTTCTGGAGTTGTTAGCAGATTTTGTTTTCTTTACACACTTTGTATCTCATCTTTAACTTATATGTATTTATGTTTTACTCTTAAAGCCTGATGAAGCCATAGCAGTCTACGAGCAGGCCTTGAAGAAAAATCCAAAAGATGCATCTTTAGCAAGTAAAATTGGAAAAGCCCTAATCAAAACACATAACTACTCAAAGGTATTCTATGAGGATTGTATTAGGTTAGTTGAGTACTGTGTCAACATGTGGGCTTTGCTTGGGTAAAAGTATTATATTTCAGACTGCTAAAATAGACATTTTATCCTGAAAGTTTGTAGATTCCCTTCAGATCATCTGGCCAAAGGCACACTTGATAGAGCCACACATTGATGGATTCAAGTCTGGTGAATTGTAGTTCTGGTGACTTGCAGTGGGTTTGGGCCTGCACTCAAACCCATGTTTAATTACTTCTCCATTAAAAAAAAAGTAAAGAAAATTGTAAGCACGTGTCATTAATCACCTAAGTAATAAGGTTGTTGTCTTTAAATTTTATGAAACTTTTTCTTCTTTCTTCAAGGCAATCAGTTACTATGAGGCTGCAGTGAGAAATGGTCAACAGAACTTCCTCTGCTATGATTTGGCTGAGCTTTTAATGAAACTGAAGCAGTATGAACAGGCAGAAAAAGTACTTCAGCAAGCTTTAGATCATGAGCCTGGTAGGACTATTACTAATTCACAGGAAAACGTACAATTTCTACTGTTGTGTTTTCTGCATGACTCTAAGGAGTAAATGAGTTCCTGGGCACTTTTTTTGCAGTGATTTAATTATATTTGTTAACCTTTGTGGCTGTCTGAATGGAGAAACAGTAGTATTAGTAGTCCATTCTGTAATGTTTTCTTATGTCACTATAACAGTTTTATATTTTGCAGGAGCATATTGGTTTTCCATCTTGTTTACTTCTTACTGAAAGAGTCCTCTGATTTAACATTGTATTCCTGTCCTAGTTAAGCCTTTGAGGCTCTGATTAATTTAATAGTCATGCTCAAGACAGCTTGATTTTTCTAGTGTGGAAAAATAATTAGCAGTAAATACAGTTTGCCCCATGTACTTTAAAACCATATCTTCTGTCTTAAAATGAACCAAAAAGTCTTTTTTTTAATGCCTTTATGTTTTGATGTACACACATTCTTTAAGAGAACAATGTTTATTTTGGCTGATTAGGAAAATTATTGAACAATTTAATAAATTTTTATGGAAATGCAAGAATATCCTTTGTGGAAAAAAGAAAGAATTATAGGAAATATACTGAAGGGAATGATCTTTTATGGTCCAAGTTGCACGGTCTAACCTCTGATTTAGAATAGCATGTCACAATTACAGCACCTTGAAGACCAGTTTTCTGATAGAGTATACCTCTAGATACTCCTTAATTTTAATAAAGATAGAACAAAAACTTTGGTGGCATCTATATTTTAATATGGGACTGTGCTCAAATACTAGTTTGTCAGTAGAGTAAAATAAATTTTAGACAAGGAAGGCTTGAATTCTTCAAATACTAATTTATGCATATGTATTCTAACTGTTATTCAAAAGCAGCCTGCTGCTTTTAAGTATATACTAAAATATTTAGTTAAAATAACTCTGTATTCATGTCTCTTCCAGACTCTAGCAAAAGACATGTAGTTTGAAGTCTGGCTAGAAATTCCATCAAACAATCTCATGCTTTTTGCATGTAGAGTAGCACATTATATCAATTTGGACATTTTTCATTGACTTTGAGGAGGATTTAGACAAGAAATGTCAGGAATGGCCTTATTTCCTGTCCGCTTACATCAAAATATTTTCTCTCATGTCTCTGAAAATTCAGATAGATCAGACAGTCAATTTTTTTTAAATCTCTTTGCATCTTTCAATATCTTTGGCCTTAAGTCTCACTTTGTAGTCTGTAATGTTCACTCTGCTTACTACCAACATACTCTGCCCACCAGCAACGCACCAAGTCAGATCACAATTCTAAGTAAGATGGAGCTGTGAATTTTTCATGTAAGCTCTTGCCTGGGGGATGTGATGAGTTTCTTCTTCCTTTGACTTTATTTAGGGGTCGGTCAGTTACTTCAAGAATAATGTTTGTGTACTGTCATTCTTTCAGTTAATGAGTTGTCTTCTCTAATGGAAGATGTACGTTACCAGGTACTTCTGGCAAAAATTTACAGCAAAATGGAGAAGATTGACAGAGCTATTGCTTCATTACAACAGGTAAAGAGGAAAACCAAAAATCCCTGTGAAAACTTGCAATGTCCTCATGTTTACTTACTCCTGGTTTCACTTTCATCCCATATTCTAACCATAATATCCGTGTGAATGTGGAAAATGAGTGTATGCTGGGGATAAAGCACCAGTGACTGCTGTGAAATGTGAAGTACATACGGTGTTACACAGTCTGAGCTTTTTGCAAGCAGTGTTATCTGAATTTTAGATCAGAATGCAGGCTTTTACTGCAAGCCTGCAGTCTTACTTTGCCTTCATTTGTGTCTGGAGCATAGTTTTAGCATCAGGTGAAAATAAATTGGCCATGAGGACAGCTAGATTACATATCTTTAGCTCAGCATTGAAAACCATTCACAGAGCAAAATGGAACAGCTTTCAGTGGCTACCTGTTGTTTTGTTGTACTGCTAAACAGCATTATTAGTATTAAATAGCAATAATAAGATCTGTCCATTCTGCAGTTCAGTGTTATCCCTCAGACTGAGGCTTGAAAGAATGAAGTTGGAAGCTAGAAGTGTAATCCCTTAAAAAATGCTTTCTCTACAAAAAGGTTTAGCAAGAGATATGGTCAGTACTTTTTGTTCTGTTATACCTCCACTGTGTGAAAGTGAAGGTAACAGAAATGGTAAGCCTTGGTAGCATCTTCTGACCAGCAAGAAAAGTGTGCAGATTGGTTGGAAAGGTAATTGTATGTATGGGTTTAAATACCAATATCTGTAAGATTTATCTTTGTTAAATTCTTAGTTATTTTTGCCTTATAATGTACTTTTTCCTTTCTCAAAGTTGACTTTTTTCCCCAAAATTCTCCTTTAGTAAAATTCCCCCTAAGCAGTTTCCTTCTCTTACTCTTTTCTTTACTTCTTTAGTTCTTCCAGGTTTCTCACTATATCACATTTCAAAAAACTGTCTGTCTTTTGGGGATTTTTTTGTTGTTTTTACTACTGCCCTCAAAACTGTCCTTCCTTGTACCCATTCTCCTTGAAATATTTTCCTGTTCCTTTTCCTTTTGATGCCACACTCATTTACACAAAAACACCTGCATTTTGATTTCAGCAGGACTAACTTAAATGTCTTAAACAGGTTTCTTCCCTTGGTTTTCAGGAATATGTTAGAGGTTCTCCCTAGATGTTATTTTGTGTTTTAGTTCTAATTCCCTGCTAGGCAAAATGGTAGGGGTGTAAGAAGCAGAATAGTATTAGTGCTTCCTTCTCTTAAAAAAAAAAGACAAGTACACTGTTCTGTAGTGGATAAATGAAATGAATTCCTTTGCCAGTGTTTGACTGCTTCCTGCTTTCTCCGCACCAGGCTCGGGAATTCCAGGGCAGGGTGCTTAAACGGGCCCAAGTAGAGCAGCTGGATGCAGTTCCTGCACAGAAACAGTTAGCGGCCGAGATTTGTGCTGAGATTGCAAAACATTCGACAGCCCAGCGAAACTATGAAAAAGCAATTAAATTTTACAAAGAAGCCCTTGTTCACTGTGAAACCAATAACAAGGTCAGTTCTCCCTCTGACTGTTTTGCATTGTTTTTCCATTCAGTTTTTAGAGGTAGCTGAACACTTTTCCAGTTATGCACAGGATAGAATAATTTGCAATTATTTCTGCTTCATGATATATATAAAACCTTGAACTTTCTCCTCTTCATTGCTTATCATGATAGAATAGTTGCATGCACTGCTAAATTCTGTCTCTTGCAAGAACTCCTGACTCAAGTGGTGTCTGCATGCACTCCCACTGAGCCTGTCTTCAGGTACCAGTAATAATGGAGATTGTTTAATCCTGCTTGGTGCTTGTCCTCTGAAATGAACTCTCAGTGATTTTGGTCAGTGCAGACAATTTCTGTCTTTTCTGTGTCTACTTCAGCAGTTTTCGACTTTTATCTGGACTTGGTAGAATTCTGATTTTAGTCACAAAATGTTGCTCTTCTTGAGCAGGATTATTGTACTGCTTCTCTCTTCTCTACACAGTCTCTTTTCCACAGGTTGACGAGTACAGGTAAATTCAGATTTATTTTTATCCTCCTCTTCCTTATTGTTTCATAACCCTGGGCTTTGGAATTGAGAGGGAGAATTAAAAGTCTAAGAAATTCATAATTATAATGAGAACAAAATTTAGCTGTCATCTTTAGTGAGGTTTTTTTCTAGATTAAAAATAAATACAATTTTTGTTCGTTTGCCATGATTTTCTGTCATAATGATGTTATATACTTAGGTGTATGTGAAGACTTCCTATTTTGATGCTTGTTATTGACCAGCTGTCACAAGCTGCTACATACATCATCTAGTTTTAATATTTGAGCTCCTGTGTTGTGATTCCAAGAATCTAGGTCCTTCCTAAAGCTACAACTTCAGCATATTTGAGACAGACTTTTCTCAAGGCATCTTCTAAGAGTGATACGGAGAAGAAAAATAAATTGGGAAGGGAATAAAAAACATCATTAAAATGTTGATTTCCCCATTCTACTGTTAAGAGCAAGGAGACTGCCTGTCATGGTACAGGTACAGCTGTGGCTTTTTTATCAGTATCAGAGCCTTATTTTGTCTTTCATAACAATACTGAAATACCAGCATGGCATTTCCCTTCAGTTCTTGCTAAAATCATACCTTTGAGCGATTCCCATTGTTACAAGGTAGACATTTGTACTAAATATCTGTTAGATATTACTGAAGATTTTTGCTTTCATCCTACTTTGCTAGCAACACAGAATACAGGGACATCTTAAAAAATAAATCTGAATTTCTGATTAATAACTTGCTGCCTACTTTTTGAGTAGTGAAAGCAAAATATTTTGTTACCCAAAACTAGTATAATGGAGTTCTCAGTCTATTTTTTAGTTTCAGTAGATTTGAATTTGTTTTCTTCTCTTCATTTTTGAAAGCATTGCTAGTACAAGATTAGAATTGAGTTCTTTTACAAAATATTATTTTGAGCTGTTAAAAGTCCATCTGTTTCTTGACACCTTCAGCATTTATGTTTCTTAAAATTATATATGGAAAAGATGGAAATTCCTTTGAAGCTGTCTGTACCTTGTTTGGTCAAAACCAAATCTGTATTTTGGCCAGAGTAACACAGAATGGATTGAAATACTGCATTCATTCAGGTAAATGTGAAGAGATTGCAGTCCATGTCAGAGGGGAGTAGTTTTATTTTACATGGTTTAATCTGGTAAACCCCCTCTTTGTTTCCTTAATCAGATAAGAGGCAATGCAGTTTTCAGATGCAGACTTGAAGGGGATTGCATCATCCACATCATTTTATAGTATTGTTGTTTGTGTTGGAGTTGAAAATTTAGAGACCACTTCCACTTACTAGAATCCAGTGTAGAACTCCAATTCAGCTGGCTTTTTCCCTTCCTGCAGGAAGTATTCCTTGACTCCAGGACTGCCTTTTGGTATTGCACTGAGTTGTGCACGTCAGAGCAGCAGCTTGAAGAAAGCTTTCATAAAGTTCTGACATCCATGCATTCTTTGTATCATTTCAGTGCTTACCCACCTGCCTTCCTGTTTCAGAATTACATGGTACATGTTTGAGTATGAACAGAACTCAAGGAAGTAGGAAGAAAGCAGTTGTTAAAAATTGTGCTGGAAGCCTGCATGTTCTGAACAGGATGTTCAAAGCACTGTTCTGATTCAGAAGTGCCTCTCACAAGTGCAACTAGTGAAAGAATTATGATGCAATTATAAATGCTTCCCTTTTGGAAACAAAATCAAAACACCATTTAAAATTAAGTAGGAGTGACTAGAGTTCATCTACTGCTAATTTTGCTTTGTGATCAGTTTACCTTCTGTTTGCTTCAATAGAAACTTGATGAAATCTATGGTAACTTATGTTTATAAACTTTTCTGTGGCATTTTATTCAGAATAGTCTATGATGGGACTTCAGCTTTAAGAATGTTTGCTGGTGTACATTTCACTTGTCAATATTTACTCTGTGGTGGCTTCTCAGAAATGGATTCACACAGAGTCTTAATGTGGTAGGTTGGAAATTCAAATAAGAAAATAGTTTCTTCTGAAACTTACTTGTACTCCAGAATTAGTTGGTGAATGTTAATGAGATATTTAGTTTTTTCAATACATTTAAAATTACTTTCACTTATATTTTTCCAAGAACATTATTCATACCAAAATACTGGTGTCTTTGGAGCAATACTACCTGAGCAGTCCTGTTTTCAATATACCTTTACAGTATCCCTCAGAAGAAGAAAAGTTTTGTCTGTTTTGAAAAGTGAGGGAATGAAAATGGATTCCATTAATTGACTGAGAGCCTACAGGAAACAACAGAAAAGGTTCTCTCTTTAGTGGAGATACAATTTTTCCCTGGAGTCCTATAACATCAAGTTAATACTCAGAACTGAAAAAGCTTTCTGGATCTTTGAATCACATACAGTTAAATATTTTAATATGCAGGCAATGTTGGAACTTGCACGTTTATATCTTGCACAAGGTGATACTGATGCCTGTCAACATCAGTGTTCCTTACTGCTGAAGAACGACCAAGATAACGAAGCAGCAACGGTGGTATGTGCTATTATAATAATCCTGGATCAATGCTTTTTGAAGTTTGTGTGCCTGCAATATGATATATTTATAAAGCACTACTTTTTAAAAAGCCTACGGCTTTGTGATTTCAAAAAAATGTGAAAAATCCATGGCAACAAAATGTTTTTCTGTTTATGGCAGCTGATGTTTCAATATGAAGTTTCTAGTAATCATAGCTGTTGTTCTATCTCAACATAAAACGAGTCTTTAGAAGTAAAGGAAAAGTAGTTGTAGCAAGATTGGATAAAGTGTGGCTCAGTGCATGTTGTATTGATAATTGGCTAATACTCAAGGAAGAAGCTATTTTTCCAGCACAGTAATATTATTTTTTTTAAGTGCTAGAAGAAAGTAACTGTGTATTTAAGGTAATTTTATAGCATCATTCAACCTTAGTTAATCACATTCCTACTTAACAAGTTTTAATCACAGCTGCAGGTTCTTGTCCAGGACTTGTATACTTCTTGGCCTAAAAGACAGCTCAATAAACTGAGCAGCTTTTGATATAACACACTAGGAGCAAAATTATTTCAAGATGGGACTGATTTATTTTCTTGTAGCAGTGTAACATCTGAAATTTGTTCTAGTATGGTACATGAACAGAAGTAATAGCCGTCTTGAAATATGTTATTAAATCTACTCTATATTAGCTAACTATCAGTGGAGGGAAACTGAAATTAAGTAACTTGTTTTACCTTCCCTGCTGAAGTGAGCTATCATCCTTTTTTTTCCCTAGCTTTAAACTAACTGTGCTTTTCCATGTGCATAATATGCAGTTATTGGAAATAAAATTAGAAGTAAAACTATGCAATGGTAAAAAAAACATATTTGAAAGATATGGCAGACTACTTAATTACCTTTTAATTTTTACCTTATGTGAAAAGGTGTTCATGTACTTGATCATTACTACCTGTGTGTGTTGTATATCGTGTTTGTTTTCCAGAGAGTAATAAAAAGTCCAAGTGGCTTTACTTCTTGTGCAGCTCCTGCAGCACTTTAAAGCTATAGTTATAGCTCTCTGCATAACCAGAGCTCATTATTTATAATTTGTATTTTTACATTTTCACAATTTCTTGTTTTGTTTTCTCTATCAATACTGTAGATGATGGCTGATCTCATGTTCAGGAAGCAAGATTATGAACAAGCTGTTTTTCATTTTCAACAGCTCCTGGAGCGCAAGCCAGGTGAATGTTTAGCAGTGATACTTTTAATTTGTTCTGATATATAGTTCTAACAAAAGACATGAATAAATAGCTGAATAAAAATTCTTTGCTTCATTAAAAAGTAAGGTTTTATTTATAAGGTAGTTGATACTAAAGCCAAAGACCATTATCGTATATAAAACCATAAAGATATTTTGATATGATAAAAATTGTTTCTTGTAGATACAGTAATTCACTTTGCTGCAATGTAATGTGCATAGTTTACCTGAAATCAAATACAAATAGGGTGTTATTTACTTGTTCACTGTAAAGCACTTTCTTTTGTATTAAAAATGTCAAGTGCATGAACACAAAGGTATTATTTTATTTGAAGACTAATAAAGGAAACTTGCCTTGGACAGCAGTAATTTTTTTTAGCAATTTTCAAGTTGGGACCAGAGAGCTATTAAAATCTATTAAAATTTTACTGTAATGGATGTAAAGCTTTATAATGGGCTTTGAAAGAAAGCATAAGAATGCAGTAAATAGTTTTGAGTGCTTTTGAAAGTGAAGTGCAATTATACTTCTGTAAAAACCTGTATGAAGATACTGCAAGTATCACTTGACATCTTCATTCTTGTATCTGAGGTTACTATGTCAATAATAAATATGTATGTAAATACATAAATATGCCTTATGTAATAAATCATATCTCATTTTTATATGTGAAAAAGTTAAAGCAGGTTCTTTATTTCTTAACTTATTCATATAGCAAATAAACAGAATTACAGTGTCCTAATTATTTGTGTATTTAGATAACTATGCAACCCTGTCTCGATTAATTGATCTATTAAGAAGAGCTGGGAAATTAGAAGAAGTCCCAAGATTTCTTTTAATGGCTGAAAAGCATTCTTCCCGAGCAAAGCTTGAACCAGGATTTCACTACTGCAAAGGACTGTATCTTTGGTACTTGCAATTATAATTACGATAAGATTTATTTGACTGTGTAGTATAGATTTAAATTAATGTTCTTGTTATCCATGATCATTTAAAGGTGCTATGTTGATTTAATTAAGGTGTCAGGATTTAAGGAAATTCTCAGATTCTCTAAATATCTCAGGATGTTCTTCCAGGTACAATAATGTAATACTATTTTTCTTCACATTTTATAACTTGTTAGATTATTTTTAGTTTGCAAAAACAAGTTCCTTATAATAGCATGTGTGCTGTCAAAACCTTGCATACCAGTGTGTACAAATGGGTCATCTGTTTTTAAATACTTGGGTTTCTTGGGATTTGGGTGGAATTTGGAGCAGACAGTTTTCCTTGCCTGGCTTTAAATATTTAAATTATCCATGTAGGTACACAGGTGAACCAAACGACGCACTGCGACATTTCAATAAAGCTCGCAAGGACAGTGACTGGGGACAGAATGCAGTCTACAACATGATTGAAATTTGTTTGAACCCAGATAATGAAACTGTGGGTGGAGAAGTCTTTGAAAATCTCGATACTGACATAGGGTAGGTGAATTAAATAAATATTGTTTGGGTTATTTTGTCATCTCCTTCGTCTGCTAGAACAAGTTCTGGCAATTTAAATTAAGGCACGCTGTCTGCCCCTTGACAATGTCCCTCAAGTTAAATTGCTAGAACTTTGAGATCATCTAGTGCTTTGAGTATTCTGTGTTATTATGAGAGACCATTCTATACTGTAATAAGTGAATCTCAAGCAGAAAATGTAGAAGATTTTCTCTGGAGTGCTGGTCACTTGCTGGTCACTGTTACAATCAACTTGTTGGGTTGGAATTGCTGTTGGGTTGGAATTGTTGAAGAGAATCAATGTGGAATGCCTATAGACCAGAGCCATTTTTCTACAAAATGGCATCTGTTTAGCACAGAAGCAGTTCTAACTTGTAATTAATTTGGTGTGTATTAAAAAAATAAACTTATATGAACATGTTTTTTCTAATAGTGATTCTACAGAGAAGCAGGAGTCTGTGCAGTTGGCTGTAAGAACAGCAGGAAACCTGCTGAAGGAGCTCAAGCCTCAAACCATGCAGGGTCACGTTCAGCTGCGAATCATGGAGAATTACTGTCTCATGGCAACCAAACAAAAATCAAGTGTTGAACAAGCACTGAAAACTTTCACAGAAATAGTTGTGGCTGAGGTTAGTAACCTGTCTCATTTCCTCACTCTTTCCTTTCATACTTACTACATTTTTTTACCTAGTCTTGCAATTTAGTTTCAGCAACAGTGGCATGTGTTAGTGCTAGTTGCTCTAAGGATCATTTTCCTATCAAAGGATATTTCCTATAAAATTTGAAAAAGACATTTCTGAAGTAACAATACATTCTAGAAGGTTTTGGTTGAATTGCAAATTTAGAACCCAACTAAACGCTAATATTGCTAGTTACTGAAATGTTAGTAGGATGTTTGGTTGCTGGGCTTGTTTTTTAATTCCCAGGCTTGCCAGCAGTGTGTCTTAAGATGTAAATCTATGCAGTGCTTCATGGCAATCTGACCAAATTTAGACTGCAGGAAAGATTATCCATCACCTTAAAATTCATCTTTATGATAGAAATCTTCAACATTTCATAAATATTTGCAGTTATTGGTTTTATGATTAATAATGGATGTTCCCGTTAGCAGCAGCTTTCAACAGATTTTATTTCAGCAGGTGTAGAAAGATTTAGTCCATCAGAATGCTATAAAATATGTAAGTTGCTACTAGTCTTTAACTCTGTGCTGAGCTGCACCTTGTCTGAGATGAGTATACTGAGGCAGATCTTACGTGTAAGGCAATTCTGGAAATCACAGACAAGGTGTCCCTCAGCCCCCAGTATTGACTTCCCAGGCCTGCTCAGAATTCATCTGAGACCCTGTGAATGTGGCATCTTTTTCACATGGGGACAGTTCCACCAGGAAGAATGCTGCAGTTTATTTATTCATCCCTCTAGGGTTGCATAAAAATATAGCCTTAATATCTTTAGACTTCTAAGGTTATTGATCCACGATAGGTGTGGCTATTGAGGGAGAAGGGGGATGAGCTTGTTAAGTGGAAGAGGAGCTTTTGGTGGGATTTTTTTTTTTCAACACACTATGACAAATGTATTTCCAGCACAACCTTAGAAAGAGATGTAGAGGCAGAATACCAACAGTGAGTCAGGAGCACTGAGAAGGAGAAAGAAGCATTTCAGTTAGCTGCTGATAGAACTACTCTGTGCATTTAGGAGGCAGTTGCAATTGCAAGATGCGAGCTCCATTCTCATCCTTTACTAATGAAGGCAAGATGTCAAAAATTGGACTTGTGCCAGGAGTTCTTACTGCTTGCTTTTGAAGCTCTTGCATAGAATGGTGGCTTTTAAGAATCCTGTTTGCTTATATATAGCTTGGATACATACAGTTCAGACATTAAATTTTTAAGAGCAGTACACGTAATAAGAGGAATCAGAGTCCCTTTCACTGATATTTGACAGGCAGTTCTATAAGTGAAAAACACCACTTTTGTTGTAACTTCCAAGTGACTCCAGATTTTATCTGAAGTATTTATTTGCATACAAAAAGTATAGCTCTTAGTGGTATCTGATTTTTTTTTTCTTGTGTGATGAAGTACCTATGGATTTTTTAGCATTTCTTGTGCCTGGTGATTATCATGATTACAGAAATGTAGCACTAGGTGCAAAACATGTCTGTATGATTAGATGCTCTATCTTTATTTCCTGAGATTCAGCTTTTAGTTTCATTTTTAGGTACCTGGTGAAAGTCTTACTTAAAAAAAAAATAAAATCAAAATAAAAAAGCACCAAGCAGTTCCTGTACTTTTTACTGTAGAAGGATCACATACCAGCACTTCTGGGAATGGCCACGGCCTACATGATCTTGAAACAGACTCCACGAGCCAGAAATCATTTAAAACGGATTTCAAAAATGAGCTGGAATCCCATTGATGCAGAGGAGTTTGAAAAGAGTTGGCTTCTGCTTGCAGATATATATATTCAATCTGCAAAATACGATATGGCAGGTGAACTTCTGAAACGCTGCCTTCGTCATAACAGGGTAAGTCAGTGCTCATTGAAAGAGTAACCGTAGTGCCTTTCTATTTTAATTCATCACAATGTTTACTTTTTCTTTGAAACTGAATTTTGAAACGTATTTATTTGTTCATTTGCCTGGTACTTCACTTATTAAGGAGAAGCAGACCAAAACAAGACAGGAAACCGGCAACTTCACACTGGAGGGTAGTAAGCAAACCTGTGAATTCTGCTTAGTCATTTTTGTTCATGTTCTGTAGCAACTTAGACAAGTTTCAGCTGAGGGGACTCTAAAAGCTTGGAGTGTTCAAGAAATGTCAGAGATGCATTTTACTGAGTCTCACCAAACTGATGAAGAAAGATGTGGCTGTATACATTTTGGAGACTTGCTCCATTTACTGAGATGGTATCTTCATATCTTATGTTTTAAACGTTTATGTTCATAAGGCTGCTACAGCGCAGGATTATTTTTTAATGCTGATATAAATCTTTTTCTGTGGCAATACTGTCTCATAGATTGTCAGGAGACAAGCTCTAATGTGTTGTTTACTTCAGGGTTCCTGAGCAGGCAAACTGCACAATACCCTGCTTTGACTATGGGAACAACCACAGATCTTAGCTTGTGCTTATTTTTCATTTTGATCAGCAAAAAGCTGAACATTTTTCTGTCTTGACTTTCCTTCACGTGAGACAGTCCAATACGATGGTGTTCCATACACACTGTGCTGCAGTTTGAGGGTACTGTTCATGGAGCACAGATTTGGTTTAGAAAAGGACATGATGCTTATACTTTTTATTGGTAATTCATTAGCATAGAAGGTAAGGTTCATTATTTGGTCACATTTTAGCAATTTCTGAGAGGTTTTTTCAAAAAAGTGTTTTTTGAACACTTCTTATTTCTAAATATAAAATTGAGAGACAGCTACAAGAGTTCTTGGTATAGTGCTATTATGTACTTCTGCAGAGAGGCCTCTTTAAAACAGTTTCAGAATCCATACAGCTGGAGGATAAACATGAGTTATCTCCCAAAACAAGACTTATTTTGAAGTAGGTGCTCTGTTGAGCAGGTGTATACCATGAATGGTGCTTTGTTGCAGAAAATACCAAGTGTAAAAGCATAGCCTAACAAGTAATTTGTTCTCTTCTAAAAAGTTTGAGACCCATGAGGGACTTAGATAAACAGGCTCTGCTTATAGCAAGGAGGACGCAGATGAGAAGTGTGTGAGTCTGGCTCCTTGCAAAGCAGCACAGGAAAGAGAGTGACTGCTCTCCAAATTGTAAACCTGATGACAGCAATTGTGCTATACAAATAGATGTTGAATAGTTTACATCTTAACATGTCTTGTCAATTTACAAGACAGTATTTTATGTCAAGACAGTCTCCAATTTGGAAGACTTGATTGGATTGAGAAAACATGTTACTGTGAATCTTTAGTGTTTAGGATTTTTTTAAGAGAATTGAATTACATATATATACAATTTAAGTAAATATGTTGAGTGAAAATTTCATAAAAGCCTAGTGTAATTTAGTAAGGATTGTTTTGGATTTTAAAAGACTTAGGATTAGTTAGTAAGATCACAATGATCAGACTGTTTCTATGAAATTGAGGCTTCTTACTGATTACTCCTCTTGATTTTGAACTTATTGTTTTGTTTATCATAAATGAGAGGGGAACTACATTTTCATCTGCAACTTTCAGGCATTCCCATGCTGATTGCACTGTGCTGTGATTTGAAAGCTTTTTATCAGTAGATTTTGAAAGCCTAATTGGAAATAGTGAATTTAAAGATGGAAGGTAATTTATATATCATATTGCTGTGCACTGTCTTTGTAAAAAAGGTGCATATGTTTTTCTCTTGAAAATGTTTGACCTATTGGTGGGATGATAATATAAACTGCTCGTGGTAAGGGCATACAGTAGTTGGGTTTTTTATAAATTATTTTCTTGCTTTATGTACTAAATGTAAGATTTCTGCATGAATTACTGTATCTTTCATATGAAGTTTTATGACGGAGTTAGATGGATTTATACGTATGTATAATATAAGCCAGGCTAGTATTTTCAACTAGTGCTTAATAGTTTTTTGGAACTTGCTTTTTAGATGCTTGTGACTTGCCGCTTAGATTCATAGGAAATTAAATACTTAATGGTTGATTTTTCTCTTTAGGTTTCTTGTGACTGTCTTTAACTTTTAATTGGAAAGTTATAATGTTAAACCATTGCCATAAACAAAGCTATGAACATACTTTCTTAAGAAAAAAACCCAAACAATATTTGTGGAACACTAGACTTGAAATGCAGCTGTGTGGGGTTGTTATTAACTGAGAGAGGTATCTATTTTTGTAGGAGTTGTTGCAGTGGCCTCTGTGATGAACTCTGTACTTGACTTGGAGTAATGCATAATTCCACATAACTCATTTGTAACCCAAATATTTTAAATCAAGACTATTGTGTCATCAAAGTTAGGACAAGTATCACTTGTGCTTTCCAGTTGTGTGGGTTTGGAGTATTTTAGCAATTAAGTTGTCAGTATTATTATATGCAAGCTTCCCTAAATGAAATTTTGAATGAATATTTATATTTTGCAGTCATGCTGCAAGGCTTATGAATACATGGGATACATAATGGAAAAGGAACAGGCATATAAGGATGCAGCAATAAATTATGAGATGGCCTGGAAATATGGAAACGAGACGAATCCAACAGTAGGCACGTATATATAACCTATAAAGCATGATTTGGGGCACTGTGGTAGGAATGAAACAACTGCCTTTTACTGGAAAGACTGCTTTTAATTTTCCATAAAAATAAAGTATCACTGGTTTTCCTCACATAAATAACACAAATGTTTAAAGGTGTACTGAACAGTCACTTGGAAATCTCCCATGCCAAGAGGTAGCAGCTGTATGATACATTAGAAGTTTCTGCTTACTGTTTTAGTACAAGGATTGATCTGAAATGGTTTTAGTTGGCTGTTTGTGAACAACTTTCTCTTTATGTACAGCATTAACAATGTATTTGTAGTAATCTGCTATATACTGTTTGTAGTAGAGAGTCTTTTATAATTATATATTTGTATGATGGTGGCAGGTCATTGATTTGTTTATTTCATTTTTGATTCAAAATTCAAATTATCTATATGGATCAGATTTTATGTACGTGAGTGAGGATTTAAAAATAAATTATTTGAAAGGTCTTTAAATATATCAATTTTAAAAATGATGGCCAGCTGAAAACTTGAGGCACTAGTCAAGTTCCAGTTTGGATAATAAATTGAAATTTGCACTAAATTGTCATATTAAGCCAGTTTAAATGTAGGAAACCCTTTGTGAAAGGGGTAGATAGGATAAAATGCCATTTTCTTACTCAGCACCTAGGATCTGTCTGTAGCTCCCAAGGCTGGTGGTTGACACAAATTCTTTTCCAGGTTTTGGGATATGTCTGTTGCCACTTGGAACTACATACAATTGCTAGTCTTTTATCTGTGCTCTTTCTTTGTGCCCTGTGGGTTTTTTTAGCATTAGGGTGAGACAGTCTTTGACATCAGCTGAAAAACCAGTGTTTTTTGAAAAAATAACTGTAATGCGCATGAACTGTCAAACATCTTGTTTCTTTACCTGTAACTGCTGGATGCTGCAGTATTTTTTTCATGGTTTTATCTAATATGATCTGTAGATTAAGGTTGTATTCTGTTAATGAGACTAAATGTTTGTGGGTTAGCTCCTGCTTTTATAACATAGTTCTGAAAATGCACATACATGGATGGATTATCAAAACTGAATGTGTTGTGAGTCATGTACGGTGAGTCAAAAGATTAGGAGGATCAAACCAGAGGAAGGCTTATATCAAAACAAAAATAAAAATGACTTTGAGTGCAGTAATTTTTACTAGATGTTCCTGTAGACTGAGCCATAGTGGTTGTTGCTAAAATATTGCAGTTGTTAATCAAATAAAATGTATTAGAAAGAAGTTTTAATAGTAAAAAGTTGTGATTTCTTGAGTTTGTACAGAACAGAGATCAAGACCTTTCATTTTTTATTTTGAAATCCTCTAGAGAGTAGTAATTCAACAAATTTTGATGTCTAGATGAGAGAGTTCCTTAGTGAAATTAAACTGTGAAATAATCTTGCATACACAAGAGAGTATGATACTGAAGGTATTTTGTGCACTTGTTTCTAGTTTCACTTTACAGCATTGTGAGGATTGTCGTGCATTAGAACAAAAATAGTTAAAGCAGCACAATTTTTTGCCTGGGAAGCAAAGCATGCAAACTGTTATCAGATCCTGTATTTGCCAGTGAGGATAAGTTTAAAAATGAAAGATTTAAAACTTCAGATTTTGGAAATTGCATGCTTATAATGTTTTTTTTTCTCAGGCCTAGTCTCTGTCTAGGCAGATACACTTGAATTTTACCTCTTAGGTTGAAGGTATCAGCCTGACTTAGCTATTCCACGTCACTTTTTGTATTTGTGGTCTGCTGACAGTGGTACTGAATAGCATATTAATTCCCTAGTTCATTATCTGGTTTGTTTTTTTTTTTGTTTTACTTTTGTCCTTTAATTATGGAATTACCTTCACAGAGGGACAGTGTATTGCAGGCCACAATTAGAAACTCTGTGGGATACCATGGTAATTGAAAGAAGGCAGCCATTATGTATTCTCTCTAGTAGCACATGCTCTCCAGAATAATGTCTCCTTTTTATTCAGACATAGCTGTCAGTGTGTAAAGGACTTTCATTTACTACTTGAAGTGACTTTCAGGAGCAATTTTGATCATTACCAGGCTTATATGAGACAACACCAGAAAAAAAACATACTAACTTTAGAAAGACATGGTGACCCAAAATAAATTCAAATGTGATATTCTTGTTATTCAATACAGAAACTGAAATTGTTGCTTCTCCTCTCTCCCCTCTCTCCTCACCCCTTTAATTACAGGCTACAAGCTGGCTTTCAATTACCTGAAAGGGAAGAGATATGTTGATGCAATAGATGTTTGCCATAAGGTAGGATCGGTATATGTGTTTAACACTCTCTCTCCTGTTGCAACATTCTTTTACATAATGACCCTTCTTTTTGGTTGAGTTTATATTTCTAAAATACTTAGCTTAATACTAGAAAAGTGCCCTGTCTTAAATTGAATTAAATATCCTCTTCATAATCTGCTCTGTCTTGAGCTCCATGGAACCAGATAAATAAAAGTGAATATCCCTTCACTATCATATGTGAAGGGGTATTCAAATGGCACCACCTTCCTTTGGCCATGTGTTTGCAACTTGGTGAATCTATACAGAAGTAAGCTGAAAAAATATATCAAATCAAATAGTAGTATCAGAAGACCCTGTTAGAAAGTAACTTGAGGTATTATCTTTGTTTGGTCCAAACATAAGCAGAGCAAATGCAGAGTAAGAGGAAGGGCTACTATTAAAGAAGCAGAGGGAACATTATGAATTCATAATTATTTATATTAATAACAAAGTAAATTAAATTTACTCTTTTTGGGAGAAATAAAGATAATTAGGAAGGACAAAATGAAGGGAAGGATAAGAGAGAAGAGAGAATTGAACAGGAGATGAAGTAGGTAGAATATGCTAGACAAGAACCAAGGGAGTGAAAACATAAAGGCAGTTCATCATTTCAGAGAAAGTGTGCTTAAAACCTCAGAAAAGTCTCCAGAGGTCCCTTCTGATTCATGCATTTCAAGTTACCCAGTTTGCACCAAGGGGAAAGGACAGTGAAAACATGGCAAAGTGTCTTTGATAGAGCTGGTTTTGTCTTGTATATGTGGTGGTCTCTATCCAGGATTAAATACTTGTGCATTCTTAAAACAAAATTGTCATGTTGTTATTTTAGTTTTAAAATGTGTAAGCTAAGTGATGAGGGGGATTACCAACTCAGAACTTTAGGGTTGTATTGTCTTTTGGCAGGTCCTTAAAGCACATCCAGACTATCCGAAGATCAGGAAGGAAATACTGGACAAAGCCCGTGCATCTCTAAGAAACTGAATTTGGTTTTTTTATGACTCATGGAGTTTTGTTAATCAGACTTTGGAAACTATGAACAAAATATCGCAGTGACAGAGACCACATCAGCAAAAAAATATAGTGGATATGATGAATTGAACTATCTTAGAGATCTGGATTATTTTTATAAAAAATCTGCAACCCTGAAAGAAATTGTATTTGTTCTAATTCAGGATAGAATAATGCTGCCACGTGTGTTATGTAAAGTGTCATCATAACAAAGTGTTATTGGCATTATTAAAACATTTTAAACATACAACTCAATATTTTGTTGTGTTTATTTGAAATAACACTAAGACAACAAGCTGTCTTATCTAGTGGAGGTGCATTGTTAAGATGCTGGATTTTAGTTAATGTAAACCATTACTTCATAATTACAGCATAATCTTTATTATTACATGTGTATTTCTAAATTAGGAGGGGGTTTATTTCTACATGTATTAAAGGCAGGCTTTATTTTTTTAAAAAATCTTGAAAACAAACAGCTATGTGCATTATTTTCAATTAAATTTACATTTTAAGATGAAAATGTTACAGTTAAAATTTAACTCCTATGTAAATACTCAGTACTTATATAGATCCTGCAAGTCTTACACAGAATTTACTTTCTGCTTATGCTATTATCCACCTGTCAGATTTCCATGAAGAGAAATGTTCTTATTTTGTAGTGGATAGTCTTTAAACACTGTACGTGTAGACAATATAGTCATATATGTAGAAATTTGCACTCATTTTGTTTGATCTCTATAAAACATCTTTTTAGGGAAATAACTTTTATTACAGGGGATTATGATCTTGTCTCACATACAGAATATACCTGTGAATCTATAGGGGAGCAGTAGCATGTCATGACTGAAAGGAAGGAGAAAGATCACATTTATTTTCACTGATGGAGCATTTTTGGAAAAACATTTGCACTGCTGTATTTGCAGTGCTCTTGGTTTTCAAACAGCACTTGATGTTGTATGTGTCTTACTAGAAAAATAACGTTTTGGCATGAAAAGGAAATTCTTAATGGCAGTGATTATGTTTATATATTTTATAAGCAATCTGAGTTTTTAGCTTTTCCTGTTAACATTGTGTAGACTCACTTTCAGTTTGATTTTTGGGTTTCCTTTTAGGACAACTCAATGTTAAGGCTGCCAAAGGGAGCCTATTTACTGTTGTATCTAATCTTGCTTATCAGTGAGTGGCTGCTGTATCTTGGGGAATTTTTGGCCGTGTTTCCTGAATACGTTGAGGTGCATCACTTAGGGATGCTGCCTGCTGGTGGTTGCCAGGTCCTGCAGTCCAGTAGTGTTGGAGCTGTTGGTCAGCTAAACTGAAATGAGTAGATGTGTCTCAGGACTTCAGAGTGTTCTGAGTGTTGTGACTCAACACTTCTGCAAGATTTGTGGAATATTAGTGGAGAAGAGACTCAAGTAAGTGGCCTCTTCTTCCCTAGGGGTCCTTGAAGCTTAGGGTGTGTCTTTGTCCCTTCTGTTTGAGCTGTCAGTCAGTGTGTCCATGACTGTACCAGGCACAGTACAAGCCCCCTGTTCCTTGCATGTAAGTTTTGCAGCATGACAGCTCAGAGGAGGAAGATCTAGTGTACTAGGGAAAGCATGGTATGGGAGTGGAATGAGGAACATGTAAAGATCTGGAAAATGCTGAGGCTGGGGGGAACTCTGACAGGTGGGCTGTGGGGGTCAGTAGGCTGTAAATTCTTAAACTATGCTCATTGGAGGGGGATTTTTCACTGTTAAAAAGTACCTATTGAGGCAGCTTCAAGTAAAACAACATTTCTTTGTACACAGCCTTATTTATTCATGCAAGATTGATGTGTTGTTACTTCCTGGGTAGCATAGGAATAACATTTAGCTGAAGTTCAGAATAAAACTAGGTGCAAGATGTTCTCAAACACATCAAGACATCTGCATCTGATATGCTTTTCTCCTAAGATAGACGTTAGCCTTTCATGAGATGGGTGTGACAGATTAAGTCATGACAATGGTAAGATACAGAAATCAGCTGATAGAAATCAAACTGAGACTTCAGGCTTTCTGTGGCTAACTTTTGGTGAAGAGTTTTATGTATATACCATGTAGGTAAGATTTCTGAATTCCCATTAACCATCTAGGCACTGGTGTCTTTTTATAACAGAGGTCTTTATAATAGGGGTACAAATGAAACACATCTTTGGATTGCAGTTTAAAAAAAAAAGAAAGGTTCTAAGTAGTCTTTCAGAAAAAAACCTTGCTTTGATATAATATTCTCAGAAGAAATAAATGTCCTTTCTATATCACTTTTGGTTTACATAAGCCGATTTAAGTTTTCCTGTGCTTCCTTTTTTTTTTTTTTTTTTTTTTTTTTTTTTTTTTTTTTTTTTTTTTTTTTTTAAAGTTTCTCTGCAGAAAAAATGGTTTGATGTCATACCTCTCTGCTTTTACTGTTTCTTACTTTAAAAATGCATGTTCTGGTAGTTTGGTGGGGGGGTTTAGCTCCTTAATAAGTGAGTTTGAATGGAACAGACTTCTGGGATGGAGGGGAGTCAGTAATGCTAATTTCAAAGCCCTGCACTCTTCAGTGTGATGTTGCTTAGCAACCTATCTTCCAGTTTTGCCTTTGATGAATAAAAGAGGAGAGTGAAGCTGTGGTTTCTATTGATTCATTCAGTGGAACTGAAAATCTAAGCATCTTGTAGCTATAGCAACATAAGCCATAGGTGTCTGTTCTCTCTTGTCCCCCTTTCATCTGCAGGTACAGAATGCCTAGAATATCTTCTAGAGGAAATGAAATTATTTTAGGTAACACTGTGGTAAATAATATTTTCTGTTTTAATTTGCAACCTTTTATTAAGATTTGTACCAGTGCTAGAAAGATGGTCTAGGGAGTCTCATTAAGCAAAAATAATGAGTATAAATAGCTAAAAATAACTGAACTAGTAAGATCCTTAACAAAAATAGAGTAGGAGGAATTTGAAGGGGTTTTTCCCCCTTTTTCTGGACTAGGCTTGACTGTTGGAAATAATTTCTCAAATATGGCTACAGCAATTTTTAGAAAGGCTGTAGACTTCCTAAAATCAGGCTGCTCTGGTTTAGTAACTTAAACTTTAATGTTGTTATTTATTAAATGAGTGACTACTTTTGTAGACATACTTTAAACAGAGCTTATAACGTTAGACAATTTGCTGAAGATTTTCCTTGAAAGGTGATACTTCAGGGAAGTCTCAGTGGCAGTGGCTTCTGGCTCTTTCATATACAGTGCTGAGCAGGGGAAAAATAGGAAAATAACTTAAGGAAATGTTTCACTACCAAGTACTTCTCCATCAGCTTATGACTATGCCACTTTTCAAAGATCCTAACAGTGATTTTGCTATCTAGCTTCGTTTGCTCTGTAGTTCTGCCTCTTGCTTCATCTTGCAATGAAATTAGAACTCTTAGGTTTTTGCAGCATTGACCTGCCATAAAATGTTGAGAATTGGACCATTATTGCAAAAATCTCATGCTTTAGCAGAGACAAAAAGTTGTTGCTAATTATGTGACATGGTCCTTGCTAGGAGAGAAGCTGTGTGCATGGTCTAAGTCTTGTTCTGAAGTGGGGTTTTCTTTGATACTGTTCCTGATGTTTGGTTGTGGTGTTTTGGGTTTTTTAAAGGAGTCTGTATGCCTGTTAATGCAAACTTTATTTTGGGAAACAGCAGATCTTTAAAAGTTCACTCTAGAAATTTGCCTTTGCTTGAATTTTGTGCTACAGAAGTTGAACACTGGCTATGCCTGTCTCAGGTAACATAGTGCATAGCACAGTTTAGGCATCAGCTGTCAAAGTCATAAGGAAGGATTTTAACATCCTAGAAATAACAGAAGCTATGAATTGTGAGAGATTCTGGTCCAAATCTTTATTAAGTCTTCCTGGGCAATATTAATTCCTAAAAGAAGTGGTGTCACCATTTTTGGCACTGCTGTGACAGAAATCAGTACAACTACTGCCAGTTCCCCTTCCACTTGCTGAGCACCTTTACATACCTGCAGCTCAGAGAAAGAAGTTTTGAAGTGCTGGGGTAAGACGGTGATTGTGTTGCTATTATTTGAGGGTAGGAAGGAGGTGGGACTACTCTCTTACAGCACTGCAAATATTACTTGGGTGTTTTCTCCCCCACATTAGACCATGCTTCTGTACAAAAGTGATTTTGTACCTATCTCTCTGGGAAACTACACTGTGAAGAAAGAGAGCTCAGTGTGATATCCCTTCTCCCAGGTTGTGATCTCAGCTCAGTGGGATTTTGTGTTCTGTTTTCCCAGCGCTAGGAGTGCTTGGTCAACCCCATCTTGCACAGCCTAGCGCTGGGGTGGTAGAAGCAAGGCCCGCAGCCGCTGCCGTGCGGCCCCGGCTGTGCCGTGCGGCGCTGGGTGCGCGCTCCGTGGCTGTGCCGGGGCCCAGTGTGGCTGTGCAGTGCCCGGTGTCGCTGTGCAGTGCCCGGTGTCGCTGTGCAGTGCCCGGTGTCGCTGTGCAGGGCTCGGTGTGGCTGTGCCGGGGCCCGGTGTGGCTGTGCAGTGCCCGGTGTGGCGGTGCCGGGGCCCGTTGTCGCTGCGCCGGGGCCCGGTGTGGCTGTGCCGGAGCCCGCTGTGGCTGTGCAGTGCCCGGTGTGGCGGTGCCGGGGCCCGGTGTCGCTGTGCAGGGCTCGGTGTGGCTGTGCCGGGGCCGGGATGGGCGCAGCGGCTCCCCGGGCGCGCTCCCGCTGCCGCCTCGCGCACCTGGGCGCCAGGTGAGGGCGGGGCGCGGGCGCGCGGGCGCAGGCGCGGGGCCGGCCGCGCGCACCTGGCGGGCGCGGGGCGGAAGCCGCAGAGCCCGCCCGGCTCCGGCCTCCGGGGCTGCGGTGCCGCTGGCTGGCAGCGCCTTCGCCGTCCTCCCGCCGGACGAGGTGAGTGGGGGAGCCTCGGGCGGCGCCGCGCGGCTCCGCTCCTCCTTGGCCTCTCCGAGTGGCCGGCGGCGGGTGCCGCTTCTCCGCTCGTGTGCGGGCGCGCCCGGCGGGGCTGGGCAGGCGGGCGGGAGCCGTGAGCTCAGCGAGCCGTCCGGGGGGCGCGGGGCCGCCGCTGCCCCGGGGGTCCCCTCAGCCGCCCCTCGCCCCACGCGCGGTGCCCGCAGCGCCCGCCGAGGCTGCCGGCCCCAGGGGCCTTCCCGGGGCAGGGACAAGCCAGCCCTGCGAGCTCCGCTCCGCTCCGGGGGAGCGGGCAGCGGGCGAGGAGCCCAGGCTGCCGCTGTGCGGACACAGGGCTCCGGGAAGTGCCGGATGCACTGTCCAAACCGAAGGTGTTGACCGAGGGAGGTGTCTGTGCCACGTACGGATCCCGCCCAAGGGTTTGCCCACAGGACCGCATTGATTCGGGGCGGCGGGGTGATAGCGATTGTGTACATTGCCAGCTAACTCCAGCTAACTTCATCCTCCTCTTTTAACGAGTTCACGCATTGTCTCTCCCCTCCGGCGGTTTGTTAGTCTTCTGCACAGCAGGTGACTGTACTTAGACAATGTTTGCTTAGGTCTGGAAACTGACAGGAGACGTGTACTTTAAATATAACCTTAGTGTCGTGGATTTTGATTTTTTTTTTTTTTTTTACTTCATGTAAAATATTCTTTTACAAAGAAGCATTTATTAATAAAAATTTTTGTTGATTGAATAAAAAAATTACTGGAAATACAAATATATATGCATCTCAGTAGTGTTGTACATGTTAGTCTTCTGTAACAAAAAGACCTCCTTTGTTTAAGAGATTATAAATTATATTGATCAATTCAGTCTTGTCTAAACGCTGCTGAGCTGCCAGACTTAGAGCCTGAGACAAAGCAGCCAACTTACAGGGTTTGGTTTCCTTTTTTAGCCAGGTTTGCTCAATGGCCTGGTCAGTTTGGCATCTGCTACTGTCATCTTGAGGCTTCTCAATAACAGAGCAAAGTAAAAATTAAGTCAGTTACAGAGAGCCTGAATTGCTATTTTTGTTGCACTGTGGGAAGGAGCAAAAGACCAGTTTTCCTCCTCCCTTTTTCGGGGTGGGGTAATACCAGCAGCAGCACAGATATCTTGAGCCCTGTCAAAATAGGAACTAGATATAATTGCCCTCTCTGTGACATTTCCTCAGTGTCTATGGTTCTAGGTGACACGCTGTGCTGCTTTGAGATAACTTTCTTTGCCCAAGTTTGCTGCCTGGTTTGCCAGCGCTGTTACCTAATGCAAAGTTTCCCCTCTTTTGGAATCAGTGTAGAGAATCAAGTTCATATGAAATGCTGATCAGTTGCCTGCCAACACTTACGAGTTTCTTATCCTAATCTGCTTGTTGTTGTGCCTGTCGTCTACAAGATCTGAAAGTGCCTCAAGTTTCTAAATTATAAAGTGCTAGATTTTTTTCAGTCATGTTAAGCATGAGTTTATTCACTTGCTGTCTGTCTTACTATTGTCTGATTTTCCCTAAGACTCGCTGAGATCATGTGCCATAGGAAATGGTTCTGCTTACAAACAGAGAATTGTATCACTGACAGTGATTTAGCAATTAAATTCTAGCATCAAGTGACTAACTGCAGTGGAGTAACATTATTCAGCAGTGAAATCTATCCGGAACATTTGAAGTGGGGAGAGGAGGAAAGTGAAAACACCTATGGACCTTCCAACAAAGATTAGTTTAGCAGTCACCCACCTAGTGTATCTCCCATGAGGAGACTTTCTTTGCTTTGCGCTTAAGTGATAAAAGTTTAAGGCCAGTTAGAAAACTGTGATTTCAAGACCTGCAGTTGATACTTGGAAGTATTTGTTATCTTAGAAATGTTCCTACAATCAGGAAAACAAACCAAAGTCCTCTGGTTATGGTCCAGACATTATCTTCTGGTGCTTAAATGAAAATGAGACACTAATCCTTCTAAGTTAAAAAAGCCCTTTACAGCTGCTATCATGCTCACTTTTCATCATGGCATTTTTAGGGACAGTCTAAAATTATTTTAATGGAGGCCCAAAACAGTCTGACCAAGGAAAAAAAGGAAAAATAGAGACTTGGGAGAAATTTAAATTCGAGATAAATGTGTGTTATTTAGGTGTCCCAGGTCTGTAAAAATAAGCCATAAATATTTTTATAATATATGGTTACTGTATATTATTACTATGCTATCAATTGTCAAAGGGAACTATCTGTCACTCCCCATCACATTCAGTGCTTGGCTGTAGAAAAATGGGAGTAGTGCTCATTTTGAAAGAGTGTGTGAAAGTTTGAGTTTGAAGCACTTCCTGTAGAATACACAGGAGGAGGTTTGGTGATGGTTTGTTTGGGGTTTTCTTCATTTATTTTTTTGATCTAAATGAAACTGCTGAAGGAAATACTTGACCAAGTTTGTTTCAGCAAGCTGTTCTGGCTGCTGTTGCTCAGAGCTTCTTCAGCTTCTTCAGTATGCTCCTCCAGAAGGTACAGCTTCTTATTTCTGTGTAATAATTAGTGAGGCAGGTTACATCCAGCATTCACTAGAATAACCTGCGCTCTTCATGTTTCTGAAATGAAGGCTCAAGAACTGAACAAATTCAGTATTCCTCTAACAACTTTTTTTCAGGAATAGAACCACATTTCTACTGGCTGAGCTTCAAAGAATGTACTCAGAGGAACAGCACCTGGGGTTTGGGAATTTCTGTTTCTTTTAGGTATGTGTACCCTATTTAGGAGTGTATTCAATAGGAACTATGACTGAAACAGATAAGCAAGTGTGCAGATAGAAACTAAACAACTGATTCTGTTTCTCATTATCATGTCTTTAGTCTTTAACTTCTGTACATTTCATTTAATCATTTGTTCCTTTATTTAAATCAAGAGCTAATATTTTTGTAAACAGTAGCATAGTTTGCTAAACTTAAGCAACTGTTTTAATTATCCCAGATTTCTGAAGTGCTTTTAAATGCTTTTGATTCTATGAAGAATCTCCATATTCCATGTAAAGCTAGACCTTTATGATGGATTCACTCTGAACTGGATGTTTCTTAGTTTGTCACCAAAGGTGCTTATGTGAATGGATGTTCCTCTGGGATAAACTTCTAGGAAGTGCAAACAGTTTTGTTCAGGTTTTTGGTTTTTGGGGTGGTTTTTTTGTTTGTTTTTTGGTTTTTTGTTTGGTGGTTTTTTTGTTTTTTGTTTGTTTGGTTTTTGGTTTGGTTTGGTTTTTTTTTTATTTCCCAACAGACAAAAAAGCATCGATTTCCATGGTGGTAGAAGATGAAAATATCATTTACCAAACTAATTATTTCAATAACGAATGTTTTTGTAGCACCAACATTGATACTCATGCAAAGGAAACAAGAAGCCCTGTCTACAATTTTAGATTCAGAAATACCAGTAGTGGAAGTAGCACTTTCTATGGTGTATCTTTGTCAGACTTTTGCTAATTTGGTGAGAACAGCTGATCATCAGTGTCAGGTTTGTTTGGTTTTTTTCTCAAGTATTTGCTCAGTGTTTTTATTTGCACACCCACCTTCCGATTAAGGGGACTCCAAGGTTTGAGGAAGGGATTTTATGCTTTGATAACAAGGAGAAATAGACAAACATTTTATGATACTATGCTTCTGGAATTATAGAAAAATTAGATTAAGCTATGTGGTTAAAGAGTTTTGATTAGAATAATTCTAAATAATTTTTTCCTTATTTTTCCCAGTTTTTAGGATTTTTGTTTTGGTTTTAGTATTTTTACTTATTCTTTTAGGTTTTTATGTTCTATAAGCAATATTGTCAGGAAACATTTGAAACCTGTTTAACATCTGGATAGAAGAAAAGTAGATTTTAATTTTTTTTTTAAACTGAGATCAAGTATGTTGTTATACTAACCCCGATGAATTTTGTCTCGCATGATTGGAAAGAATTTCTGCTAATTCAGGTTAGTGATACTTCCACTTTTTTACACAAGATTATTCTCTACAGGGTTGTTCAGATCAAGCTAACAAGAAAATCAGTTTTCTACTTGTTGGCTACATTACTACATTAGCAAGGCTTTCTTGTAAGGGTTTTTGCAGACAGTCTGACATCAGAACCAGTGGGTGGCATAATGTAACATAGACTGCATTGAATTCTTACACTGCCCATGTGATGCGGTTTGAAGTAGTGTGGCAGCTGCTTTTTAGCACTTTTAGAAGACTTTAGCAGTACATTTTAGATTTCTGGTTATTTTCTTCCTAAAAGAAAAATCCAACTTCAGATGTTTAGGGCCAGTTATTTCAAAGTGCTGTAAGAATCCAGACTACTATTAGTGAAAATAACGCTAATGAATAGAAGATTAAACGCTTTGCTAAACAGTCACCCCAGGGAGTTTAATCATGCCACATATTTCTTCAGCATGTCCTGGAGGATTGAATAGTAGCTTGGTGTGTGTTTGCTGACACATTGCTATGCCATGAAAATGTAAGAGGCATTTGTGGGGACTAAAGATTGTATTTCTGACTACAAAATTATCCTGCTAAAAACCCTAAGTAAGATACAGCTTTCATGGCAAAAGTTCTTTGGACAATGCAGCTTCTGTTCCGGAAACTGCTACTCTTTTGTGCAACAAAGAACTCTTCTCTTATTGTAAGCAATACCCCTATCAGATATTTTGTAAACAAAGCTACACTCAGCATTTGTCTAAATCAAAAGGTTTTGCTGTATGCTTGTGGCAATCAAGCCTCCGTCCACCTGGTGTTTGCTGCACATACTATTCCAAGGGTGTCACTTGATCCTTTCTTAGAGAAACATCACTTGCATTTGTTTGTGTGCACAGCATGCTTGTAGAGTGTAGTAATCCACACTGAAAGGGTTGTGTTGCTGTCTCCCACAACCCACCTAACTCCAGGGAAGGTTCATTTCTAGGGACAGAAGCATTTCATATGTGTCTTGTGGCAGGATGCTCCACATGTCTCTTGTTTCTAGTGCCTCTTATGACGTCATATGTTTCAAATATATGTATAGATAGATATAGATGTTAAATGTATATGTATAAAGATGTTTTCTTTTTTTCCATTTGAGGAAGATCTATTTATATTGCTTATTGATTTCTAAGGTTTAAGATTTACTGGTATCCTACGTGCTTGTGCATGGTGCACTGCAAAACAATAATGTGATTTTCTTTTTGATGGTGTTAGGAAAGCACTCCTGGTTAGCAACCTGCAGAGGCTGCAGCCCCTGCAACACTGGGTGCTGATCTGTACATATGGTTAGTGTTTTACATTGTGTATTGCATTTTCATGGCAAGGTTAGGAGGTGAGGATGACTGCACAGGTGGCCTCTGTGGTCAGAGACATGGGGCAGCCCCCCCACCTCCAGTCCCATCCAGGCCTGAACACAGCTGGCTCCAGCCAGCTGTAAAATAGACCCACTGTTGGCCAAAGCTGTGGCACCCAGTGTAGCAGGTGGTGCCTCTGTGATGAGGTATTTAAGAAAGGGTAAAAAATACTGCACAGCAGCTGTGAGAAAGAGGAGTGAGAAATATGTGAAACTCCGCAGAACGCAAGGTCAGTAAAGGAGGGGAGTAGGTATTCCAGGCACTGGAGCAGATATTCCCCCTGCAGCTCATGGAGAAGACTGCAGTGAAGAAGAATTTCTCTGCAGTCCATGAAGGACCACCCCAGAGGAGATATCCACTCTGCAACCTGTGCTGGGCCCCAGGCCAGAGCAGGTGGATGTACCCTGGAGAGCTGCAGCCTATGGGGAGCCCATGCAGGAGCCAGATCCTGGCAGGGACTGTGACCCGTGGATGGCCTGTGCTGGAGCAGCTCATGCTGAAGTACTGCACTGCATGGAGAGAACCCGTGCTGGAGCAGAGGAAAAGTGTGCAGAGGAAGGAGTCCTAAAGCCTTACAAGCTAACCACAGCCCTTATTATTCATTCCTTCTGCACCACTAGGCAGAAAGGAGAGAGAAGAATTGGGAATGAAGGAGTGAAGCTGAGCCAGGGAGGTAGTTTGAGCCTTTGTTTCTCACCATCCTACTCTATTTTTAATTTTCCATAAATTCAAATTCACCGTTACAAGTCTGTTTTCCCTGTGACAGTAACAGGTAAGTGATCATGCTGTCCTTAGCTCAACCCATGTTATTTTCCATCTTATTTTGTCCCCACTGTCAGCTGAGGATGGAAAGCAACAGAGTGGCTGGGTTGGTGTCTGGCAGCCAGTCAAGAGCAACCCACCAGACACTGTGAGAAAACAAGACATTTTTCAGTCTGACAGTTTGGTAATTTGGTTGCAATCCTTTCACTGGGAAGAAAGTTCTTATTTGTAGTCTTTCAGTATAAAGGTATCAGTATTGGAGTTCAAATGTTTCAAGAGTAAGGAAAAATAGGAAAATAATAGGTAACACAGAAATGGACTGGTTTGTTTGGTTTGGTTTTTTGGAAATTTTATGAGCTGAGAAGCATGGTTTTGGTACCTTTTACTATGATCTAATATGCTTCTACTCTGCATACTTTTAACAATAACTCTATGGTAAAAACACTGTAGTTTGAATGTGTGAGTTTATTAAGCTGACATAAGCTTTGAAAAATAGTATAATGTGAAGAAATCCAGATGCTTAGTTTCTCCTTCAGATTCTTGAAGAAAAGCAGGTAAGGGATGGAGATTTTTGTTTTCTCTGACTTGTATCTCTTCCTGAGTATATATTACTCCAACTCAGATCTACTTGTATTTCAGAGGAAGAAATAGAAAAGTAGTTTTTTGCAATTTTGTGGTCAGTAGTTAGCAAGTGGGAGCTGTGGCTTTTAGCTAGATACTGTTTATTTCTCTTCTTGATTCACAAACATGCAATTTAGACAAGAATGAAGCTATAGCCTGAATAGCTATTCCAGCTATTCAGACTGGTGGCAGAATGTATCCCCTTCTTGTGAACTACCAGTTTGGCAGAGAGAATTTAATTCAAATCACTTAGATTTTGAGAGTCTTCAAATATCTTTCATAGTTTCATCTTTGAAAGCAAATGAATAATTATTTGTCTGTGAAAAAAATAGTGGTGGAAACTTGAAAATTGTTGAAATAAGTTGATTGAAAAGTCTTTCTTATCTTTTAGCTCACTTTCCACATGGCTTTGTGACATGCGGCTTGAACTAATGTATTGATGCCACCTGTTTTTCTTCTGTCCCATCCTTGAACTTAAATTCCCTGCTTCTATAGGACTTTATTCTAATTTTAAACAAACTACTTGGAAGAAAATAAACTTGAAGTAGTGACACTGCGTAAAAATAACATTTCATTCTTGATGGTATGCTTGATTTCTGGTTCTTCTATATAAAGTGTATTTAACAAATAAAACCCAAAACAAAAAGCAGTGAAAGGGCGTTTTGGGTATCTTATAGCTAGGCCTGATGTATCTTTAAGTGATGTAGCATGCATGATGTTTGACTTTTGGGAGCTGTGAATTAATTCCTTCCCATTAATTTCTTATGGCTTTACATAGTTGATTATACTAGATGTCTAAATGAATACTATTTGTTTTAATTTACAGGTGTTATAATTTCAAGAAATGCTGTGATATATTTGAAGAACAACTCTCACAAAAACTTTCATTGTGTGAAAATTTTTAAAACTAGAATGGCCTTGAAAAAGACACCTAAACTATTTAAGACATTTTTTCACTGGAGACTTTGGAAGTTTAGCATTATTGTGTTTGTCTTTTTGGTATTTTTATTTTTATTACAAAGAGAAGTGGGTGTTCAAGATTTTAAGGATGAAGCAGGAATAGAGCCAGCTGTTGGAAAGAAAAGTCATGTATTAGGTCTTGTGTTAAATGCTATGAACAATATCAAAGGTGCAAAGCCAAAAATGCAGATAAAAGCACCCATTAGGCAAACCAAAATTCCTGGAGAGAGACACTGTTTGCCAGGGCACTATACTCCAGCAGAACTGAAACCCTTTCTAGATCGGCCCCCTCAAGATCCTAATGCTCCTGGAGCTTCTGGTAAAGCATTTAAAACCACCAACTTAAATTCAGAAGAACAGAAAGAAAAACAGATTGGAGAAGAGAAACACTGTTTTAATGCATTTGCAAGTGATAGGATTTCTTTACACCGCGATCTTGGACCAGACACTCGACCTCCTGAGTAAGTTGAAATGTGTATGTCCTGATAGTTGAAAAACTTCTCAGAAATTCCGACTGCAAAGTGATTTGAGATCAGCATGGGTGATAGTTTAGGAAAGTCTCCTAGCTATACATAATGATTGGCTGTACATAATGATCCACAGTGCCAAAGCCAAGAATGTTTAGAAAAGCTCACTTCTTTCACGGTTCTGAATTCAAAGTAACCATATTTAAATAAGGTGTTCTGCTTTTGCCTTTAAGGCTAAAATTTCTGAGTAACTTTCAGGAAGCCTGCTTAGTTTTACTTAGAAGAAGACTAAAAATGTGGTTTCAACATTTGTCCAATTAAAATACCACCCCACATTTTTTTAGTATTCAGTGTTAATAAAACTACCAGCATAATTTAATAAATTAGGAATTGTAAACTGTTGAACAAGGTAATGGAAGATCTCAGCAGCAATCTTGTATTGCAGAATTTTTTAAATGTAGACTGTAGGACTTGGGGAGAGAGTGGTTTTAGTTATGAGCAGAGTCTGTCAGTGTGAGATGAAATGTTGTCAGCCATCTGTGCCAGAAGCAGTAAACTTACTGAGCTGCTGCTGATACACCCAGTGCAGCTCACCGTAACCCCTCCTAGAGCATAACTGGGGAGGTTTAGCTTGTGCTTTTTGTGAGGCTCTGGTTATTACCTTGGGGTGTCCTTCAGGCCCTAAAGCTAACAGGCAATAAGCAATAAGTGTGCAACTTATGAACACAGCATTGTCATGTTGACTTGCCATTGGATCTAAAGTTAAGTTTAGGATATGTCAGTCTTGAAAAACTGTGGATTTAAAATTGGATCCCTTGAATGGGACATGCTGCCCTAAGGCTTACGTAGCATTTCTACAAAGGTTTGAAATTTGAATTACTTAGGTTATATTTTTTCCTTGCAAACTGAGTTTTTCTAAGAAATATTCCTTGTATTCTTAGTTTCAGCAGCAATGGTGACTTTTGAGTTAGCTCAATCAGTATCTGCTTCTCTCAATACAATAAAATAACTTTTTTTTTTTTCCTGAAGAAGGCCTGGGTATTACATGAAATGTACTCAAATGTGAGTGAGACAGAAGCAAAACTAAGTTGGTCAGTTCTCAGTCATGATATTTTAAAAAATATTCTGAACAGCTGCTCCAGTTGAAGTACCTACCTTTGCTCTCCAAAGCCAGGGTAGAAAGCAGAGAAGCAGAACTATTTAATGTCCATATTTATAAAGTTCTGTACTAGAAAGAGAAGTTTAGGAGTGTGAGTAAAAAATTGTTGTCCATTTTGTAAAGCCTGACCCTTCTAATTTGTAGATGTATTGAACAAAAGTTTAAGCGATGCCCGCCACTGCCAACCACAAGCATTATCATCGTTTTCCATAATGAAGCGTGGTCAACTCTGCTCAGAACTGTCCACAGTGTGATGTACACATCTCCTGCCATACTGCTGAAGGAGATTATTTTGGTGGATGATGCCAGTGTAGATGGTAAGAAGACTTTCTGCTTTCCCTTCTGTTTTTGTTTTTTGAATTGAAGATGTTTAGGATTGCAGATAAACTGGCTAAGAGGATGTCTCTTTACCACTCTTGACATGTATTACAATATTCTAAGTGGTTTTGTTTCTTTCTTTTTTTTTTTCAAATATAAAATAGCTCTCCCCCACCTTATTTTTAAGGTAGTCAAATATGAAATTCCTGTACTCTAAAATGTTTTTAAACCCCATTTCTATTTTTTCCAATTCTGATGCTAATTTACCTGCATAACTGTTTGCATGGCAAGTAGCTTTGTAATTTGAGTTTCAAACCAATTGCAATTTGTAGAACTTAGTATCCAAGTATAAATTGGCCCAGACTTGTAGAAATCTGCATTTTATCTTAGTGATTGTCTTTTTGCAAAGTAATTTCATTAACATGAAGGCCATGTCTTTATTAGCAAATAAAATTATTTAATGGCAAAATAATCTTCAACAGTCAAGCTGAGTCTCAAAAATAATTTTATATATAATTAGTGTGAAAAGAAATGTAAGTTCAAAAATCTTTGTATGCTAAGCTTTAGATGAATACGTTTATACATACTTCTATTCATATATTAACACTTTTTTGTAAGTCTATATTGAGTATATTGAAACACTGATGTATGTTCAGTAGTACAATTTAATACTAAGGATGCGCAGAATAAAGAAGATGATGTGGGATGTTCCATGAGAGAGGTGGGTTTCTTTCTCAAAATCTGAACATTTAAATAGTTTTTTATATGGTTTCTGTTGCTGTTGTAAATACTGTAGCCTTTGGAAACTGTGTAAATATGCCATTGTTAAGGAAAGAACTTGCATGATCTGCAGATAATGTAAGTACGAGATCCATTTGCTATGAAAATGGAATTGGTATTCAAATGGTTATCACTGCAGCAGAGATTAACTAGCACATCTTTTCTTCTTCAGAATTATTTTAATGTTCCATCTCCTGTTCTCTGCTGGTCACCTCTTCCTACACCCCAACCCCCATAATACTCAGCTCCTAAAAATAACCTTCAGCAGATGGGAGGTTTTATGGCTTTGATGTTGAGATCATTTCTGGGGTTAGTTGTGAGTTGTTTGCCTTGCTTGCTTAATAGCATAACATTTTGGGCAGTGGCATGTGTATACACTGAATCTCCTGACACTGATTCCTCTCTCTAGAATACCTGCATGATAAGCTCGATGAGTATGTGAAACAGTTTCAAATAGTTAAAGTAGTCCGTCAGAAGGAAAGAAAAGGTCTGATCACTGCACGGTTGTTGGGAGCTTCGGTAGCAACAGCAGAGACCCTTACCTTCCTGGATGCTCATTGTAAGTGTAACCTGCAACTATGCCAGGTCTGGTTTATAATGCTGCTTTTGATTTAGTGTTGCAGATTTTTTATGAATTACAAATGTTAGTAATATATCATCTTTCCTATTGCTGTTTCATTTATTGAAAGTATAATTAGTAATGCTATTTAAAAATAGTCCGTATTGGCTTGCTGGACATGTTAAAACATACCCTGTGTACTACTTTATAGCCAAGCCAAAATTCAGCGTTCCCATTTTCTCCACAGGTGAATGCTTCTATGGCTGGTTAGAGCCATTATTGGCAAGAATAGCTGAGAATCCTGTCGCTGTTGTAAGCCCTGACATTGCTTCTATTGATCTCAATACCTTTGAATTCAATAAACCATCTCCTTATGTGCATAGCCACAACAGAGGAAATTTTGACTGGAGTTTGTCATTTGGGTGGGAGTCTCTTCCTAAACATGAGAATAAAAGAAGAAAGGATGAAACCTATCCAATTAGGTAAACATAATTTGAATACTATTTAAATCCTTCTGTTTTCATGGGGTTTATCTTATGAACAGCAGTTTGTAAATAAATTAGTTCTTCAGATGAGTATAATCAGACATCTTAGATATTTTTTGTAATACTTTCTTTAAGAACCACATTTTAAAGCATTCATAAAAATATAGTCTCCTCAAGATAGTAATTGCTCTGCATTATTTCTACATACAGTGGAAATTGTCTATATTCCTAGGGGGAAGGGGCAGAGAAGGATTATAGACAGTTATTTTCAGAGACAGTACAATGATTCTGTTTCCTCATTCACTTGGCTTGAAATAATGACAAAAAAGCTCAGAGCACTCAAATACTAGGCTGATACAGTAGTGCATTCGATGTAATTGTACCTGCTTTGTCCACAGACAGGTGACTGGCCTGTAGGAGTTGTACTTTGCTCAATATCCTCCATACACAGAAAATTTGTTGGTTTTCCTGGTGCTTTCTCTTATGCCAGCAGGTGTTAGTCTGAACGCGTTCTTAATAAATGGCAATAAGCTGTCAAATGAGACTGTGTGAATATATTTAAGGGCTGGAAGTACTGTCTATGCCAGGAATATGCATCACTGTAGTGAAATACTAATAAGTGCATGGAAATATCCTAGAACAGGTGCACCATGATTTTACATCTATATTTTAAAAAACCTACTGTCTTTCTCAGTAAAACTTTGTTTTTGCAGAACACCTACTTTTGCTGGAGGTCTCTTTTCAATATCAAAAGACTACTTTGAACACATTGGAAGCTATGATGAAGAAATGGAAATATGGGGAGGTGAAAATATAGAAATGTCTTTCAGAGTAAGTTTAGCTCCCTAATTTGCAATTGTGTCTATGCTGGCAGTGTGCAGGGGATTTGAGAATAAATTAGTATTAGATATTGACTCCTCTGCTCATTCAGCCAACCAGGACAAGGAAAATTTAATTACCAATTACCTATGAAATAAAATAGAAATGCTCACTAAACTGCTTTTAAATTTTTTAAAGTATTTTTAGGGTTGCTATCTGAAATCTGTGTTTCCAGGGTTTATCTGATTAGGAAATTCACTAATAGTATGCCTGATATATGTACTCTTGCTAGTGGTTTGATGTGTTCTAGCAGACAACAGTATTACTGAATTTTTTTCCACCCCCTGAACTGTAATTGCAGTGTACTTACACACTAAATGTTATCATTAGGTGTGGCAATGTGGTGGACAGTTGGAGATCATGCCTTGCTCTGTTGTTGGCCATGTCTTTCGCAGCAAGAGTCCCCATACTTTCCCAAAAGGTACTCAGGTGATCACACGTAACCAAGTTCGCCTTGCGGAAGTGTGGATGGATGAATATAAAGAAATATTTTACCGAAGAAACACAGAGGCAGCAAAAATTGTGAAACAAGTAGGTGGTGGTGGTGGTATTAGAAATCACACTTGCTGCGGTGAAAGTTTTGGTGAGCAAAAGTTATTTATTGACAAAGTATGTAAGGATTCTAGATATTTTAATGAAAAGACTGTTCAGTTTGCTTAATGCTGCAGCCCCAACAAACATGATAAAAACTAGTTTGGGTGATGAATGTTGATTTTGTATGGTCACTTTTTTTATTGGCCTTTTTTTACACAGTATACATTCTCCTGGGTTGTTTGCATTGTGCAGGTACAGGAACTACCAGAAAAACATGAAAGAAACTACTGTGTGTAGACAATATAAACTAACTTATTTTCTGGAGTGAAAAAAATGTCTTGTTAGTCAAGTCAAATGTCAAGTTGCTTAGTATTCTTACTGAAAAAGCAGGTTTTGTTGTTCTTCAGCAGCAGAATAAAACTTACTTGATGATGGATGGTTATGCTATATAACCATCCTATCTCTATCTGCTTAAAAGTTCAGTTATTTTCAAGTAAATAAATATTTGGGCTTGAGGTTGGGTGTTGGCTTATTTATTTTCTAAGTTTTCTGCCCAGCTAGAATCTAGAGGTTTTTTTAGAAGCTATTTTTCCCCTTTCATGTGATAAAGTTTCGTGACTGTTTTATCACTTTATCACTGAAAGCTTTACATTTCCTAGACATGTTCAGCAGCTAAACAATTGATTTTTGTTTGGGAGATTCTACATTGTACTGGATATTATGCTAATTATTTCATTAGTCCAGTTCGTTATTTCTGCTTACACTTCTAGTGAGATCGGTTGGCTTTATGGCTGTAATCAGTATTTTCCCATTTCCTGGCACTGTGTTAAAACTTGCTTGGGACTAAAGACACTTTTGTGTTTTCCATCTTGCAATGTATTTTTCTTGCAAGTATTTTGAAATGCTGCAGGCAGGATGTCAGTGGTGTTAATACATTGAAAGACAGCAGTAACTGTAGTAGTACAGCATTATCAAGAAAAAATGAACAAAGGAAGTTTAAAACTTGTCTAGTACTACACAGAATATCATAGCTTTACATGTGTAACATGAAAGTTAATTATTAACTTTCATCCTTCTTTACCTCCTTTCCTCTATCAGAAAACATTTGGAGACCTATCAAAAAGACTTGATTTAAGGCAGCGCCTGCAGTGTAAAAATTTTACCTGGTACCTCAATAATGTTTATCCAGAAGCATATGTGCCAGACCTGAATCCCTTGTTTTCTGGATATGTAAGTTTAATTTTTATTACTTTCTATATTCTTCACAGTCCAGGAAGTTTGCTAATCTCTTGTACTACCTTAGCCATTGCTTTGAGACTTCAGCTATCTTTTAACTGCTGTAGGGTTTTCTTTTACTACTCTGGACAAAGAACCTCTTCTGCATACTTTTTATAGCATTGTCAATACCTATGTCATTTTCATTTTTCATTTATATCAAAAGTCATTTCCCCTGCCAAATAACTTCAGATATTGCATCACTAAAACAAAGAAAGTAATAGCACTTAGCTTGAGGTGAATGTGAATGTTTAACATGTATTTACAAATAAAACTTTCCCTTTCTCCTGTTTTAAATATTTTATGTGTATTTGTTCAGACTGTGATTGAGTAACAGTAACACTGTACAGAGCAGGCTAATAACTCCATGTGTGACTGTAGTTACTAGGCTTTTAGTTAGAAAAGATTAATTGAGAAAACAGGGGGTTTAGATCTGAGCATTGCAGAAACTAAAAATGAACAAACAGCTCTAATTATTGATAATCTAAAGGTGATTTATTTGTATGACTCAGACAGTTTAAGTTTCTGTCATTCCACTGAGCTTTTTTTATCCTGATAACACCCTTTCTTTAGTTAAAAAATATAGGTAACCACATGTGTCTGGATGTTGGTGAAAATAACCATGGTGGCAAACCATTGATTATGTATTCTTGTCATGGACTTGGAGGAAACCAGGTAAAGTATTTGATACCTGATTTTTATTCTCTCCTACTGTAGTAGCTTTACTGTATAAAAGCTTTTAATTAATTTTAGAGAAATTGAATAATTTTTAAAATGCAATTTCTCTCTCCTTATCTCTTTTTTTCTTTATTTTCTTTAACAGTTTATTCCTATATATATATTTAGAGAAAAAATCCATACCACTATTCATGTCATGTCCTGTTTCTAATATTTTAACTTCAGTATACAAATTCAGATTTCAACACTTGCGCTGCTTCACTTGCTCTCTCTTTTCTGTGCAAAACCTTTTCATGCCCCTTACTCCTGTCTTATAAGTGTTGTCTTCTTAATTCTTCCTTTCCTTATGCTTCCTCCTCTTGCTTCTTTCTCTGTCACCAGGACTCGCACTGTCAAGGAAGATGTTGGTTGGAATCCGGCCAGTGGGAGACCCAGTGTCCGGCCCTGAGCCACCTTCCCTCTCACGCTTGCAGCCTCACAGTGTGAGGTCAAAGTGCCCATCCTGTACTGGCTAATGCAAGTGAAAAATACCATTCCACTTGTTCAAGAGGAGCTCTCTTTGATCTTTGCTCTTGGAGGCAGCCATGGTGCTCTGTTCCTTCTGCAATAGCACAGATGTCAGATACCAAATTGTTCTGTCATTTCTGTAACACTTAACAAAAGGAACATCTCCTTCCCTGCCCAGAAATGCAGACTTCTCTGTTGCCTTTAAAAATGATCCTTAATAATTAAAGGTCAGCAAAGGTCTAAAAGTTCTTTATTTTATTTTAATATAGAATAATATTATTCTATTTTATTACATTATCCCTGATATCTTATGGGGGGAGGGTGTAAATTTTTTTTCAATCTTAAAAGACATCTATTGATAGCACTGTGAAAATTGAGACACATATAGTCTCAATCCTAGTCAGATGATAGTTTCTTGGTCATTTTTTGTGAGTTATGGCATGCTGTCTAGATTAAGAGCTACCCTATTATGCTAGCTTCTTACAGGATTGAATTTGGGGTTTTATTCAATTGTAAATTAATATTATGAGCCTTTTCACATTGTCACAGTCATTAATTTGGGAACACTGTAGTAACACACTGTATTAAGAGATCTGCTGTATGCATCTATTGTTCTCTAAGTTATCTTGGGCTATACTAAAACTCTCTTCTTTCAAGTGTTACGTTTTTGTTTTCCCTCCTGCTACAAAATAACAATCTGAATCCCTTTAAATGCCAGCCTTCACAGAACTGATTTTGCTGATAATGCTTAAGAGATGCATATTTGCTTACTTAACCCTTCTCATTACAATGCTGTTTTCAGTTGTCCTGTATTCTTTACCAGACTTTTAGCAGTATAGGCTGGTATTTCCCATGCTGTCATCTTCATCCATATATTTGAAATGGGAGTAGAAAAGAAAAACTAGTTTTCAGTTATACATCAGTTGTATGTTATTTTTCCTTTTTTGAATATTGGAGGCTGGAAACTTGCCCATCTCAATATCCAAAATTAGTGAAGTTCTAAACATAGCTTTCAAGTAACTATTTTCAGGGCTTGCAGAGATTTTGAAGTCCCAAAAATAAATCAGGACAGATTAAGTCAGATTACCAGATTAAGAGTAAATTACTATGTCTGAGAGCTAAATGACTAAGCAGGTCGCTCCTTCAGCACCTGTTTTGATGTCTAATGTTGATCACAGATTCTTAAGAGTGAGATGCCTGTTTGTTCCTCAGTGCTGTTCCCATTGTTTCCGAGGCAGCAAGGAGGCGATTGCTGACCACTGGAAAATGGAAGGCCAAGGGTGGGAACAGAGCCTGGCCTTGATGTTCAAAGGAAAGATATGATGAAGGTCACTGACACCCAGGGGAAAGAAACAGTAGCAGTGAGATGTAATCTTAGGGACTCTGCTGGTTAAGGCGGGAGAAAAAGAAGAGACCAAGATGCTAGGTTAGGGCTGAAGGGGTAAAAGAACAGCTGTGTCTGTAACTTACAGAAGCAAATCCCTGTTAGGATCAGAATTAAAGCTGAGCCTTAGGGGCATTCTGCTGTCAGGAATTCATGGTAAAATGAGCTCACAAAATACATGCTTATAATTACTTTTTTAGTGGTTACCTCACAAGAGGATATAACAGCATCCTATTGTTCACATTTATTATTTAGATCAAGCAGCAAAAGTTGGCATACAGCAAAGAGTATTGTTTTGTGTGACTACTTTATTTTTTGGCTGCTCTAAGAGAAACCAAAATCTAGCAACAGAATTGAATACAGATTTTTAAAGTTAAGAAATATAAAAATTTAAGTTATCTTAAGTTATCTCTACTCTTCAGTTTGTCTCCTTGAATTATATATGGTCTGTGTGAGAGTAAGATTTTGCATCATAGTCCTCATGCAGCAAATGCTATTTCCAACTGATACATTCAAGTATAAATTAGAATTGCATTACTACTAAAACCTGCTTTTAGTTTTGTAAACACAAAGTCTTCTTTGAAGTGTCTATGCTGTAAACCAGAGGAATTATTCTGTAGTCTCAAATTTTTGAATAAGAAATGTATTACTTTGTGTATCGGAATTTGAAAGGCTTAGTTTAATACTTTTCTTTGTGTTTGTTTGCCAAAATTTTTAAAAAATTATTTGAATAGTACTTTGAATATTCTGCACACCACGAAATTCGCCATAACATTCAGAAGGAGCTTTGTCTGCATGCTTCCAAGGGACCCGTGCAGCTTCGTGAGTGCACCTACAAAGGCCAGAAGACCTTTGCTGTTGGAGAGGAGCAGTGGCTGCACCAGAAGGTACATGTCCTGTGCAGTGAAATGGCATTTTTATTAGGGAGTTTCGATATTAGTTAATTTGGATTTCCAATAAAAGCAAGAAATGGCAACAAAACAAAAACTCTGAAGCCAAAATACAGTAAGTTTAGTTTTGGCAGGAAAATGGAGATAATTTCAGCTTTTCAGTTACAGATCAAAACTTGATGTCACTAATAGGAATGTCACTTAAAAAAATAGGTGATATCCTTTAGTGTGCTTGTATAGACATTCACCTGGAAGTCAATTCAGATGTTTTGTATCTTTAAATACTTCACAAAATTTTCCTAACAAAGCAAGTTGGCACCTGCATACTACTTATATATTTTCCAGCCCCCTCTGTACCGCCTGTATGAGCTTACTCTTTAGCACCCACCTTGGGGGAAGAACTGTGGGAGGAAATAGCATGTTCATTGTTTGTTCACTTTCCTCTTCTCCTCACTTTAGGATCAAACTCTGTACAATGAAGCACTACATATGTGCCTTACAGGAAATGGAGAGCATCCGAGTTTGGCATCCTGTAATCCATCAGACCCTTTCCAGAAGTGGATCTTTGGCCAGAACGATTAAGATTTGATATCACAGCCCCGATGCATTTTATCAAAAGAACCATTCTGAACTGTGATCATATACATATACCGCATTTTTACGTGGTAGTTTAAATGCAGAATGTCCCAGCAGTTTCTTTTCCCTCTTAAGTTGGATATAAAATGTGTCATCAGAGATTCCCTGGGAGTCTGTTATACCAAAGATAATTGGGATTCTGGTTATATTTTGTTTACAATATTTCTGTGATAAGTTGACCACTGATTTATGGATCCTTTTAGTTATCTTTCATCTTAGGAGGCCATAGTGGGGGGGGGGAGGTTTGACAAATTTTAAGTACTTCTGAAGAAGACTCATTTTCTCTGTAGTGTCATGAGAAATTATTGTCTACTGTCCAAAACCCAATACACTTTTTATGTATGTTTCTATGCTCAAATGGCTGGTATTATTTTTTTTTAATAATTTACTTTACTCAGTGAAATTTTCTCAATATTTTTTAAGTTCCTTCACTTGGAAAATTAAATATTTGACTGTAAGGTCAAAGCCAAATAGGATACCACATTGTGCTCAGTTTCTAGAAAGTCAGTTGCTTAGTAGAAGAAAAAAGTAATTCTCACCAAAATATGTATTTATTTTAATGGGAAATCTGCTTATTTTTATACTAATCTTTTGTTTAGCCAAAACTTCTTGTATAGTTTTTTTTTTTTACATTTCATGGACTTAAAATTTTATTATAGAGTTGTACTGTAGTAGGCTTCTGAGCTGCTTAATATTCACACATTTTTTCAGCATTCTGTTTATTACTGCTTTTAAATTATGTTACCTACTAAACTTCTACCCCTACCTTCTAGTGATTTATGCAGGATTTACCTCACAGGTTTCTAATGTTATCCATACGTCATTTTTTGCGCCAACAGCATATTCTTGTTTCTGTTCCCCCTTTTACAAAGGATCTCAGATTCATCAGTCTAAATGACACTTTGGGCGTTCTAACTATTCTGCTAATTATAGAAAATAATATAGCATAATCAATTTTTAAAAATTTGTAAAGTGAAGACAAAAATACTTGGCTGCATGATCAAATATAAAGCTGAGAATAAAACTGAAGGGGTGGGTATTAAAGGCTGAATGGGTCAAAAATGTACTAATAAGAAATATGTTCTTTTGTCCTAGTAATTAAGTAAAATCATTACAGATAAATGCTAACTTAGGTCTGGTGGGTGAATGGATGATGATGTCGGGGTTTTTTTACTTCTGGTGGAGAGGGAGCCTGTCTGCTCATAATTTAACAGTACATGACTAATGAGTCCAGTTTCTGAATAAAAGCAAGAAAAATTCCTTTCAGTACTTCTAAGTCATCTAAATGACAAAAAAAATTCTATATGCAAGGATTGGTGATAATTTGCCAGAAGCTTTAACTCTAATTTATTTTTTGAGCTTGATAATGCCTTTGATTTATGACTCAGCTTTTGTAAGGCTTTTGGAGACACTTGTGAGAGTATCCCATGAAGTTAAAGCTGTATGACTTAAAATAACTTGATACAGAGTGAACAGAAATTGTTCAAAAGACTGTACCAGGAAGGGTTATTTATAACACTGAAACTTGAAACTTGTGTAGAACACTGCACAATGATCTGCCTGTGTCCTCTGATAAATGTTTTAATTTGGTAATGGCATACAAAGTATTAGTACTTTTGCAGATCAAACCAATATTGGAAGGCCAGTACATGCACTTGATAAAATGAGGGAGTTGAGGAAAAATAGAACGCAGATCAATGAGAGAATTGTTGAACAGTATAAATACAGGATGGGAGATTACACAGAGAGCAGCCGTGTTGTGTTGAACCTTGGGTATGGAATGGAAACTCAGTGTCCAAGGAACCTGTTCTAGAAGACAAGGTATTTAGCATATCAGTTTAAAAGTACTTGTTCTTTTATTTCTGTTTATATTCAACAGAAAATGCATTATTTTTAATATCACCAAAGGAGAATTTCTTCATGCAACCTGATTCTCTTACAAGCTTGTTCAATTGGGATATGCACATATGAAACATAATTTATCTACTCATCAGTTGGGGTTTTGCCATTTATTTGAAGTTTTTTAACAACTAACATTTCAAACCAGGCTAGAAGTTAAATTTCAGTGAAATGAGTGTTCTGTTGCACTTGGAGGTAGGGAACCTCTTCCTAAGCGATGCTAAAGAAGCTAGAGAAGCGCCACTTCGTATTTTTGGGGTTTTTTTTGCAGATATAGTGATATATGTCGTTGTTTTTTGCAGAGATTAGGTGTAGCAATTCACCTAGTTATTATATTTTGTCTTTAGTTCTAGATATAGAAAAGGGAAACTAATTTTGTGACTTTAGGATGGTCTTTTAAGATTTTCCTTTCATTTTTGAGACCTCTTTTCTGATCTAACATAGATCACTAGTACAAAATACGTATTATATGTAATATTTTTTAAGGTATGTTAACTATCATAGTTCCTTAAAGTGTGACATTTCAGTCTGTATTTTTGCAGTTCAGTCTTACTTGGACTCCCTAATACCTGCCAGAAAAGAGGGAAGCAGATCTATAAATGGAGCTAAATTTTAAGTGACTTTTTTTTTTGTTCTGTTCTATTTGAACATCTGAAATAACTTTTAGGTCACACTATTGCACTTCCAAATATTCATTTGTGTGTGTGTGTGTGTGTATGCGCACATATACAGGCATCATATAATACTAGGAGAGCAATAAGAGATCTGCAGATATGACTAGAGGTTGGGGAAGTTGGATTTGGGTTTTTTAAAGCTATTAAAAAAGCAGCATTATCTTCTGGCTGTTGATAATGTTCTCTTGAAAATGAGTAATGGTTTCTAATAGAAAGGCTTGTTGAAAATCAGTTTGTTGCAGAGGTGTTCTATGACTCTTACAATTTGGGGTTTTTTTACAATTTAGATCTCTTTCAGTTATAATGCCCTTCTCTGCCCCTATGAAGGGGACAAAGGTAAATAGTGTCCCATACACAGCATGTAAAAACTGGCACCTCAATCAGATGGCTGTATAAGCTACTGAAGGTTACCAGAACAGCTGGCATCAGTGTTAATCTCCATCTCACCGTGTCTCTTACGCATCCAGGGAGCAATCACGAGGGCTGAAGAAGGCTTGCCTTCAGGCCAGGCCAGTTCAGCCACGCTCCCAGCAGGACGAGGCAGGTCCTGCACCCTTTGGGAGTTCAGGGCCTCTGGCTCTGGGTAGTGCTGCCTGTGAACAGGAGGTCCCCCTGGTTGCTTGTGGCTCCACCTGGTTACGACACCATTCACCAGAGTGGGAATCTGCCAGCCCACCATACCTGAGGATTTTATCACCCTTTGGAGTAATTGCTGCTTTATTCTAGGGTGAGTATAGAATATAACGTGAGTACGATTAACAGATCAATTTACAAGTGAACCTTAACAGTTAAATCTTCCTACTTCTGAATGGGCATTCTGGGATCTTGGATTAGAACCAGTACTGAAAGTTGTTTTTGCATTTTGTGGTATCATATGGCTTAGCAAGCCCTGGAGCAGCCCTTGTAGCCACAGTTCATGGCAATGCCAGCAGCAGTCTAATAGCAAATATGGGACTCCCAACAGACTGCAACCAAGTGATACCATAATTCCTGTAAGAACTTTTTTATAATCTAGAGAACAACATCTCATCTTTATCAGTTTTTTAAAATACAAACAATTTAGCTATATGTAATTTATCATATAAGCAAACTTAAGGACAACTTTTTATAAATGCAGATCTTATTTTGAGTAAATATCAGAATAAAAAGGTAGCAGAGGTAGTGCTGTACTCGATAATTATTTTCTTAATGAAGCTATGTTGATCATCTGTTTTCAAAATAAGCAGTTGTCCTGAAATTTAGCAGTATTCTTTGAATGTTGCAATTGAAATGATCTGATATGTAAAATTACTGCAAATCGTCCACCAGAGAGAGCTGTTGCAAAATTTTATTCCAACAGCTGTGGAAAACAATAGTTTCATTACCTTATTATGAAAATGATAGGTACAGAGGACTCAGGTACAGTATTTCCCTGACCAAAGAAAACTATAGACAGTAGTATCATTAAAGGGCAAATGGATATACCTAAGAAGGCATTTGTTTATTTAATTTAATTGAATACAAATATTTAGAAACAGAAACACACACAGAGAAAAATTCCACATGAACTGCTTCTCCTTATGCTATCAGACTATCAGGAATGGGAGAAATGCTTGAAATTTCACAGAGTGCCTTTGGAGGCTCTGTGGGTGTCAGGAGGAGGTGCAGTATTAACTCTGCCTCTCGTGGGTGAGAGAGGCTCTCTAGTGACTGCAGAGCAGAAATGAGACGCACAATGCACTGGCAGCCAGGATGTAACGTAGAAACCCGGTTTACTTCATTGCAAACAAATGGACAATATATATTGTACAATATAGAATAAAAATACAGCTGATACAAGTGCCACTAATTAACAAAAAAACCTAATGTTAAGACTTAAAAATGCTCATTTTTTGGAATATATACACTGCAGTAATAAGCCACAATAAATACATCAAATTTCATATCATTCATAATAAATACCGAAAATATAAATACAGAAGATACAGTTAATTTGAATAAATTATTACAACGTAAGATCTAGGTTAAGTTCTGTTGAATATTATTGTAGCTTATATTACCCTTTGGCATCTTTGATGTTACAACTTATTTAAAAAAAAGGAAATTGAGGAAATACGTAGTTCATGAAGCTTAAAATTATTTCCATATACAGATTTTAAGATTAACTTTCTTTCCCTTTGCTTCTTCAAACAGTTTAAAAGCAGCAATCCAATTAAATATCTTGCTTAATAGTTGAGACCTCCATAATTTTAGTATGCAAGATCATCTGTAATGGAAAATGTTAAGTATGTAACATAATTATTTTTCTCAGAAATTAGTAACGGTAGAAGTAATGTACAAATTTTAAAGTAATGGCTGCAATTACACAATTTTACTAGTCCCATTTGAATGGATTACCTGTCTGAAAGACCATCAACTTAAGTGCTTCTGAATTTATGCCACAGTGTACTATTTACCACTTGCCAACACAAATTTCAAAAGCAGTTTTATATTCTTGTGGGGATATATATATATATATATATTTGTATGTATACAGAGAGAGATGAACCTGCTAAAAGACAGGGTTGGACTAGACAGTGTGAATGTTAATACAGTCTGTTAAAACAAAACACTTTAAACATATAAAAGATAATGTGTTGTTTCTGTTTTGTGGTTTTTTTACAAAATTTCTATTAGTTATAGATTGAAACAAATCAAAATAACCAATTGCCATGTTTTAACAAGTTAACAAGTATTAACCAGTACATTTGTATTAATAATTTTATTTGTAAAAGGTTATTACACCAGAATGCAATTTAACTTAAAAGATCAACTTTACTAAGACAATATTACAGGCTGAGGATCTTAGGAACAGTTTTGTAATCTACAGATCTTGACTATTTTTGCACTGTTAAATGTCTAGCGCTTATTTTACATCAAACACTTTTAAAACATATTTCACAAACTACACTTCAGACGTATTTCCATAGAAGTGCCTACAATCAGTCAATTAAAAGAAGTGCCCAGTTATTAAGCCTTGTTTACACGGGCATTTGAGACCTGAAGTATTTGTGTGAAATGGCTTGAAAAAAACCAGTATGCTTCTGGTTTTAAGAACCAGCTGCCAGTGCACATGATGATCGTTTCAAGAAGCTGAAAATTGGTGCTGAATCTATATCTGAGACTCACAAATGGTTCTTTACAGTGATTCCCCCATTACTCCAGCAAGGTCAACCTTCATCCACAATTCAATTTCATTCTTAAGAACGTATTTTAGAAGTTTAAAGATGGAGAAACCTAAAACAATTACCTGCCATAATGTACTAAGCCTCATTTGAAAATGGCAAGATAAAATGCTGGTAATAGGACATTCTGTCTTTGCTTTTAGCATCTCTTGCTAGCTGAGAAACTGGGTATGTGAGAATACATGCCTGGGAGCAGAGTTAAGTAAAATAATTTTGAACTTGTCTTTGAAATTGCCATCAGCAAAGAGTGATATGGTAGCAATGCTTCTAGGGTGTTGCTTTTTAGTTTTTTTACCCCATGCATTTGGATAAGTCTTTTATTTAATAGCCGCCTGTGTAGCTCTGGTCTGGGAAAAACATCATTTCCTGTTTCCACTGAGTTTGTGTTTGGTTACAATATATGAAATAACAGACACGGTTTTTTGATCTAACATGGGCAAGCTTGTAGTGAATGTCCATATACTTTTCCATCCTTGCTCTGAAGAGATCTTAATTTGCCTTTTTCCTTCTTTTGTTTTAATATGCTTTATTTTTCCCTTTAGAAGAAAAATAATCCTCATCAATCTGCCTCTGGCCTTCATTTTTCTTTTCCTCTAAATTGTTCTTTCTATCCTCCCTGCACTCAATCAAGTGTTTGAAGACAAAGTATTATCTTGATCCTTGTATTAGAATAATGTTGTGCATTTGTATCTTCCACCATTTTCCCTATCAGGAAAAGCTAATCCCATCTTCATGGTTAGTTGGAAAAGTAAACAGTTAGAGAAGAACATACATGAGAGACAAATGTTTTTTGACTTAGGTCTACTGGACATTCATTCATGAAACAGAAGTGTCATTTTTAAGCTCCAAATTAAAATAATTGTGTTAATAATGTACAAAATCTACCTTCTGGCTTTGTTCCACCCCCAGCCTTGGATGAAGGACTGTGATCTCAATTGAAAAGGTGCCACACAGAGCACCAGGAATATGGTTCTGTGGTCAGTGGGACCTTCTTAGGGGTGGGTGTGCCTAACCTTAAAGACAGCAATGGGGCAATCCATATTTTAACTCTCAGAATCACAGAACGGCCTGGTTTGGAAGGGACCCGAAAGGCCACCTAGTTGTTCAAAACCCTTCCCAACCTGGCTTTTCAAGATCTCATTCTCAGCACAAATGACAGTAGAGCTGTCCTTGTACTCCATTTTAATGAAAAGTCTTACTGTACAACAGACCTCCTGGACACAAACAGGAAGAAGGAAGGAATTAAAAAGAAAATACTAAGGCTGTGAAACAGGTGTTTTCATAAAGTGGATGCTCATATAAAGTAAAATTCTTGGTATCAGCTATTACGGTAGCAGAAAAGTCCTCAAAGATTTTATAACTTTTCTCCTTAAGTGGAAATACTCTGGCACATTTATTAGCCAAAAAATTAAAAGCTGCCTTGGATTTAGGAGAGGGAAGAGACAGTGAAAAAGGAAGAACTTGTGAAGAACTCAAGAATGTGTTCAGATATCTTTAAAACTACATTGCACTTCATCACTTCACAATATTTGTACTTTGGATTTGACACTTCTTGGAGAAAATGGATAATAATTTTCACATGGACAATGATTACAGAGAATAGCAAAATCAAGACTATTAAAAAACCTTGGAACACTGAAAAGGCAAATGCTGAGATTTCTCATACCAAGGAACATGTAAGTCAGCTAGACTCTGTTTTGAAAATAACAGCTTTCTACCATTTTAAAAAAATAGGAATCAGATTTAGTATTTTAGAAATAAATTCTATAGAATATATTCTCTGAGTTAATTCTAGATTTTCAAAGTATTTTACATCAACTGTCCTGCAACCATAATAAAGCAGATGGTAGAATTATTCTTCAGTCTCAGCGGGAAAGCGTAACACTCCTGAATGCTTAAGGATTTTCCATATCATCCTCCTCTGTTCCCGACTGTTTCAGGAAATAAAACAACTGGCACAATGAACATTGGTTGATAAAACTCGAGAGCTGTAACAGTGGAGATCCTTATTTAGCAAATGCCTTTTAAAAGGGTATCATGGGTCTGTCTTGCTTTATGTTTGAGTAAGGACACCTGCATTGCTACAGGAGCAGCCTAGACAAGGAGTTTCAACTGAGAGAATTCAGCTGGCAAAAGAAGACAACATGCAGAGGAATAAGACTGCCTGTTGCTGCCAAGTATGGTGTTGCAGGAAAACTACAATCTCGCTGCTCAAATGTTAAGCACTAGATAGGTAAATGTTGTATATTCAACACAGCTTTTATTCTAATTTTTCACTGTGAAATTTACTTTTTAACTTCTGCTCATTAATTGAGTCCAAGGAATGGAGAACTCATTTCAGCTGTGTTCCATGTTCGTGAAAAATTTCTGGCCACTTTTGAGCTGGGCTGGGCTTCATTTGGAAAGCGACATAGTCTACAGTAGAAAATTTAGTTATGATGCCAAAACAAGAGAACAAAATGTTATTTTACCTGTTCTATTGAATTATGTTTTACTCGAGTGCCTCGAAGTACATCACAAACCACAGCATGGAGAACGCAAAGACACAACAGGACAAAGGCAAAGTCTCCTCTCTCTGAGCCCAGTACTCTCTATCCAGTGTATCACATTTCTGTCAGGAACACCTGAGCTAATAAAAACCTTTATAGACGCTCAGCTTCGCACACAAATATATGTGTGCGATCTTTAACAAAGCAGCTGTGTTTGTGAAGGTACTGCCTGGGAGGCAGGGAAAACAACATGATCAGTTTATTAGGCTATTTATTGAAATAAAACAGCCAGATCAGGTTAGGATCTGGGCTGGGATCAGTCAGCAATCTAGTGAGTAACAGCACCACCAATACCAGACAGGAACCTGCACGTGAACCACAGGCAGGATCCCACTGTGAACAGAGCAGGGGAGCAGCTGAACCTTATCTATAGCAAGTGGTAGTTACTATGGAGTGGAACCAGTGGCCTTAAAATAAACAAATGTCAACTCCAATTGTGATTCACTAGCAGGAACTTATGTAAATGAAAAATTGTGAAGCTTAACAAATCTAGAATTTTCTGATCTAAGTGGCATACAGCTCAGCAAAGAATATTAGAAACTTCCACTGACCAGCTTTTAATTTTAAGGATGTTTCAAAGGATATGAGTTATAGCTCTTAAACAACAACTGAAATCGTTGTAATCATGCCAACAAAATTCTAATTTCATGTCTAACATCAATTAAAGCTTTATATATCTTTAACAATGCACCTTTTTCAAGACAGGTGAATCTCACCTTATAGGCAAAAAGGCATGTGCTTTTAGGTGCTGTTCCAGTAATGGTTTGTGTGAAAATTCCAGTTTATTTCAAGAAAGGGAAATGCTTTTGTTACGACTCATTTTTGTGAGCGATGCAATATAATCAAAAATATATACCGGGCTTCTTGGAAGTCTTAGAAGTGTTTATCAATAGCCAAATATCTTGGAAATAAATCTGATTAAGACCATCAGTAAAGTACGTATTTTCACAAATAATACACTGTGTTGATAAGCAAATACTGCTGGATATCATTTAGCAACATAATACTTTTATCAGACAGAAACAGCCTACCCAAAATGAAAGGACTGGTTATCAACATGAATATTAATCAGCTGGGAAATTGGATACAGCATGTATTATTATATACTAGTCCAGAAAGTAACACTGAAATATCTTCCATCCCATGACTTAAACTTACTTTTCCTTAAATGAAAAGTATGGGTTTTTGTTCTAAAAAAAAATATCAAAGTTTAATCAAGTGATGGGAAACTTGACTCTCACCTGACTTCTACATCCTACTCTAGATTTCAGCTAAATTAACCCACCTGTTTTGCTCAGGGTTTCGACTATTTTTTTTCACTCTAGTCAATTTATACATGCTAGAAAAGGCTTTAGCTTTGCTATTTGCTGGCATGGATTTGGCTGGGCAACAGGTTTAACCTGTATTGAAAAAAAGAGAGGTTACTGGGTTTTTTCTTCTGTATGAGTTTATCTCTGTTAGAAGGCTTGGTGGTATTATTAATAATAGCTACCAGTTATTATTAATAATAACTCTTCATGAATTATAAACCGACTTGACTTTATAACTTGCTGTAAGAACTAAAGATTTCTTTACTTTGTATCTTGAGATCAAATCTTGATCACAAAATATCATATTGCATCAAAAGAAAAGTATTATTAGCTACATTATTACCACCTAGTAAATTTATTTAGGAACCAAGTTGAATTTATTCAGCTTAGATCTTTATCCTGCACGTTTTACTTTTTGACTCCCAGGAATGAGCTACTTCAAACATGGCAAAACAGTGTATCACAAACGCTTTGTATCGTCCCTGCTCGCTCTTCCTCTCTCTTACAAGGTACTGCCTGTTATCCTGCACTGCAGGCTTTACAGAATTTGGCTGTATGCACCTGTGACGCCCCAATGGCAGGGAACATGCACATTCAAACACTCAGAAGTTTTTACAGATACCAGTATTACAGAGGACTGGGATTGGTGCCAATGGAAATAGTAAATACCCATCACCTCAAGATTTAAAACTAGCTGAGAAATATTTTGTAATGTTAATCACTTGTGATTGCTGATATTATTAAAGATATTTTTTCATGTGAAAGCACAGGGGCCAAGAAAATAACTTCTGATTGCTCAGTAAGGGCATGCATAACAAAGCAAAAGATTTCATTTAACTTTCCCCTGAGAGAAATACTCCAGTAAAGTGTGTGTGGTTCTCCAACACACTCTGAAGTTAAAGAGCTGCTACTGATCCTCCTCTATTGTCCCAGCTGAAGCAGAAGAGATTTGTGCTTTTGGTGCTGGTGTTCAGGGAGAGTGCCTAATTTAAGCCTGCTGTTAAAGCAAGACCCCTACATACACGGACTTGTTACATTTGCCCTTAGAATATCTTGAACAAAATAATCTATTCTTAAGTGCAGAATTTTAAGGATTAGCACGTGTTTTTTTTTTTTAAGTCATGGGTATTTGCTGTATGGTATTGGAGAATACAGGCACTTACCTGGCTACTCAGCCTTAGAGAGAGAGACTAGAGTGGTGTGTGACTGAGGAGCAGAGGCTGTGGGATTTCTCAGCCAGATCACCAACACGAGTGCGCCTTCCCAGGAGATGGAACACGTTGCAAGTTTGGAATCCAGTCTCTAGAGAACTAGACTTTTCAATGCAGTTCATATAAAACATGTAGGACTTCTTGTGGAAACAACTAAATAAAAAACCATTCCAGCTACTACATGGAGTAAAAATATTTTGCTAATTTAGCATAAATATGAGAAATCGCTTTGCCCAGATTTCATATAAAAACAATTAAGTTAGCTCTTTTTTTGAAAAGCGTATTTTACATCGGCAGTTTTTCTACTGGAGTACTGTACATGATGTTTTAAAAGCTTCCAACCAGAGGAGTCACTGTTACAGAGATAAAATTTACACTGTGTTTACATGCACACTGTTAACCATCTAGATTTGACACAGATAAAAACTAAGATGCTGATCCTTATTTTGACAAACAAGACAGGCCTACATTTCAATTACTTGATGTATAATAAATGAAATTTCAGTATTAGAAGAATAAAAATGCTGAAATAGATTTTGAAATCAAAATAAGGCAGTGCAGAATTATCAGTGCAGAGAAAAGCTGGTTCCTATGCCTCCTTTTCTAGACAAAAGCAAGGTTGTTTCATAACGGTATTTTCATTCCCATTTCATTTAAAAACAAGTGTAGCACAAGATAATGGATATCCATATGATGCACATGTTCTTTTGCTTGCAGACTTTTGCAGGTACAAAATTTCTGAAGCTATTTTTCCTCACTGAATGGACTGTTTCTTAATAAGACCAAATGGTACTAAATTTGAGATACAATCAGAAGTCCAAAAAGCCAGTCTTGTATTTCATAAAAATTTAGGCAATCCTGACACTTGCACATTTTTTTTCCGTGCTTTATTTAAACTTTGATCAGTAAGGCTCTGCTTTTATAAACTGCATACTAACATATTCATAAACTGGCTTGGTAAAAACGTACAGGTTTTGTTACAGTGAATTTTAAGATCCTACGTTGCCTCAGGGTCTGGAGCTATGGCATTTCTCCCAAGAGGTTCACAGTTCCTGCAGTTCGTACAGTACTGCAAAGTGGCACTAAAGTGCGTAAATGTCTGAACCGTGGCTGGGCTGAAGGTGCTGTGAGCTTAAGCTACTGCTTTCCCAATATATACAAGATTGTTTTTCTTTGGGGAGGGGGTACTAGCTCTGGAATGCCACTGATTTTAGTTTAAATGGAGGATTGTCTACCTTTCTCTATTCTAGAAGACGTAAATGCTCCCTTTCTGACTCTTCTGTTTGTCAAGAACAATAAAAGAGAAAATAGTACACTCTAAAAATGTGTTTCAAGATGATTTATCAGAAATGATTTTAAGAAAAAATAAGGAAGGATACAAGGTACTCCAGATGAGAAGTGGACATGCTCTTCGTAAGCAGCTATGGATCTTATGCTCAAATGAACATGCTGTTCCTTTTTATCAAAACATGAATCTTAAACTACCATAAATAAAATACATACAGTACAGAACAATTAAAACCTTTTTTTTTTTTGTACAGTAGTTACTTTTACATTAAACTTACCATCTTTTCAGATATGTTGAAAATTAGGACTCTAAACATGATTATTTCAAAGTATCATTTTTAACAATCTTGCACAGGCCCGACAGTCAAACACATGAAGCTGTGATTCAGATAGCTTGGCAGGTTTCACATATGTTCATAGGTAGGCTACTTTGAAATATGTTGGGTGTGTTTTTTACTTATCTGTTTAATTTTATCAAAAAAAGGATTTGATTATTTTTATTTAAATCTTTACATGAACTGGTTTTGTGCAATACCACTGCCAGTGTAGCTTGCGAAAACAAAATGTTTCTGGAACATTCACTGTAGTCCAAGTGCTGTCTACCTCTTAAAAAAGTAAGCTTCTAGGAAAATCCAATGGGAGTGAATTTTAACACAGGAAGTCAGTCCTAGAATAATTTTGATATTAAACAGGTACTGTCTCTACCACTGGTGATTTGATGCACTCTTCGTGCAGTCTGCTCTTTTCTGGGAGGTTTAGTGAACTCTCAGCACGGTGTTCTTGCACATGACCGCCACCATTCAAGGCTGAAACAAAGCCATCTGCAGAAGGAGCTTTCAAGTAGGAGTGAAATTCCACTGGCGGGTGACTGGGCCTATGCTCAGTGTATAAACTGTTACAGGGAGCACTGCCATCCCCTTCAGAAGAGGAGCAGCAAACAATCACTGAGGGGTTTGCAGAGGGGTAATGAGGGCTGCTGAAAGTTTCCTCTGATTGCCGTGTGTAGTCAACAAACTGTTCTGAAGTCATGTTGTAAGGCACCAGAGAAAGACTACCGTTCTTGACAGCATCCCTTTCTGAGTAAGTCTCACCGATCTGGTTAGCAGTGCCAGCAACGTGGTTCTCTATTTGGTAATACAGAGTTGAAGAGTTAGTATAGTATGAGGCATTTTTAGAGTGGTTTTCATGCACAGCAGTTCCATCAGAGTAGCAAAGGACAGAAGGAAGAGGCACCATATCAGCATGGGAGCTCATACTTTCCACAAAATCATCTGCTTTTTCTTCCTCCTCATCTTCCTCCTCATCTTCCTCTTCCTCTTCATCATCATCTGATTCACTAGGGGCTAAACTCTGTGTACTAGAATCTGTAACTCCGCTACAAAAGCTACTCCCATCTTCCTCTTCCTCCTCTTCCCCTGGGCAGTCCAAGTCCTCGGCTGACTGGGAATGCATAACTGCAGCCGGGGGTTCAGTTTCAATCTCAAAATTTTCTGCAATTGAATATTCAACTGGGTGGGGTCCTGGACTCATGGAACTACTGTGTGCACTTATCTCAGCGTGACAGCCATTGAGCGCTGGAACTTGCTGCTCTCTATTTTTCTCCAATTCAAGTTTCATTATTGTGTGCAAAAAGTGAGTCCGTACACGGATGGGGTTAAATTCGATTCTACCTGCTGTATTGCTACACCCTTCCTTAGTGCAACCGCATGGGAAAGACATACGATCCACCTTTTAAAAAAGAGAATACACATTAACAACAGGAAGCAAAAGCCTGGCGACATGACAGAACCTAGACAGCCTAGTGAAACACAAAGGTGAAGTGGGATTCACCTTGAGAAGTGCCGGCAGAATTAGTCAAAGCTAATCAACAGTCAGAGAGTCAGCCCTAGAGTTAGCGGTACTGAGAGAACAGTAAAGGGCCTGGACATGCTCCACTATTGCAGAGAAGGGGAAAAATGATTCTGTTCCATAGGTGAAAGTATTACACAGTGGAACAAAAGATAGGCAGCTTTTCAATTTCTCAATTTGCTACAGCTTTACTTCATTTTCTGCTCCAATCCAGGCTAAAGCATTACCAGAAACACCTCAAAATTCGGTAAAAATCATTGAAACTAAACACCCATTGAAACAAAATGAATGATATACAGAAACCTTTATAAAGTAACCAATGGGGACACCTGAGCTGAGAACATAGGAACAAAAACTCAAGTGCGTTTTCAAAGGCAATCCAGTCAATTCTAGATGAGATGTTGCAAGCTCAACAGACTGGGCACAGGACTTCTACATCTAATATCTTAAATTTTTGAAAATGCGACTGAATGCATGTGTTGGCAAGTTTGATTAGACAGCCTAAGGTCTGTGACTTTCATCTGCACTGTAACACCTAAACATCAAATATGCACAGGAGAACCACACAACACAATCCAGTACATCCTCCCCACACGTGGAAACGAAAACAGGAACAGCAAAGAGAATGTATTATCTAAAATAGCAGAGAAAGTTTAGCTTGGATTTACGAGATGATGAAAAATGCATTCAGGAAGAAAACTCAGCTGCACAACAGCAACTCAGCAGAACTAGCACAAAGATCTTTTAGAGAATGCTTTGGGGCATGTACAGCTGACACTACGTAAATGTGCAATATGAAATACCTCTTCAGTCTGCAGAGGAAAAGCTTACCTGCTACATTAGCAGATACCTTTTTACTGCCTACAAGCAAACCAATCATGCATAGATTTTAAGTATCATGCATGTTACATAAAGGGCAGTATAGCAAAATTTCATTTATTGTTTCCCACAGAGTTTGGACTGTAATTCACATTTGGAGTGTCTGCTAATTGTTTCTAAAATAAAAGGTAATATCCCTCCTGGAATCTGCAGGCTACTTATTCTTCTGCTGTCTGCGTCTGCCTATTTAGATAAAGGCCTAAAAGGAGTATGATGAGCAGAATACTTGTGTAAGAACAAAAAAACACCCTAAGCCATGTATGTGCCTAAAATCATAGTAAAGATATTTTAGGAGATTGTATTGACTGCCCACTACACATCCTTAAAATGTGGCCTTAAAAAACAGGTTGGACATCCACAACTGTTACTGCCTAATACTTAATTTTCGATTATTCCAGTTATAACTTCAAGAACAGAAAGTACACACGTGTGCATGGATACACCCTTCCCCAGACAATAAATAATGACAATAATGTAGGCATTTACCTGACATTTTATGCCTGCAAGGCTGCAGGTGCAAGTTTCTGGGTCACAGAACACACGGCAGTCACAGCCACAATCCTCTCTGGACAGGCGGATGGCTCGCAGCTCGTGCTTTTCCTCCACGTCGATCTTCTTCACTCCGGAAGCTCGCAGCAACGCCCGCCGCTTTTTTGTGGGCAGGGGTTGGAGAAAGAAGTACTCATCGACCTCAGTGTTGTCCAGATCAATATCATCATCAGAAATGTCATCCAGAGTCAGTGTATTGGCTTCCTCGGATTCCACCGTACCGTTCTTTGTCATCTGTTGCACAGAACAATCAACAAAGTCCTTAGACGACGCTCACACGTAGGTCATGTCATAGACGTGTCTGTGTGAAATGCACCCTCAATGTACAAAGCTGCATGTAAAAATCCTGCATGACTGCCAGGGAGTTCCAGAAAATGATCACAGAGAGAATGACCCGGCATTTCTTTCACATTTAACACATGAATTAAATATGCTTTTTAATACCAGGCTTGTAATGAAGGTAAGAAATTATCTGTTCTTTATTTATCTAAATTTATTGTTTGCCATTAGCTGCTAGGTTTCATAGCTTTCTGAAATTCTAGTCTTTTCTGTATTGTTTGACAAGATAATTTCTGAGACTTTAACTGATTCCTGTCTCTGAGCTCTCTGATATTCTTAAATATCCCTTTTGAGATAGCAATGATACTAGTGACAAGGGTTCAGGTAATGATGCATCACAGGTTTGTAAAATGATGTATTTTATGCGCTATTCCATTTTCTGTTATGCATTTCACATTACCCTGGTAAAAGAGGGGGTAATAGCTCCTCAAACAGTTCTGCCTGGCCCTGGGACAAACAGGAGATTATTTACAGCAGGTATTTCAATGTATTAGTTAAGTAAGGTAGGAAAAGCAACATTAGAAGTCATCCTTTTTCCTGTACATTCCTGAGAGAGAGAGGTAAATCCACACAGGGATTAAATGCATCTTGAATTAGCTGCCTGAAGCCAATACCTTACCATACACACAACTCAGCCTGAATATTTCAATCCAGAATGGCACTCTTGCTTATACCTTTTCATTTTACATTGGCAAGAATGTACTTATGTTTCTTTGCTTCCTTTGTTTGTTTGTTTAATATATAATAGGGGAATGACCTACCTAAGAAATCTGATTTCTCTAGTTTTATGTACACAAGGCTCAAACTACTCCTTAAACAGATCATTGTTATTTAATCTAAGTTTGAAACTGTGGAGGGAGAAAAACTCTAATCCCTGCTTCTGTAATTAGTTTACTAATTAGTTTACTATTTTATTCAATTACTGTTTAATACAAATTAACTTTTAGGGCTCTTACCCATGAGGTGAATGCTGTAACTGGTCAGCACACAAAGGCACCTACAGAACCATACCAATCCTGTCACATACTTCTCCTCCTCCTCCTGCAAATCTTAATTACTTTGCTCCACAGCAGCAGAGCATTAAGGACTGGCCTCCAGTGATGTGCTGAATGCCACATGCATCCAGCAGGCTGGAACATCAGATGTGTGGCACCAGCCAGCAGTTTGCCATTTCAAAGCTCCTGACTCCTTTGCAAGATGATTTCCTTGTTGTCTCCTCTATTTTTTTCCTCCATTTTGCCACATAAAGAACAAATTAATTAATAAAAGGAAACATTTCTCAAAAAAGTAACTGGGTAACTACAGAGGGAAGAAGATTATCAAAAAATACCAAATACGTTTTCCAGAACTTCAGGGGAACATTAAGCTCTCTTGATTGTCATAACATTGTTCATCTGAATTAAACTTGGTATGTAGATGGGTAAATTTCCTCATAGATCTAAAGGTTAATATCATAACCACAGAACAAAGGCCAATGAATATGTGAAGCCTTTGGGTGAAATTCAGTCCCATTCAGTAAAACAGGAAAAATGTAGGATGGACTTCCTAGCTGGAAGTTATTCCTTATGGCTTCCCACAAAGGGAACCTACTGTGTCCACAGACCAGGGAGCCTTAACATCACTAGTCTCATGCCAATAATGCTAATTCAGGAGACATTATGAATAAGCAATAAGGACTCTTTTAGGTAATTTTCTCAAATGATTACCCTGTACCTTTCATTGGTAAGATGGCTTCTACATCCAGAATTTTCACACTCCGCTGCTAACAAGTGTTTATGTTCCTGTCAGCAGTGTTTACATCAAAGTGCTGGTAGTAAATAGCCAAAGTGACTTGAAGATGATTTATCTGTGTTTAATTAGAGCTGTTTCTTATTTGGCCCTTTGCTTTTAGCAACTAAAACAATAAACAGTACCTAATATTATGGAAACTCCATTTCAATATATTTGTGTATTTTTATCTTTTTTAAACAGGTTCTACAGGAGCAAATACTTTCTACCCACCAATTTGCATATTTTAATGCAATGCAAAAAATAAAGAAAATCCCAGGGAAGCTAAAATTAAAAACCACACTGAAAATGTTACTTCCTATTCACATAATGGTTTTCAAATAGAAAAACCTCCAACTAAACTTCGTTGTACTCCATTTTCTCATTTTCTTAATTTTTCTGTAATGTACAGTAATTTTTAATGCGAATTCTGATTAGCACATTTTCATTAAATGAATAATAATTTTGCTGACTGCTGACACTGTCACCTTAGAATGCCACATTTCCTTTTTTATTCATTAAGAAACTATGTGAATGACCAAGCAGCTCTTCCATCTCTGCAATGAAAAATCAGCAAGGCCCTGTTTTCTTAAGCAGACAAAACATGTTCAGTGCTTTACAGTGACTCTTCACTAATTCAGCAAGTCCTGGATTTTCTTTTCGTGTTTGAAGTTTTCTTTATTTTTCAAACCCAAGCACATACTCAGGGATGTAACTAAACTGAGGTTAATGGACTAGTTAAAACAGGAAGTTTTCCGTTGCCTATTTTTTCATACATGCTCCAGATGAAGAGGACTATTCTACTCTAGTAAAAGATTTAACACCAGTAAGATACAAATAAAGAATGCAAATACGGCTCTCCTTATTCACTGAATACTTACGAAGAGATTTTGCAGAAACTTAATAATCATCCACTCAAAAAAGTGACTGGGAAGATGGAAAAACACGTATTTGGAAAAAGAGCAGAAAGGGTGGTCTGTGTCCCCAAAACAGACTGGGCTGAAGTGAAATAAGTTAATGAAGAAAGGGCCAAGAGAGGGGTTAGGGAAGGATGAAGAGCCAAGCTTCAGTGCATAGAGGCTAAAAGGCCTCATCTACTCTTTCAAGGTAAATAGGATCTGTGATTTTCTTGATTTACTTTCTAGCTAAGGAAAGAGAAGTGAAATATTTGTATGCTTGACTATTCTTTACTCACTCCACTGGGGATTCCTCTCTTTGAGCTGATTCTTGGAAGTCAGCCAAGGGATCTACAGCTAGTCATCAGTTACAGAGCACAATTCACACCTGATGCTCTGAAAACCCTGTGATGCGAGATGTTACAGGTATAACCTCGATCAAGGGATAAGTCACTAACACTCTACTAGCCTCTGGTTTCCAACCTGTCCAAATACCTGCCTTTGATTTGCCTTTGTCCTGCGTGTTTTATGTTTGTATGTATGTATTTATGTTGTATGTATGCTCTAGGTGAGCCCTGCTTTGGCAGGGGCTGTTGAGCAGATGATCTCCAGAAGTTCCTTCCAACCTTAAAAATTCTGTGATCCTGAAAACTAGCTTGACTTGTTCTGACTAGCAACTGATATAGCTGGTTAATTTAACTGACACATTTCTTCTTTAATGGACGTTCTTTGGCATAATAGTACAGACACACAATCATAATTGGTATACTGCAAATAAAACCATTTTAATATCATTGTTTCACACTTTTTTCCCAAATTCACTCAAGTTGGCCAAGAAAAGAAGCTTTCACTTTCTGTACCTATAATGTTACCATTCCCTTCTCTAATAGGCTGTTGGGCTTAGAAGACTCCTTCTCTTCCTGGCATTTCCAGACTTCTGCTGGACACCCTGTTCAAGGCTAACTCACACCAGTCTTGGCTTTTATTTTCCTCTCTGTTTTCTACAGAGAGTAAACAACGACCTCCCTGTAAAGCACTTGGAGGTACAGCAGTAACAAGAGCACTTGGTGTAATCAAACAAAAATGCATTAGAAAACCCAGGAAAACATCCATTTCAACTGAAAATGGAGCTTATAGAAGGTTTTGTTTAACACACACACCTTGGGCCCATATAGCTCTGACACTGTTCATTTAAATTAGGGCAGAGACCAAAGTCTTAGACAAGTTTTACCTTTAACTTCAGAGAGTTGAGTTTCTCCTCCCTTAGATGCTCTCTCAGCATCTCCCGGTGAAGCCTCTCCTGCTCCATGGCAAACTCCCCCAGTGTATACTGGCGCACACTGTTGTGGCGAGTGGACATTCCCAGGGTGCTTCCTCCTTGGCTGGGAACGCTGGTGAAGCCTTGCCTTCTCGTGAAGTAATAGACAGTAACACAGTTAAAATGGACATTTTTTGTTCTCTTCCTCTTCTCTCTCTTCAGGATTGAAGATGCTGGAACAGAGGCAGATTTCAGTGTGAATGGTAGCTTGCAGTTGGGTACCAGATGTGTTAAGGGAAAGGAATTGCATAAGGGACAACATCTGACTACACAGACACCGTACTCCAAGGTGAGAATAATGAGAAGATAACGTTAGAAATATTTACCACATATGCAAACCTAGGAGCCACTACAAGCTGTTGCAGTCATGGACACCACTATCTACTTCAGAACAGAAATACTTGGCCAGGAAAGTTTTTCTTTCCCATCACACCATAAAAATATTTTATTATTTTACCAAGGAAGCAACCAAATACCAGCAAAGGAAACCTCTTTCAGTGTCACTACACAGAGATGGTGATCCACTGACTTCCACCTCCTCCAACCCCTGCCAAAAAAGTTGCACAAGGCAGCAGAGATCGACATCACTACAGCACTGACAAGAAAAGATTAGTACATCCTATAATCTAATTTGTGATAAATTCATGTTGGGAAAACTATAAAAGCAGTATGTTTAGTGTTTCATACTGTCTCAAAAATTCTTACCATCATCATCACCACTGAATGATACAGAAATAATTCTGACTTGCAGTCAGACCCACATTGGTTTTTTTTAACCTTCATCCTTTTTTTTGCTGCCATCCACTGAATACGTGTGTGTATAAATTCTAATGTGTAGAATTCTGACAAAAATCTAGTATTTTCTAACTCTTCTCTGATTCCACTCATACCTGTGCTCAGGTTAATAAACACATGCAGTAACATATGAAACTTGTCTAAAAATAAATGCCAAATATTAACTGTTCAATATTCTTCTTTTGGTTCTACAGACAGCAACTCCTTCCCATGACACCGATCTATTGTTTCTCATTGATAACAGCTGCATGCCTTTAGAGGAAATAAAAGACATGCAAACCTTAGAGAAAGGGAAGGGACACTCCTTGATTTTTAAGATGAGCAGTCCAATTTATTTGATATGTTGCAAAATAGCAACAGGTTGTTGAGAATGCAGCTTATAGGTCATTGCTCTGCAGTTTGTAGGCAACAACTGCAGGTGTGTGCAGGTATGAATGAGAGACCTCATTACCAGGATTCATTCAGTAAAATGTTTTAAAGGGTGCCTGACCATTCTTGAATGGCTTGGAATCATTCTATAAAAGCAGTAAGAGTAACAATATGTACACTGATAACCTAGAATTCCACCATTTCTACAGATGGGATGAACTTGGCCTTCAGGTCTGGTTTCGTAACAAGTCTCTATTATTCATAGAACATAGTTCAGTCTCTGTTACTGTTATGTTGTGAAATGTTAATCACCACAAACGTAAATCCACAAACTTCTACATGAAATGAAACTGTCACAATCCGCAGCATCATCTACCAAACTATGTGAAACCCAAGTGTATTAGAAAATAAAGTCCTGTATCCAAATTACAGACAGTGTATCCTACAGATATAACCGCAGAACTCTTCTGTGGCTCAGTAAAACACTGAAACATGACTACTTTTCCTAAATACTAATAAGCTGCTAAAAGTATGGTTTGCTATGTAAATAACAGGCACTTCAGACCTCCTGCAGGTATGTTTGACTATAAATATAAAACAAATAAATAAGATCAGGTCCTGTTACTCACATGCTCCCAAATAAAGTGTGCTACAAAAAACGGTGTAGGATGTACAAAGGGAAATCAAAAGACAAATTCTATTACATTAGACATATTTAACTTACATCCAAGTTGAAGCAAACCTCATACCAACAGAGCTTGTCAAAAGTGTTTATAGGAAGCCTTTGGTGAGAGGAGAGGGTATTTCATTAGCAGAATAGTTGATAGAGATGTATCAATTTTGCATGATATTAAACACAGTTTTAATGTGCTGTTCTTTTTCATATCAGAGTTCCAACAAAACTACCTTTAATAAAACCAATTTTTTAGCATTTGTAAGATGGGGTAATTTTCATACTGAAACATGCTTTTTCAATATAACATAAAAGCAAATACTCTCAATCAGAACCTGCACTGCCAATATGCTCTAATACATAAGAAAGTGCATATTAAAAAAACCCCTTTTTCTGCTGCAGGAGGTATCTAAGCCATTCTAGGGTGCATCCAATTTCTGATATAACAGTATCAATGTTATTTGGATATTAACTGGATGATGCCTCTATTTCAGAATAAATACTGGCAGCTATTGAAAGGCAGGCAGCTTTTTCACCAGATAAATGAACCAGTTACAAATGAAATGAGAAATAAAACTATTATAAAATACTAAAGAAAAGAAAAGTTGCTCTTGAAAAAAAATATATACACATATGTTTCATGAAGAAATCGAAGGTAACTGCACCTGTAAATCTCACAAGTTAGAGAATCACACAAACCTTTGAATGCTCATCTGTAAACCTGAGTATCTGTGACACAGGGTCTGTGCTGCCAGTAATCTGGTTTAGATCTTAGCTGTGGAACTCCTGACAGGGCTGCTTTACTGGCAGGAATGAAAAATGCTGCAGTAAAAGCACTTTTGTTTTTTTAAAGTCTGTCAATCTCTTTGTGGTAGAGACACTACTTCATACTAATGGCTAAACCTAAATAAATTACCCTTAAGTTTTATTCACACACTAACATTAATAGCTAAATGAAACTAATCAGAAGAGTTTGTGATTTAGTTACTCCCAGATGGAAAAAAAAAAAGAATGTTGTCTTGATAAAAACTAGATACCATGAATGACCTTTTACAGTAAGTGTGTTTTTGCCCATGTGTGTGCACCAAAATTTAGAACATGAAATTCATGCACTGCCATACATTTATGCCTAAAAGTTCAGTCAGCAATCTCTCAGTAAAGACTGCAGATGTCATGGGCTGTCTTAAAGAACCCACTAATGCACGTCTTCAATTTTTTATAGTTCTTATCAATTTCAGTAACTGAATTGTCAACACCATAGCATCAAAGTTGCTTGTTTGTGTGGGTTTTTTTGATACATCACTGATTAAAACCGTGCCAAAATAGAATTAAGCTGAACTTCATGAAAATACATATGGTAACTGCTCCATCACTGGCACTGTAAATTCAGCACTGGATTGAAGACTTGGATGAAGACAATGTGAGAGCTGGCGTGCATTTGTTGTAAAGGCCATTAAAGTTTGTGATGTTATTTACTAACGTTAAGAGTTCTGAGTCAGACAAATTGTATGACACTCTGTAACTCAACATGCGTGTAAACATTCAGAGCCCTCAAAATATGTGGGATTATTTTATCTAGAACACATTCTATCGTTTGGTAGAGTTCACTGAAGGGCAGAGTTAAGGCCCTGTGAAGAACTCCACAGTCATCTCCTGAATGCTACTGTCAGGAGGAGTTAGAATATATTCACATTTATGTGAATGTTGTTTCCAAGAACAGATCTGGCAGGAGCTGCAGCAGTTCACAGGATTGTATGCATTACTCAAAAGCACAGATTAGAATGTCAGCAAGGAGACATGAAAATTGTGACCACCTCAGCTACCAAGGACACGGAAAGAAGCACAGTCAGCACTGCAAAGCACTGTGTTCTTGTCTATTACACTTCCTAAAAATCTCTGAGCAAAGGGCTGGCTGATGTGAGCTCAAAAATAACATAAAATAATATTAGATATTGAATGGAAATGTTGAACATTTTCCAATGTCAGGGACAAAGTGCTCTATAACTGATTCAAACCCTTTGCTTCAAGGCAACCAAAACAGAACTACCACCTTATCAAGAATCAGGGGCATTTATTATTTTGATGCACTGCACCTTACACAGTATGTTAAATCTGCTGGAATCACTGCTAAGGACACTGCTTAACTCAAGACAGAGCAGAAGAACACACAAAATACGTATGTTCTGATCTATTAGAAAACATGAATATACACCCAGCAAAATTTACTGAAAATTTGAAAAATTTGGGGTTTATGATATTTAATCATTTATTTCTTATCTCTTGGTAACAGGTGTCATCATCGGCCCATCCAACTCCCTAATCCCATGAAAAGTAGTTTTCTAAAGGGGAAAATCAATATTTCCACTAGCAGTCCAACGTGTGCTTAAAAGAATCACCTAAGTTCCATCTGTATATGAATAAATTATAACTGATGCAATAGGTAAGCAAGAGCAGTAATATGCAGGCAGACTGAAACAAAGCTCTCCTGGCTGACTCTCTCATACATGCAAGGCACAGTGCAGCAGCACTGTCCCTTTGCCTTTCAACATCCTCGTTTTCCAAGCCAGGCAGTGGAGCTATCGCAGCGTGAAACCTGTGGAAGATGCAGCACTCCCTCTGCATGTTTAGTGGCTAAAATGCAATCCAAACCTCCACCTAGGAAAAGCACTGCTCTAGCTGTATTCATCCACCAGATGAAAAATCCGCTTCTTAAATTTTATACAGTCCTGATAGGAATGACATTTTAAGCTCATCATGTTTTTCTAACATTTTTTACCCAGAAAACTGTTAGTTCTTTGATTATGAAACTTAAATGATCTCAGTTCTGGCTGAAGTCCAAGACATAAGCACTTTCCTCTGCTGTCTCAGCTATTCTCCTGATGTCAAAGACATTTAAAATAAATGTGAACCATATGGCTCCTCAGCAGATTACTCACACTCCTGCATCAATGAGGGCAAAGCAATTCATTGTCACCAGCGAGAAATATCTTAGGCACATGAAAATTTCAAAAGGCTGGAAAAAACATGTGTGAAGCAGCCTTTTGGATTAAAGCTCTATCTTAAACCAGTGGAAATGCTGCATTTCTTACATTCTACTACCTATTTGTCTGCTTTTTACATACTCAGTGTCACATAAACCATTATGGCAAGAAGGATTAGCACCATTCTCCACCTGCCCCATGACTTTCCATCCAGTGTTTCATCAAGTCTAACAACACAGAATAGCAAAGCCTAATCCCTCCCTGTAATCCAGGTCAGAACACTGCCTGTAAAAGCCAGCTTGCTTCCCAACCCTCACAGAAGACAGAATCTGGGAAAAGGTTGTATCCAGAAATTGCTTCTACCTCTTTCTCTTACCTCTCCTTCTTTCCCACTGTCTTCCAAAAGGTATTTTCTAAGAGTCTCCATACACTCTATTTACACGTTTCCTACCTGAATGATAAAATGCTTTTCCTACATGCTGGAAATCTAAATTAAGAGGAAATCCTGTGACATAAAATATACCCTCCAAAAGAAACATGTAGTTTTGAGGACAAGGGAGGTATTTTCTATAAGAAATTTGAATCTGGAAGTCTTGAGGGGAACTGCATACTCAGGTGCAAATTAGTGAAAATTTGAGAGAAGAGGGACAATGCTGTGGAACACCACCACCTACCTAGAGCACTTCACCACTCTATCCTTCTAGTAGCTTCCCTTCGGGTAAAGCCAAATATAAATTCACCCCATAGGAGGAGCTCAATGAAATGGTTTATTTATTTAAGTCACATTTGAAATTTATTTAAGTCCCACTTGAACAGGTTTTTTAAAATTTCTAGCCCACAAAGAAGTCTGACACGAATAGAGAGAATTTAATTTTTATTTTAAGCATTTTACATCACTGCCAAGGGTTTTGTCTGAAATCTCACAGAAATGTTTAATTGTTAGGATGCATACTAGAAGCTGGAACTTGACCATTAAAATTTCAGTGAAAGCCCTAAGTTTACTTCCTCAGCACCCTCTACCTCAAGAGTGCTTTTCTGTGACATCCATCAGACTAGTCCAGTTTCTCCATTCTGCAAATATCATCAGCCTGTGGGGAGGAGTGGAGATGGTTAAGCGCTCTCTGACTCCCCATTTCCTCTAAATGCCAGCTGCTGTTCCACAGATGATTATTGCTGACCTTGGCCCCAGCTTTGCGAGGAGCAAGGTCCTGCCAGGGATCCCTGTAGGAACACCCTGCACAACAATGGCACTCGCTGAGCTCTCCTGTGACACTACAGGCAATCCTTTGTCCCATCCCATGTGTGACTTCAGTGAATGGCATTTCATACAAACACAGACTCCCATTCAGCTGACTGACACTTTGCATTTACAAACGTATTTTATGTATCTATCATGAACATCTTCTGACAGAACACTTTTGTTGGTTTTCTAAGCCAACAAAAACATCATGCAAGGCAAAAACTGTCTCTCTGGTTGTACCAGAGAACTTATTTAAAAACACAGGAAGATAATTAGTTGCACAAATCATTCTGAAAACTAGTAGGAGCCTGCCTTATAACCCCTCTTTTCAATTTTTAACAATTCTCACCAGTATTCCCCATTCCAGATGAAAAGATGCTTTCATGGTATACCCTGTCCTCTCACTCTGTGTGAGTTTGAGCAAAGACATTGCCCAACATTTCACTGAATTTATTTGCATTTCTTGCTTTTGAACGCTCAGATGGGCTGACTTATTTTAAAATCAAATACAAGAACCTCTCAACCTGTTAGAATTTCATAACATGAGTCAACAAATAGCAGTAAGAATATATTCCTCATGAACAAGAAAATTCCAAGCCTTGTTGCTGGCAACAGAAATAACTGCAAGATGTTGAAAAAAGGAATGCCTGCATTTAGTTAAACGTAAGTGTTTTCCCATAGTAAACCAGTACCACCACTTCTAACTCACTTAGATTTCTATCATTAACCAGCAATTAAACACACAGCTTAAGTTCAAAGCTCAGGCAGTGTCTTTTGCTATTGACCTTGGACCAAATGAAACTTTATCCCTCTATAAATATAACTCAGGAGAAAGCTACACATTCCTACGGATTTCACACTTTCTCTCCCATTATTCATGGCCACATAGATGAGGCAATCTCAGTAAATTAGCAACTCTACAAAATTCAAATAGTACTTTACAGGGCATATTGAAGGAACTGCAATAGGGATGTATTTGTTTTCAAATTCCCCATTATCTTTAGCAGCAAAATCAAAAGATGGCAAGAGCACTTAGAGACCAAAGTATTTCCTCAGAGCCCTCAATGACCTGCCCCATTCCTAATGAACCTAAGTACATCCAAAAGCAGTCTAAAGACTGTACCCTAATTAGGATGGGACCTATGATTACAGCCCCAGGATAACCTTGCTCATGACAGTGATAATGTTAATGGCAGTAGAGAGATAACTGATGGAGACTATCAGCCAGACTCTGAGATGGCACCACCTCCTGTTGGTGATAATCACCTTATCAGATAAGCTGCTGCTGGCCATCTCAAGTGACTCTGCAGGCGAGGAAGAGAAGTAAACTTTCAGCTACAACCCTGAAGTTAAAATGGCAGAGGAAAGCAGCAGCTCCTCATGTTTCTTAGGAGATGCATCTATGATTAATGTGCTATGGGGAGTTATTACCAGCACCGAAGTGCAAAAGACAGGACTTCACAAGGTCCCCACAGGTCTTTCACTTGTATGTGATTCTGTAAGCTAAGTTTAGATATCCTGTATCAGAAAAAAACACCAAGCATTTAGAGGCAGGTATCTCACCAAAGCCAGGAGAATCACAGAATCAGCAAATTATTAATGTTGGAAAAGACCTCCAAGATCATCAAATATAATTTTAGACTGAATACCACGATGCCCTTTAAACTGTATCATGAAGTGCCATGTCTACTTGTTTTCTGAACATTTCCAGGGATGGTGACTTCTCCACTTCCCTGGGGAGCCTGTTCAATGCTTAATTACTCTTTCAGTGAAGCAATTTTTTCTAATATCCAGCCTAAACCTCTCCTGGCACACTTTGAGGTTATTTCCCCTTGTCTGTGAGAGGAGACTGACCCCCACCTTGCCACAACCTTTCATGGAGTGGTAGAGAGCAGTAAGGTCTTCCCTGAGCCTCCTGTTCTCCACTGAACACCCACAGCTCCCTCAGCCGCTCCTCACAGGGTTTCTGTTCCAGACCCCTCATGAGCTCCATTACCCTTCCCTGGAAGGGCACATATTCCCCCACGGCTGAGCAGTAATGAGGAATTCAGTGTTCCTCAGTGCACACGAACATGGGAATGCTCAGGGTGCTGTACTGACGTGCTCCAGTCAGTAATTCCAGGTTCTTCAGCTTGCTGTGGAGCAGATGAAACACAGCAGTGCGGTGCCAGAACTGAATAGGGCAACTGAAAGGAGCTCCAGTGGCATTGTGAGTGCCCCAGCCCTGTACTCCATGTATGCCTAAGTCCTGACTAATACTGTACATGCATGCCTGGACTGCTACTTAGGATGAGCATCCTTCCTTCTGATGTGAAGGCAGAGCTGTGAAACGAGACAAGCATGTGGACTAGCTAGTAATATGCTTTGGCATCCATTAAACTAAATCTGCAACGACTAATGACCTCCAGAATCAAACTGAAATTGCTTCAATAGATTAAGAAAGGTAAGTAAAATACACAACAGGGATTATATCTGCCACCAGTAATGAAGGTACTCCATCAGCATTTGCTAAGAGATTTAAAAATGTGCACATCTGTAAAAATACACACATCTAATCAAGAAAATGCTAATGGTAAAAGTTGTCTATTCTTTACGGACTGTAATTTTTATTTACTGACTTAGAGGCCTGCAACTTAGGCTAGGGATTTATTAATTTCTTCTTGTTGCTGTCTTTATTTGTTTAAATGGCTATATCATTAAAGAAACTCTGTACTTATCCCTGTATAGTAGTCACAAGCAATAGCACTTAGGACCATCTCAGTCGTGCTTTTTGCCATCACACTACAGGGTTAATGGCTAAGAACAAAGTTATCTTCTGGTAGTTCTGCCCCACCTGAATGATCCACAGAGGCTGTGTGCCTCATTTAGCTGGCAGGTTAAACTGACTTTAAGACTAATGGAGCAGAATTCTTGCTAGGCTCCCATTTATCTGACCCAATACATATGGTTTCAAGAGTTGTGTAAATACAGGGATGCATCAACTGTGCTGGATGGATTTATATAGAAACTGCCTGCTTGCTGAAGTGCGGAAGAGGTTGTAGTTACAAGCAATTTAGAATTATCTCTTTGTCAAGTCAATTAGAAAGAAAAAATAAGACTTAGAGGACCCTGTTAGGTTTTGGGTTTTTTTAGTTCTCAATTTAAGAATTAATATATAGATCTTGATGCTGACGATAGGTCACACAACCCTCTCCCCGTTTTCAGTCAGTAAAAGAGAGTTTATAGTGAACTTAATATTCACCTATATGAAAACAGACCAAAAAAAGACAGCACACAGGGTCTGACAGTGTCTCACTAAATAGAACAGAAAATGGTGTAACATGTCAGGAAATAGCTTAGGAAGATAACCTCCATCAAGGGGGTATTGAGGCATGTAAGAGAGGCAGGAAATATCACCAGGGTTTTTTCTGCAGTGTCTCTGTTCAGTCTGCTCACTGAAAAAGTCTCACAGAACTCAACCTTATATTTAGATTCAATTATTCATTTTAGAAGAGCTCTTGCCTTTTATTATGGAAGATGAATGAGCTTAAAGCATGAACAAAATACCTTCCAATGTACACTGTTAACAGTTTTGTTTGTATACGTTACATGGGCATGTGATTTTCAGGTGAGTATCACTTAATAGCTCTTAAGTAATATAGGGGTTCTGTATTTGATTTCTTGGCATTTAGGCTGGTACATCTATTAAAGACATTACTTTTTTAAAAATACTATCAATGGACACACAAACTAATTGCTCTATTTCTGTATCACCGACATATTTTAAAAAAATCTAATACGTACAATTTCTGTATGTATGTGAGTGCACATATAGATAAACATTTCTTATTCTGGCCACAAATATCTCAGTTAGATAAACCATTGACCATAACACTGAAATAATGTAGTTTCTCTTACAGAAAGGGTAGTTCCTTTAAATTAAATTATTTATTATGTCAACTACAATTAAATTTATTGTTTCATGCATGTACTACAACTTCCAAGTTTGTCCCTTTCATTGTATCACCTGTGCATGTATTCACAATAAAATTGTGGTCTTCTGTGTGGGTGGGAATGACTTTGATATAAGAAGCCTGTTTTCAGTCTATGATGAATAATCAACTAACTTCTTCAACAGATAAAATGTTAAAGTAGCAGCATGCGGATAATATTGTCACCATGACATTTCTAAATAACTATCTCTTTGGTAGTATTTAAAAATATCTTGGAGACAGTGGTTTACTGGTCACTTACTCCTTTGTGGCATTTCAATAAAATAGGTGCCTGACTAGCACTGCCTCTTAAATATCATAAAGCACCTCAAGCATGTTCCATGTAAACCCATTTCCAAAGCCATGCCTGTCCCTCCTGTGCACAGGAATGTTCCCTACCAGAGCAAAGAGGAGTCAGACCCTCACATCCAAACACCCGCTCAAACGAACAGCAGCATCTGCTAGATAAGTCAGTTACAAGAACATTCATATCACATGCTACAGACATGATTCCTAGGCACATCCAAAGCACTCAGTTACACGGACCACACTCTGTACAAGAGCAGTGAGGAGCCTCACCTTCTCCTTGGCTCACAGTTTGAAGGAATATCTCCATAGAGGAGATCTAAATGCAGAACAGCAGAAGGAGACAAATCCCTGCCTTTTAGAAGATGCAGTTCACTATTAATAAATAATATAACCACCTAAAACAAGTATCACAAACTGCAAATATAAACTGTAAATTTATCATTCTTAGAAATATATACTGCAAATGTACCTTGGCTAACTTAAGACCAAATTCTTATTTGTACACAAAACCATTGAGAAATACAGACATATCCTCTGGTACCTGAAACGTAGAAACTGCTGAAATAATGTGGACTATATGTAACATTCACCAGTTCCAAATAAAAGAAAGCTTATATTGTTTCTAGAGAAGAACTCTCACCAATACTGTATTACAGAGAGCTGACAGCTGCAATACATTCAGCTAAGGAAAATAAACAAACTGAGCTAAAGCACTTTCCCTGCAGTACCTGTTCGAAATATTTTGAACACAACTCCTAACATTAACTACAAACAGGTACATAATTCAAACAGCAAATAGGCAGGAGCTTCCTGACTTAAAAGACTTTAAACTTTTACAACAACAGTCAAACAGACAAGAAGTCAAAAGAATGTGAGAGTATTTTACTAAGTTGTTTTGAGCAAGTCACAAATTGAACATCATGGAGAGACTGTTTTATGATCTGTTCAATTAAAAATCATCACGGTTATCTAACCACAAAATTTATTTTATTTTGAGAAACAGGAATAATTTGGGTACACAGAGTTAATACTTACGGGTAAAATGATTAGAAGTGGATGGATTGACACTATCACCACTGTCAGCACTTTCACTGCTAGAAATGTCATCATCTGATTCCCTCACAGAGGAACAAGGTGAGGAGCCATCAACTTCTTCAAACTTCCTCTTTAAAATTCCACTCATTGCTGCAATGCTGTCACATGTACCTGAAACAGGAACAGAGGCAATGAGGCACTGAAAAATCCAGCTGCAGAATATGCAATCATAAACTCAAAAATAATTTTTATTTCAAAATAGCAGTAAATTGCCACTTCCAGTCTTGAATAATCATGTAATATGAAATGACACATAACTAATACGGAGAGTGAAACACAGAGAAGAAAAAAAATCTTAAGTTCTACTCTAACTTGGTATGTATGAAGCTGATTATTTCACTAGAATAATCAGTAACAGATTGCTTTCAGGGAGTATTTTTCCCACAATGTAAACTGCATCCCTTTCTTCTTGTAGGTTATGTTGTGAAATTTCAAACAAAGAAAAAAATTACTGCATTGGTCCCTCCCATGGCTGCCACAGAAGGAAGGAAAGTTCACAATCAGAAATGAAATTAGGAAGAAATCATCCTGAACACTACAGTTTCCAATACTAAATATACGTGATGTAACCAGTGTTCACATCAACCTTTTAAGAATTCCATCTGATAATTCCAGTATTATAGACAGATAAAAAACAGTGAAAGCACAAAGACCATATATGAATTTGTGCTCAAAAAACACCTGGATTTCAGAAGTTACCTACACCAGTTAAAGACACCAACTGCCTCCCAAACATTCTCCTGTCCCAGGCACCACAGGTTTATGAAAGGCAGGTCACCCTTGACTAAGCTGATCTCCTCCTATGACAAGCTGACCTGCCTAGTGGTTGAGGCAAAGGCTGTGGATGTTGTCTACCTGTTGTCTACCTGGACTCTACTGAAGCCTTTGGCAACATTTCCCACAGCATTCTCACGGACAAACCGACTGCTCATGACTTGGATGGGTGTAAAAACTGACTGGCTGGATGGCCCAGAGAGTGGCGGGGCATGGAATTAAATCCAACTGGTGGCTGGTCACTAGCGGTGTTTCCAGGGCTCAGCTGAGGGCAGTCCTGTTTAAATATCTTTATCAGTGACCTGGACAAGGGGATCAGGTGTCCAGCCCCTCGGTCAGTTTGCAGATGACAGTAAGTGGGGCATGACTCCAAAGAAGGGCAATGAAGCTGGTGAAGGTCTACACAGTGACTCATATGAGGAGAGGCTGAGAGAGCTGGGACTGTTCAGTCTGGAGAAAAGGAGGCTCAGGGAGGCCCTCATCACTCTCTAAAACTCCCTGAAAGGACATTTTAGCCAGGTGAGGGCTGGCCTCTTCTTCCAGGTAACAAGTGACAGGACAAGAGGAAATGGCCTCAAGCTATGCCAGGGGAGGTTTACGTTGGATATTGGGAAAGATTTCTTCAATAAAAGGGTGGTCAGACATGGGAATGGGCTGCCCAGGGAAGTCACCCCAGTCACCATTCCTTGAGGTATTTAAAAGACATGTAGATGTGGCACTTGGGTACATGGTTTAGTGCTGGACTTGTCAGGTCAGTTTAATGGTTGGACTCAATGATCTTTGAGGTTATTTTCCAACCTAAATTATTCTGTTATACTAAAATTAAGAAATTAAATGCCTAATATACTCCTGAGGTTGAGTAGAATATTATAAAGCTAAGTATTGAAGCAGAAATTTAGCAGCATTTCCTGGTTTCAGCCAGGACAGGGTTAATTTTTTGCAGTAGCCTGGAGGGGCCACAGCCAGGACACCAAGATCATTCTGTACCAGCTCCAGTCATTACTGGGGGCAGGGGGAAGGAAGTCTTTCTTGGGGACTAGAAATTCCTTATGGCTCCAATTCCAAGCCAGGGGGAGTGGTGGTACCTATTGAGGGTTTCCACAGTGAGCAATAGCATTTCTTTTCTTGTACTCTCTGTCATTAATATTGTTGGCCTTACTGTTCCTTTTCTTATCTCATTGTCATTTCCAGTAAATCGTTCATATCTCAACCCATGATGTCCATTCACATTTTGTGCCTCCAACCCTCCTCTCCAGCCCACTGCAGGGAGGTAGAGTGTGGGGGCTAGTGAGCAGCAGCGTGGAGAGTTTCTGTGCAGGCACTAAATTGGAGAGTACCCCTCCTAAAATGTGACACAGCAGAGGTGGAAATATTGCATGTAATTAACCATCTGAGGAGAGATCAAGAACAGCTGGAGCGTGCCCAGAGGACACACAGCTCTCGCCATCCTGCCTGCAGCACTGCAAAGACAAATGCTCCTAACACCTATCCAGACAAAAGGTTTGTCTGACACACTGTCAGGGACACACAACTCAGCAGTACAGACTTGACAAAGGGTTCTGCCAAATCCCACTGAAAGCAAGAAAAATAAAAAAATTAATTTACATTGTTCATGAAACAAAACTATTAAAATCTCTACAGCTACCTTTAGGATTTCTTCATTCTGGACCAGCCACATTCTGCTCCTTCCAGGAAGCTGAATTAGAAACCCTCCAGAACTCCCTTCCAACCAACATTTCTATGGCTCTTGGGGGGGTTTAAAACCCCAATATATCTGTGAGGAAGCTTGTATAAGCTGGGCTAAATGGCTACAAAGAAGACAAGGTTAAGGCAGAGTACTGGCCAAAACATTTCACAATTAGCACATTTCAGCGTTTTGGCTCAGGCCGCTTTGCGCTCTCCTGGATAACGCAGGGTGAAGCAGGTGCCAGAGCCATTCCCAGCAGGCAGGCTGGATGAGGGCACCTGGGTTTTGGCAGAGGCCTGACAGCTCAGCCATTGTGGACAAGAGTTGTATCCTGGCACTTGGCAGCAGAAGGCAGAGAATGCTGTCCCCAGCCTGCGTCTTTCTTATCTTTTCATTTAGTTCAGAGGCAGTCTCAGGGATGTAGCTGCTGTGTCCTGACCCTGTAAGCACAGCACTTCAGCAGGTTCTCTGCTATCTTTGCACACACTTGGCTCCAGACTAAGTAGTTTCAATCTCTCCTATGTATTTTATAGCTTCCTTCAAGCCCCAACACCAGTTTCTTTCCTGGAAAAAACAAGTGACAGTGTGAAGAGAATTGCAACCTTTCAGCATGGTATGAAGTCATAACAAAATAAAGGTGAGTATATGAAAATGAGAACTACCATTAAAAAAAAAAAAGTAATGAGGAAAAAAAAAGGAAAAAGTAGGACTCACCAGCTTACAGAGTCTGTAAGACTAATTCAAAATCATGATTCTGTAAACGCTGAAGCCTATCTATATGAAATTCACGAATTGAGGTGGCAAGAACACAGTGGTTTCTTCCCAGTGCAACAGAAATCCAGTTCCAATTACTTGTTTTGCTTTGCTGACAAAGCATTTTACCTTGCCTGCAAGCTCCTAAGCACAGCAGGAGGGACTTATGAGCAGGTTTAAACTTGCCTTTGTAAGTCAAAACTAGAAATTGCATATACACTATACAACATTTTTATGTTATTATTAAATTACTAGGATTAGGCCAGAAGTTCTATAATAAGGGAGTTCAATCACTTCTTAGAATCAAAAGCTCTAAAAGCACACATGTGATTTTACCAAGTTTAATATCCTGTCTCCAGCAGTAGTCACTATTTAATGCTTCAGTGGAAAGCAATGGGATGCAAAATCCAGCCAAAACCACTGCAGATACACAGCTCTGCTTCCTCATCCTTGCAGCCAATTTTCCCTAAGCATGAGAGTGAAATGTTGCCATATGATAGTGCCCAGACTCTTAGAAATACCCTTGACTTGGTCTCCTGAGGCAACAAGTTTCTTACTAGTTTTCTGTGAGGAGAAAGAAACCACAATATAACACATCTTCTGAAACTATAGCCACACCCCCTTCAAATCACTGCAGTTTCAATCTGTACAGTATTTTGGACAGTAAGAAGCAGAAAGGCAGCAGTGTCCAGCAGCATGCTGTACTAAACAGAACTATACAGGTACCCCCCACGAAGTGGAGACAGCTGAAGAGAAGTCATTGACACCTTGCTGCTGTGTTACTGTGGTATTTCCATTTCAGTAGTGACTACATTACATGGGAGGCAGAGTGCATCTGCTGATCCTGCACAGATCCTGTTAGGAACTGCCTTTACACCTAGGGGTGTGCAGGGAGGGCAAAGGAGACACAAATGGAACTGCACACCAAGAGGCACATCCCAAAGCTGGGGCACATGTCCAATGGCTCCAGCTGCTGGAAAGAGCCTGGTGTGCTCCTGCCTCCACTCTCAATCTCACAGCTGGGCAACCCTTAACAGCCTGCCCTGGGGAGTCCCCAAAGCCACACAGCCTCTTGCTGACACTATTCCACTTCTAATGTGGGGACTGAAGTGTTCATCAGCAACAACAAGGAAGAGAAAATGAGCAAGAAACTGTGCAGGTCTGAAAACACTTGAGCACTTGCCTATTATTCAGATTCTTCCCAATTCTGAGTTAATAATCCCCAGAACAAGACGCAGATTCCCATCAGAAGGTGTAGCCCATAAGAATAATGTACAGGGATCACTGGTCCCCAGTAGAGCCAACACGTGCCTCCTCTGAGAACTGGTGCCATATTTCCTAGGGCTAGAAAACAAGAACAGAGGGAGCAATGTGCCATCTCAACAGGTACACTTTGGCACCTCACAGCTACACCTGCTCAGTCTCGCCCCTGCAAGGGCACAGGGACATACAAATGGCTGATCACTGATGGAGCAACAGCTGCTTTCTCTTGTCGTAACCAGAAACTTTGAAATTACTCCAATGTCTTTGTCGCTGGTTGTCCCTCAGACCACAACCCCCTTCCTAGAAGGCTCTGCCAAGCTGTCACCAAATTGTCTTCAAAGCCATGTGAGCTTTTCCAGGGTCTTACTTTCAAGTTCCCCTAGCATAAAGGCAATTCTGCACATACCCAAGTTACAGAGTTTTGAGATGTCTGAGTTCCTGTTGAGGTCTCCCTGGGAGCCTGAAACTTCATGTTCTTCCAAGTAAGGTGTCCAAGAATGAAAGGAAAATCTATTATGAGTGCAAAGCATGTTGAAAAGGAAAAGAGACAGAAAGGTTGGGCCAGGCCCAAACCCATGAGCAATTGTTTATATACCCAAACACTGGTAAATCCAGTACAGCTCTTGGCTGCTACCTGTGCCCACCCTCTTTGGACTAGGAATCTTAGCATTATTTTCTGTACAGCAAAATGGTCTCCTCCTAAACAAAGGATTACCACACTCTCCACTAAACTATAACTGAACAACAGACCCAGCTCCCCAGCACCTGGGAGGGTTTCTTAGCTATTCTGCTGTGTAAACTAACAAGAGAGCCATCCAGCAGCAGATCTTTACAAGAAAGATGTTTTGAGAGGAAGAGTGACCCATGCTCTGCTCTTGGAAGGGAAAGTCTGAGAACCTCCCTTGAGGAGCAGGCACTGGACTGTGACTGCGGAGCACAGGGAGCTCCAACTGCACCCGCTATGGTTCCGTGCTGAAGGGAAACCACACGGACACTGGGGATTTACACATTTCTCTCTCAAGCATCTAACCTCCAACTGCCTCGCTTCTTACTTCACCAAGGGGGTGTGACTTAGAGACTAATCCTGAAACCTTACCCAGAAGAAGACCTGCAGTCCTCAATGGCCACAGCCAAACCTCAGTGCAGGAGAAAACCCACTCCTGCCCAAAGAGCCATTGAAAGGAGAAGGAATTTTAGAGCCAATCGACACTGCTAGAGAACATGCACTCCTCTCTACACTTTGCACCTCTGCATCAGTAAAATAGCTTTGCTGGTCCTGTAATTCGGCCTTGTCCTCAAATACAATGGGATTCTGATCAATTCTAAAACACTCCAAAATGAAATGTTTGATATACAAAGCAGATGTATTAAATAATAGGATCTCTGGGGGAATAACAGTTCGGTTTATTAACTTTCAAAATTATTTTTCTGAACATAAATTCCTCCCTCCTCCCCTGTCAAAAAAAGGCAACTGAATTCCCTTAATTTATCTTCTGGACACCTTAAAATCAAATTTTCTCTCTAAACAGCCTTAATTACATTTTTAAAGCATTATGTTTGCATATCTCAGCTAACGCAATATGAAAATTACAATTTCAATATCTAGTCAGAACTTTCCTGTGAGGAAATACACCTTATATTATACAATGCTTGCTTTAATTGAGAAAGAATTGACTCTTGGGATTAGAGTTCTAGAGTATTTAGTTGTAGCCTACATGCTTTCTTTCAAAAATATTTACAGGTATTATGACTTCACATGCAGAGGAAGTGTAGTGAAAGTGTCAACAATGAGACTGCCAAGGGCATGGTCAAAAGAAATGGTTACAACAATTTAAATGGCTAAACAAATATAGGCTAAAAGTCAAGTCAAGGGTAAAGATATAAATTCATACTGCCTCTGGCAGGAATCAATTATGCTGGCTATTCTGACCTCTAAATGGGTTCTTCTGGAGAGGAAGCATAAAAAGCTTGCTCTCACTCTCTCCCTTTTTACCTCTTTTCTCTCATCTTCATTTAAAGTTACATATATATGTTCCACATGTCTAAACTTGGCAAAAGATACATAAAAATGAGAAAGAGATAAACTCTTTTATCTGCGTTAAACATCAGTGATAGTTAAAAATTTTGCAACTGCAGTGCTCGAAAAGCATTCTCACTCCAAAGAACATTACTGAAAAGACTTGAAATTCTTAGTCGAGACATTTTGAGAAATGTCAAAGATTTGCCTAAAAACATGAAAAAATGCCTAAATTACTTGGTTTGTGAAAATGATAATACAGACTAACAGGTAATTACAGAGTAATACCACAATGAAAGAGGCAAAATTGAAGAAAGAAAAAAACATGAGACGGGATTGAAGCAAAAGGTTATGAAAAGATACCTTTCTTACACAAATGAGACTCAGACAAAAACACTGAGTTTCAAACTTCCTTCACCATTTAAAAGAAACATAAATGAAATAGCAAAGCCATGCTCTGTCATGATCACTGGAGGCCAGTTATAAAGGAGAAGGTACACAAAGCAGACACAGAAAAATGCAGGTGTCCTCAAAGTTAAGTGTTACCATTCAGTGGTGTTCATCCATGCTATGTATCTGAACATACAGCTAAGGCCTCGCGTTAGCTCAGCTCACTTTGAGCACAATCAGCAAAGGCAGATCAGCTGTACTAATACACACAGCTTTTGAGCAGAACTAATCTGGGGAGCAGAACACTGCCCTAACACAGACCATTTGCAGCAGCCCTGTGAAATACATCTTTATATTCAACAGGCATCTCAGAAGTGGAAATACACACTGCTTTGAATATCAAAACAAATACACAGTAGAGGGTCATACGATGGAAAAACGATGCTGTTTAGTAATTATTCTTTACTGAATTGCAATTTTTGTTGCTCTTCTGACATAGGTGTTTCTTTGTCATACGCTGGTAGAATTTAATTATGTATATACATTTAACGTACACGTTTACTATGCTGTAACAAATATCAGTAATAAGAATTCACCAGAGGGGTGGCATGAAAAAGGGTCTTAGCTTATTATGCACCAAATCCTGTGATATTAAAGACCTGCCTGTGCACAGCCAGCAGCCATTTGCATTCCAGTACTGCTGCAGCCTCACACAATAGACACGCTCAGCAGGTGCCCTAATGGACACTCTTTCAACTTTCCTCAGTCCAGCCGTCAAATTCCAGCTTGGCAGATGATTTTGTCCAACCTCAGCCTTGTCGCATCCACTCAACAAAAGGTACAGCTGCAGGAATGCCTTCTCCTATTCCTATGACAGATCTGGGTGCTCCAGGAGTCTCCAGGTTCAGTGAGGGAACCCATGAAAAACAGTGTGGAGCCCTGATACTTCAACAGTCAGATTACATTCTTTTGACTTCACTAACAAAACATTTAAAATTTATGGTATGATCTTGGTTCTTTGCATCCAATGACTTATAAGCAACCAATCAAAAGATTTTTGGCTGATGGGCTTTTTATTTTTTCCTTCTCTCTTTTTTTAAACACCAAAAGCATAAATATCCCCCATAACCACTTGTTTTATCTTTTTAATAAATGCTGACATTAGAAAGAACATAATTAACCCAATTCTCTAATAGAATCACAGTGCTGTGCACATTTTTAAGACACCAAGGAAATATTTGACACAGCTATTACAGTCATGTAAAGTTACAGACTGGCTTCACTGGTAGCCCAAAACTCTGTTGCTATTTTGTACTATAAAGCTGAAAGAAAATGGTAGAAACTACACAGCTAAGAAAATACCAGAAAACATATTTTTGTCAGCAGAAATATCTGAGGAATAATAAAACAGGCCCCCAAAAACAAAAATAATTTTGGTCAGCAGGAGTCAACATGTAATTGCCACCAATGAAATGAATGTAGTTCCATGGCATAACAGTAAAATCATTACTTTATTCAGGCTTGGCTTCAAGTAAAGCCAAAATTAGTAAAAATACATTTAAGTGCATCTTTCTCCCTAGCGAATAAAGTCAATAAAACTATTTGTACTGGAAAATATAAATTATTAATATCTACTGGAAGGCTGTAATGTTTTGAAATTACTATCTTCAAAAACAGCTTTATGGCTATAATAATTCAAGCTTTCTATCTAGATCAAGGACAACGCACAACCAAAATACAATGCTATAATCTGCATTTTTTTATGCACACCCAAGACAGTCCTAAATCGGCATTCAGGCCCACAAAAAAGTTACACAAAAATAGAAGATGTAAAATTGCTATCTGTTTCTTGGATTTGCTTTTTGACTTTGCACCATATATGGTATATCTATTCAACTCTGAAAAACAACACATTTATTTTTTAAAAACCTGCAGATTTTTAGAAATACTACTGTTTCACAATTAAACACTGATGAGGGAAATTCACCAAAAACCCTCCTGTAACATACACAACAAATTACTGAATGCAGAAAACAGTGAGTTCATACAACACAGCTGTGAAGTCCTCTTCTGCCACCGACATATATGTAAGGAATTGACAATTCACCTTCTCTTCTAAGAAGAGCACAAGGTAAAAAGAAGCTACTCAGCTACCAGCTAAAAAATGAGTAGAATTTAATTTCAAGTTTACAAAAAAAGCCAACAACAACAACAAAAAACACCTGAGAAACCAACAGAACTTTATTTATGGATTTGTCTCTTCTGGATGGATTAACCAAGGCACAGTATGAGGGCTGCTTCACTAATGCTCTTCCCCACGGTCGTGGTGTTTAAAGTTTCCTCTATGTGTTTACTTTGATATTACAGGGTCTTAGTCACAGTGCAAATTGTTTTTTACTGGTGTGAACTAGCAATCTCTCTTTCCCATCTCACCACCCATTTGCACAATACTTGAAGAATATTGACTGCTTCTGCTTCAAGCTCAGCTGATATGAGCTAACAGGTTAAAAAAACTAATTAGGAAAATATGATAGACATAGTGAACAATATGGCAGGCACCGAGAAAGCATAACTGCATAAACCTAATTTCCTTAAGAAATGAGTCAAAAAGATCAGTGACACTAACATTTCAAAGTCCCAGATTTAGTGACCATGATATCAGAGAATAAGGTTCTTTTTTAATGAAGGCACAAAAAATATGTGTAATCAATAAAGTAAAACGTTTCTCTGTAAGCCAGTAGTTTTCTCTGTAATTTCAGTAACTGCAAACCTCAAAAAGGATTTTAAAAGCACGTATTCAATTACAGGGAAAATTTCCAATAGTAAATTTGTATTTGTGGCCAGCAAAAATTACCCATAGGTCCTTACTCACCTGTACACGTGCATCTGTGTATAATCAACACAAAGGAACCCAAAGGAAGGGCCTATGGTGCTAACACAACACGACAGACCACAGTAAGACTGACCTAAAATTATATTCCCAGTTGTGTTAAAACTGAATGTTGACTCTCTTAACTTCTTTTTCATACTAAAGAAAATCAGGAGTTTATGCCTGTAGTGACTTGTATACTAATAAACATGTCTAAGAATTCTTTTCACTTTATAATTCAAAGCTGAAAACTTCACTAGAAAGCTGACAGAAGAGCTGCAGGTCTAATAATAAGTATGTACCCATCCAATTCCCAAGGCACTCTTGTCACAGAGACAGTGATGAATAGAAGCTGAGCAGGAGCCCACTGCCATCTCACTGCCTGACTTGGAAGAACCTGATGACCATTCAGCACCACTTCAGCCACGGGAGTCTGCTGGGACAGAATTAATTACCTGCCCCACGCTCTCCTGGAAAGCACTGCTGTGAAGGTATGTGGCTTACACTTCCAACCTGAGGTGTTTTATTATTATTTGATATATTTTGCTTTATTAAATCTCTGATCACTCTGTCTTTTCCAAAGGAGCTAATAGGATTAATACTGTGCCATTTCCACTTTTCCATTTTATAGTTGAAAGATGTTTGTTTAGAAGCAAGAGTGGGTGAGAAGGGCATAATAGTAAACAACTGAGCAACTTAATTGAAAGCTACAAAGTTAAACCTCTGGCTACCCTGAAAGTGAATGCTTCAATAAAGACTCTGGTACAACAAGAGAGCAAAACAATGGCAACTCTGCAAGTCGATCCCCCCCTGAGTCGTGGGGTTTCCCTCCCCGCCCCTAAAATAAAATATTCAAAAGACAAAAATGTTTGCTTCAGAATAGCCTGCTCAGCTGTCACAGTTCATGTTTGAAGCAAGCAGCGCTACCGTTTGTTGTCCACACTAAAAACAATTAACAAATGCATTTTGTGGCTTTCAACATTTTTTGTTTACCCTATCACCCTCACACAAACGGCATTTACTAGAGATGGCTATCGCTTAGGAAGTGCAACTAAAAACATTTGCAATCCAGCTTCCTTTTTAACATATTCATGATACATTTAAAGCAGATTTTGTTCAATAGCGACAAAGAACAGATTTTAAATCATTGAGCAGTTCACCATAAAATTCATACACCTATTCAAAAAACCCAACCTCCTCCTGAAGCCGCCACCATGTCATTCCATTTCATCATGCCAGGAGGCTCAGCCCGGTGCTCCTCAGGTGGGACAGGCACGGACACGGCAGAGCCCTGTCGCTCTCCCGGGCAGCCGGGGGGTGTGTTTGCAGTGGGAGCTTTCTCCCCGAGCTGGGGTCCGGCAGGGCCCGCTCCGTCCCCTGCCCTGCAGAGCAGCGCGGGCAGCGCGGGCAGCGCGGGCAGCGCGGGCAGCGCGGGCAGCGCGGGCAGCGCGGGCAGCGCGGGCAGCGCGGGCAGCGCGGGCAGCGCGGGCAGCGCGGGCAGCGCGGGCAGCGCGGGCAGCGCGGGCAGCGCGGGCAGCGCGGGCAGCGCGGGCAGCGCGGGCAGCGCGGGCAGCGCGGGCAGCGCGGCAGGCGCGGCCCCGCAGCGCGGGCAGCGCGGGCAGCCCTCACCCCCCGAGCAGCACCGACGAGAAATATCACTTCCTTATAGGCACGCACAGAAATGATTTGCCAGAATTGAATAAACACATGTAATGAAGGGGCAGCATGCTAATGAGAGCTACAAATACCACAGAGGCTTATTTACTCTGCAGCCTTCCACTGCATAATGGTATCACTGCTTGCATTTCCTCATCAAAATCCAGCTACGGGAGATGGTGAAGCTACAATCGGTAAATGATGTTGCAGTTCCTGCCCGTATCCCTCAGAACGACTGATGAGGGTCAGGCTCCACACTATGCAACCCACATTTCCTACATCACATTAGACAATGAAATAAATATGCAAATCCCTACTGCTTATGAAAGAGCAGGATACAAACCAGCCCCCAAATCAATCAGGAGTTCAGGTTATATATTCCATGAAATTATTTATGAAGTACTAAACAAAAGCCATGTATCTTTTTATCCAAAAGCCTGAATGCAAACTGTCCAATACATCTGGATGCTAGTTTTCAAGAAATATCCTTCCTTATATTTTTGCACTTAAGCATAGAAAAACCTTAAAAAACTCAGGCAACTCCTTTTCCTATCATCCTTCATTTCACAGTATGTAAGTTGTCCAGTTACATGTATTTAGTGCATTTCCCATCAAATTGTTGTGGCAATACAAGCTTTTACTCCTTTTCCCATTTTCCTATTTCTTTGTGGAAAAATTATACAAAGTGATGGAAAACTGAAGCAGAGGTGCTAAAAACGCAAACTTCTTTTGTAGGGTGGAGAATAAGACTAGAGATAGGGGAACTGTAGGACAGAACTATATGCAAATGTGAGGAAAGAAAAAGGCCACGGTTTTCCAGTTTGTTTTTTCTTTTTTTGGTATCAATTACTCACATCTTCCATTTATCACAAGTTTCACTAGAATACTGTATGTATATCTGTGGAGAGATGGAGAAATTAAAGACATGCTATTTATCTCAGTGCTGTTTTAACCTAGTAAATATTTTCAGCTTCTGTACATTTGTAGATGAGTCGTATCTGTCTTTTATCTACACTCAATCCCTTTATCCAGGGTCAAAAAAGCCTACAAAAGAGCAATGAAGCAACAGTGATCAAAAATCACTGCTAGGACTTCAAATGCTATCAGCGTTTTAAAGATGTGATGGTGTTTGGCAATATTTTATTGAGGCAAGGACACATCTATAATCCAGTTTTTCTCAGCATCATATCTGGCTCAGAACAAGAGCAGAAAGAGATACTGACAGACTGCATGTAAATTTATCTTTAAAACATCTTTACCGATGCTGCAATATATTACAGCTGCCTTCCTTCAGCCTGACTCTCCACCTGCTTGTTCAAAGGGAAAACAACTCAAGGTTCAGTTACTAGAAGCACATTTTAAGAGCAAGTAGAAGTTTTAGATGAGACAATCATCTGTTGCTATCTCAGGGAAAATATTTAAGCTTTGGAAGTAGTTTCCAAACATTTGCCACTGTGTACTCTAAACCATGACTTATATGTCTTCAATTTATATTGAACATTCATTTAGTCGACTACTGCATTTGTCCAAAGCAAGGTATTTTACAATAAATGCAAATTCGTCTTTCTGATAAACAAAGGAGACCAAAACCCTAAGATAAACAGTAAACAATGCATCCTCAAACCAAAACATTGCAGATCCAGAAGTAAATGATGACAGTAAAATTAACACAAAACTTAACTAACATGAGAGATCAAAATCATGTCTGTCTCGAAAATGCTGGATACATTCATAAAGATTTGGTTCTATTTACGATTCTTAAAGAGATTCAACAGTCATCATTCAAGTTGCAGCATAAAATGTTTACATAAACCACAATTTTAACAGAGTTTAGATGGGGTAAAGAAAAGCGTGTCTTAAAATCACCATAACTTGGTAGTAACACAGCTCGCCTTCCTGCTTCAGGAATTTTTCCTTTAAGCTTTCTTTAAAAACTTGATACTGGGAATGTTTTAGAATATGAAGAGCCTGATCGACAGGAAAAACATTTCGGTTTTTTGTTTCCTTCCTATATAAACAGACAAGACAGGTGTATTTCAAAGTTGTGATTCCACTGTAACAGTGGGAATGCTGTTCTGTAGGGATGCTTTTATTGTTATTTTACTGCACACTGTTAATTTTATCTCTGTATGCACTTACTGTAAATACCTGCCTCATAAATTTAAATTTAAAATCCACTGTACTCATTTTAGAAAAATATAGTAATTATATGATAATTGCATGACAGTATACTGCTATATTTTCTCCATTTAAATTAGCACAGAGCGACACGTTCAGCATTATCCCATCCAATATTATGGTACATACTGCAGGTGTCACTGCGATATTACCAGGGTACCCTGTTAAATGAATTAATAACTGCATGTAAGTATGGTGAAAAAGTACTTTTACATATCCTTTCTGATCTATTGTCTAAAACATGAACAGGCCTTCGTCCTGAGATGCCAAGTTGTACCAGGATTGTAACATAAAATTACCTTTTACAGGAGAACCGCTTTAAAGCAAGGACTGCAAAGCACCTTCGCTTAGGTATCAGCAATATTTGCAACTGGAAAATGATGCCCTTAAAGCCCAAGCACATTTCCGACTGCGAGAGCGCGCGGGCTGCGCGGCCCCAGCCGCGGCCGAGGCACCGCGGCCCCGCCCGGGCCCCGCGTCCGGGCCGCGCTCCCGCGGAGGGGCAGGAGCGGCCGCGGAACTCCGCGGGGCGGGCACTCCGCGGGGCCGGCACTCCGCGGGGCGGGCACTCCGCGGGGCCGGCACTCCGCGGGGCCGGCACTCCCCGGGGCGGGCACTCCGCGGGGCGGGCACTCCGCGGGGCCGGCACTCCGCGGGGCCGGCACTCCGCGGGGCCGGCTCTCCCCGGGGCCGGCACTCCGCGGGGCCGGCACTCCGCGGGGGCACCGCCCGGCCCGCGCCGCGCCCTCCCGGCCGCACTGCCCGCGCCCCTCCGCCCCGCCCCGCCCTCACATTTGCATGTCCCGGCCCCGCCCCGCCGCGGGGCATGCCGGGCACGCCCCCCGCCCTGGCCCGCCGGAGCGGGGCGGCAGTGCCCGCGCCCCCCGCCCCGAACCGGGCGAGCGCCGCCCGCCGCGGCGGTTTCCTGGGAGACCCGCTGCCCCCGCCCCCGGCTCTGCAGCCGGAGCCCGGGCTTCCTTTCCCCTTCTCCCTTTCTTTAACTCAGAGGGCAGGCGGCGCGGGCTCCGCACAAAGCGAACCTGCGCGGACTGACCGCCAGCGCATCGCCCCAGCCCCGGCCGCGCAGCGCCGGGCCCTGCGCCTCCCGCACGGCCACAGCCGCAGAATAAACGTGCTATTTATACAGCACATTTCTCCCTCGAAATCATCAGTACACATGAAACGAGATACTGTCCTCTACATTTCCAGTTTTGTTTCTTTATTTACCCAATCGCTTTTCAAGGGCTCCAGCCCCTTCCTGCCGAAATACTTCCCCGAAATCAGTATACCTAATTTACGATCTTCAGCACTCAGAAAAGAAAGAAAAAAATCCCCAAACCCAATATTGTAAAGAGATTTAAGGATTAAAACGTTTACATGCTTAATTTCTACATGATGTGAAACGACCGAGAATTTACACATCTATCGTCTGTAAAACAAGCACAGGCCACAGAAATCTTTGGGAGCCGTTTTCAAAGAAAAAAACAATTATGTATAATTAAACTAAGAACTACTATGAGAAATAATTACTTGCTCGAAAAATAATAACATATTTTGCATTAATATTAGAGTGAAATGCATGCAGAGGGTTATAATGTATCACTCCCATGTGTATACAATCGCATTAAAAATAACATAAAACACCACTTCCAAAAATTTCCAAGAAGAATGTGGAGGAAAAAACCCCATGTAAGTGCACTGTTAGATATACTCTACTGTTACACTGTTTTTAACCAAACACAAACACTACAGATCTCCTACTGAGAAAGAATTAGTCTTGAATATATAGCAGAGTAATAGACTGTTGTTACTAAATATTTTATGATATTGGTAAATGATCCATCTAGCATAAATTTAATTTTACTTGCTATCCCATTTTTCATGCACAATTGAAGTTTGAATTGCATAGGAATAATGGTAAAAACATATTTACAATGAATTTGATCACAGAATTTACACAATTTATTCAGCTTGGTATCACACTGATGTGCATCCTTCCAATCCCACCTTACAAAATGAAAAAAACCTGGCTTTATTAACAATTAAAAAATACCAAAAACCCCATTTATATTTAAAACACTGAAGTGTGTGAAGAATCTATAAAACAACTGACCTGTTCAAATTGTTGTTTTTCCAATCCATGCACTGTTTTTATTAATTAGGACCCAAACCAGATTGATCGTCATTTTATAACGTTTGACATATTCACTGTCTTCCCACTTCCAGCAGAATCTTCTTAAATTTCCCAGCACTGTGTTTTATTGCTGGTACCATATGCTTTATTGTTCAGCCACAAGAGCTTCACTCTGCACAAAGACTCATTACCTACTGCTTGCTGAGCAGCTTCGGGCTCACTGAGGCTGCCTGTGTGATCACATGGGAGTTTTGTCTGAGAAAGCCAGGCATGCCACTGATTTCACCAGCTACGGATATTTTTATCAGCTGAGGTCTACTATGAGAAAGGAATAACAAATTCTACGGCTTCTTTAGTTCATTAAGACAGCAGTTGTTATGGAAATCCCATCAAGTTTTTGGTTTTTTTTAATTATTAAAATTTGCACTGTAACACTGGTCCAAGAAGAAATTAAAGAGATTTGTTAAAAGTAATTTTTTCTTGTGGGGAGTGGCACAAGCCATGCATTGTCTGCATCACTCTGCACACAGTGCACACTGAAATTAATATTCCAAAGAGGTAATATTTTGCCAACACTTAATCTGACAGTGTTTATCCTTTACGTGGAAGACGAGCTTCCAGATGAAAAACTGTACCTAAAAAACAGCCCCTTAATTTAAATTTGTCCCATCAGTCGAGGGCATTATCCTGTAATCTTTGGTTATAAAATGAGTTTTGCTGGCTTCAGTGAGGCTACTCAGGTAAATAAGAATTGGCCCTTTGAGCAAGGATTACTCTCAAATCCAAATGACAAATTATGTAATACAATGAAGCCTAATCGCTTCTTGGTAATAGTTGGTGATGCTCTGGGGTTTGTTTTCGTGTATGCATGCGTGCACGTGTTTGGTTGGTTGGCTTCAGTTTTCTTGTTTATTTTAAACAAAAAATTATAAATTTAAACAACATTTTATAATGGTTAAAAACTTAATATTTACCTGAGTATTTAATATTAGAATAAGTAAATATCTGAATTCAAATTACAAAAGCCCTTACAAGAAATGGTAAATATTAATGATTATTTTCACGGATCCATTATCAGTATCAGGGTTCCATGCTAGTATATTTGGAGATAGCTTAATTCTTACTGCAGAGTGGATTCCCTGAATATTCCAATTTAAAGACAGCTTTCTACAAACAGCTAGTGATGATAAACTAACATCTCTCCTCCACCCTGAAAACTCATAGCGAACACGCAATTATCCATAATATTAACATTGCAAAGATGCAGCTATTCTACAAAACAGTCAATTATCTCTAGAATAATTCAGAGCATTTTGATAACATGAGATAGCAAAAGAAACTGTTTTCTCATTAACATTCCACAAATGAAATACCTCCTTATTCTATTTAAGATCTCTCTCATTAGAATAAATGACAGCTTGTAGCTCGTGGTTGGCATTATTCTGGTCCTATCAAAGTCAGTGGAAGTTTTGCTGCTGATTTGCATGGAAGAAGGGACAAGCATGACTAACAGATTCATTCGCCTTACCGTGTCGTCATGCAAATCAATGACAAAACTCATTTCTTTGTTGTTCTTGGCATCTTGCTCGGTTTGTATTAATAAGGTTTTGTAACAGTTCATATGCAGTCTCTATGATTACACTGAATTACACAAGATGGTTAGTAAAGGATTCAGAATTACCCACAACTAAATCCACTAATGAGTATTTTCTATGCTCTCACATTCATTTCAGTTTTTAAAAAATGCCATTATCAAGAATGAGTGTATTTTGAAGTGCCACCATTTTCATCTACCCAAAGACACGGACTGAGCAGATGTTTTGAGGCTGAGAACCTTCCACGTCTCTTAGGCAGGAAACACTACTGTGTGTACACTAATGAGAAGAAATGAAAGCAGACTAGGAGAATTGCTAACGAACAGCTGGTTTAGCTACAGCTATGCATATTTTTTTCCCCTGGCGATACCACTGATGATGTCACAATGCTCATGTAGGAAGACATAAACAAAAGGCAGGCATTTTTGCTGCAGTAGCACTAGAGGAAAAAAGAAAACCCAAACGTTTGACAGATGGAAAGAACAAAAACTGGTCAGGAAAAGAGTACTATTGTCACATTTCTGTGTGTTGTTATATATACTATGGAACAGTCCTCAAATCCTGAAAGGTGATTAGAGGGAAACATGTTCAAGGACATGATACAGTTAAACCAGTTAGCAGCAAGGAGTTGTTTCTGCAGGAGACAATAGCAGCAAGCAGTCTCCATGCTGAGAAGCACCCTCAGTTAATCACTTCTTCAAGGCTTGTGGGGGGAGGGAAGCTCCAATCCTCCATAGTGGAATTTTGAATTTCCTAAATATAACCTGACATTTTTAGGTAGCTAAATTATACTCCATCCTATCCCATCCTCTCTTCTCACAGGGTTACTAAATAGAAGCAAGTCTTTGTCAGGGGCACATTGCTGAATTTCTGCCCAAACATACTATTGAGGAAGGGCATTTTTGACACCACCAAAGGATTATAGCTCACCCAAGAGATTCACAGTAGCCAAAGCCTAGGCCTGCCTTGTCACTCCACAAGGTTCAAATGAGACAACACTTCCTGATACCCCGCCTGTAACAGCCAGGATTTCTTCAAGAGAATCCAAATTCAAGTCTCCAAAACAACAGTGGGAGAATACAAATGCTTAGCAATCTCTACCACCCAGGGTCTCCCATGGGAGTTGAGGTAAGCAAGGGCTCTCTTTTCTCGAATAAAAGGTTCTTTGTGAATCCAAATGGAAACAGAATCAAGACCATCGGTAAATAAGGGTAAACTGTCAGATCCTACATCTACTTTGTAGGAAAAACAATTAATAGGAACATTCTTATGCTCTCACATTTTACAGAAGCTACAGCAAAAGTGAACTGGCTAAGGAAATTTGGACTCTGAGCAATCGCCATCATTAGTAAGTAATAATTTTATAAATTCTGGTTTATTCTACTCTATATGCATTTAGACTTGAGTACTTTTATAAAGTTTATATGCATTGAAATTCCTGTCTTGGACAGAATTTAAAAACAAACAAAAAACCCCAAACAAAAACCCAAAGATCCAGAATAACCCAAAACCAGCCATATATCACAAATCAGATTAAGTCCATGATTTGAACTTCAAATCATTTCCACCTAATACAACTACATTATTTTCCTGGGTATTGAACTTAATCTGCTGTTCAGCATCCTGTATCATAGTTTGATGAACCAGATAAAAATCAAAACAGTTATGAGAAGAGCAATGTTCAATTTCATGAAACAAAAAAGGGAAAACTTGTACTCAATGCCTTGTCATTCTAAACGCTGGAATCCTGTACCCTGCAATAAAATGCAAGACGTCTGGTTTCAAGTACACCAGAAATGTAATAACTTCCATACCAGTTAAGTAAACAGAGGGCTTTGCTGAAACTTTTACAGTCTTCTAGTAACAAAAAAGATTTGAAGTCCAGGATTTATAAAATGTATTCAGTGGACCATGTATGCTTCACTCCAGCTCTTACAAACAGCATGGTTCATATGCCATGGTTTGCAATTTATGAGCTACAGCAGCAGCAGCTCTAAATGCCTCAGCACTGGTTTTCAGGCTTGGAAATAGATGATTTGTGGTTGCTTCTTTGGTAAAATCTATAAACCCAGCCCGTGCAAACTCCTCTAAATTGAATTTGGGATGAGGCATAGCTGCAAACTTCCCATGGAACTGTGCCATTACAGAAGTTCTACAGAGTTAAAAATAATCACCTAAGAGAAAATAGTGTAATATTAATTATTAATTATTATCTAAAGCTCTGATCAATAACACTGGGTAGGATAATCTTAAGTATAAATTCCACATATTTCTTTCTAGATCAAATATAATTTAATCAAATTAATTTCCTCACCCTGGCCCCAAATCTCTAGCTTTCTCTAGATCAGTCTTCAAGCAATGTCACGATAACTATTCAGTTCCAAATGCCGGGGCTTGATAGATTTCCATAGCCTTCCATGACAGGAGGAATGCCATTCTTTGGGTTCCTGAACTGCACAAGTATGAAAATATTATTCATAAATGGCATTCTCAACAAAGAAATACAACCATGTTTTGAAATAAGAGTCTAGTCAGTGAAATGAATGGAAATACACAAAATCTATTTGAAAGGTGATATCCTCAGATCAACAGACGGATGGAGAAAGCAGCTTATAAGTGAGGGGCAGGCCTGTGAGTAGCTGTTGTGATTTCTGGCACTCTAGCAAACCCATCACCAAACTTCATACAGCGACTCCTTACATTTCCATCAATGTAAGGCTGCCAAATGCTGTCCTTCACTCCTACTTCCAGCACCCTTACCCTGCCATGCCAATTTGAAGGCCACCATCTATAGTTTGCTTTTTTTCTGACTCTTAATATCTGCTTGACCAGAGGCAACTTTTTAAATCATGGGGTAAAAAACTGGCAGAGAATACTGCAGGATATAGCACAGCATAGCCCTTCCCAATGATTTTTAGCATAATTCTTGAAAACAACCTCATTTTTAATGACATATTCTTGCTACATCTTACAAAAACTACATTTTTCCAAGATAAAATGAACCTCTTCCAGGCTGATATCCCAGAGGAGAGCACACTTCCTTTCAGAAAACAGCACTGAAAAATATTATACTTTAAAAGAGCTACTGTACACAAACAAAAATATTCATCTGCAGAATACATACATAATTTCTTTTTCCTTTCACAACCTTTCTCAAAACTGATAGTTAACTACCAAAATCAAATAAATGCTAAGTTTGGCAGGCAAACTAGTGTACTGAGAGGTGTATAGCCAAGCAGCAAAAAAATCTCTTGACTGCTATTGCTTTAGATGATGTGAATAATCAAAGCAAATAATTAATAATGTAATGCTTGATACAGCCATCGTTCAAAATGCCAAAAGAGCATGGATTCTTTCAAATAAAACAAAGTAAGTTCTATTTGAAAGAACAGAGTGGTCATTTGAGGAGAGGAGAGGAGAACTTAGAACGTAGAACATAGAACTTAGAACACAGAACGTAGAACTTAGAACGAGCTTAGAACCTAGAACTTAGAACAAGCTTAGAACTTAGAACTAGCTTAGAACTCAGCACTTAGAACTTGCTTACAACTTAGAACAAGCCTAGAATTTAGAACATAGAACTTAGAATGTAGAACAAGCTTAGAACTTAGAACGAGCTTAGAACTTAGAACTTGGAAGAGAACTTAGAAGAAGGCAGATACTTGAAGAGAAATTGCCTGTGCTGTCTGGTATGGCTTCATAAGCCAGCTTTTCTCCATCCAGTTTCCATGACACCTCAGACATTCCAACATGACCCATGCTGAGCAGTAATTCAGAACTACACAGAGCTATGCTTGGTGTGGTTAGAAATTTTAAGACATAAACAGAAGAAATAAAGGTGCCTTTTGGCTTATAATTAACTGAAATACTTCTTACTCCATCCCTTTTCCTTGCTTGGTCACTAGTAACACCTTTTCTCATAGTATCATTTTCCAACTTAAAAGTTTCAAATTAATAAAAACTAGGAGACATTTGAAGCAAGCAAGATAACTAGTATTTTCTCTCTTCAACTATTTGGTTTTTCTAGTTCTCTTTTATGTACTGTAGTAAACAAAAAAAAAGTTTACTGAGTCAATGAAGTTGGAACACGAAAAAAATCCAGACAGAAGCAGACTGCCTTTCCTTACTGGACTTATCATCAACAGACCTTCCTAAAGCACCACTGTTGCTAAACCAGCAACATGACCTCGTTCCTTGTTTTCTCAACTTCCTCAGTGAAGCAAGACAATCTCTTTAGTTTTCATCTTCTAACAAAGATGCATTTTTTTATTGTTACTATCTTCAAATTTGTTCCCACCTACCATAAAAACAAGTATTTTGAAGATATGAAAATACACCAGACACACAGACATATCTAAGCAGCAATGTAAATAGGTTTTTACATTTTACTGCAGTTAGTTTATGAAGCATTCCAACTCACAGCCCAAGACATTTTCAACATACTACTTAGAATAAAATACATAATGTTACATGGTGGACTTTTAATCTAATAGACAAGATGAAATCTAAATTCTAAAATAAAAGGTGCCTGCCTAGAATTGCGGAACATCAGCTTAGGATCTCATTCCACAGGAAGTGAATCTGCTACAACATTTCTTCCCACCTTGATACATCCCACATACAACACAATCATTTAAAGCTTGAAAAGACACTGAATTCTAGGTTGGAAGGTAGCTTTTCACTGTTTCAAATAACCTTTAAAGAATAGAAACTGATTCTTCTTTAATAATTCCGCCCATTTCCATTTAGCCAGCACTGATTTCTTGTGTATCCAGGAGAGCTTGAAAGTAATTTTTATTTACTTTGTTTGTCTACCAGCATCGGTGATAACATCAGCACAGCAATGGGAATTTTATTGCTTATGCTGAGTTTTTTTCTACCAGCACAACACAACACAATTTCTCCCCAGACCAACTTCTCCCCAAATATTCTATGGCAGCAGCCTACATTAATAAAGTAAAAGTCCTTTTGCAGGTAATTTCCCTTCTCCTACCCTAAAACCACAACAATGATTTCACTTGCCTTAACATCAGTGTTAAAGAAATTAAGTGAAAAATCTTTTCATATATCTTAGCATCCAAAATAATTTTCCTAGCATATATATGCAATTTCCATCAAGTTAAAAGCCGAACTGCTGTACTTTTACAGCAAACTTTTTGCTATGTCATTGTAACATTCTAAGGCTTCAGGAAGTACATGAGCCAGCAGTGTGCACTCACAGCCAGAAATCCAAGTTCACAAAAAGAGGAGTGAGCAGCAGGTCAAAGGAGCTGATTCTGCCCCTCTACTGTCAGAAGAGTCCTGAGAAACTGAGGCCAGCTTTGGGGTTCTCAGCACAAGAAAGACACAGACCTGTTAGAGCAGGTCCTGAGGAGAGCCACAAAGATCATCAGAGGGCTGGAGAACATCTCCTATGAGGACAGGCTGAGGGGGCTGTTCAGCCTGGAGTAGAGATGGCTTCAGGAAGATCTCACTGTGGCCGTCCAGAACTTAAAAGGGGCTTAGGAAAAAGAGGGAGGGTCATTTTTAAATGGGTAGATAGTGATAGGGCAAGAGGGAACTGTTTCTAGAACTAGAACAGGGGAGATTTAGATAAGACATTAGGAAGAAATTCTTTAGTCAGAGAATAGTGAGGCACTGGAACAGGCTGCCCAGAGAAGTTGTGGATGCCCCCTCCTTGGAAGTGTTCAGGTTGGATAGGGCTTTGAGCAATCTGTTCTAAGTGGGTAAACATCCCTGTCCATGGCAGAAGGCTTTGAATTAAATGGTCTTGAGGGTCCCTTCGAACCCAAGTCTACAATTCTATTCTATGACAGTAAGCCAGTCCAATTCAGAAATATGCTTTCTAAGGAACACTGACTGTCATTTCTTTCATACAGGAAGAAGATGGATAGCAGTATTTAAATAACCACATTCATATTAGCAAATCAGTGGACAGTTCCAGGACACTCTGGTATAACTTTAGAGATAAAAATGGACTGATTTATAATTTGATACACTATTGTCAGCTGGTGTTCTAAGTTCAAAACAGTGTGGTTTTGGTCTCACTTTCCAAGAGCATAAAGGGTTAAGTGTAGCAGCTATATGCCCTGAGACTGCAAGGATCAACACTTCTGCAACATGATCAAGTTTAGAAGTTCTTTTGTAGTAGTCATCGAGTGACTGCTTTATCTAAGATTTCTACCTAAAAGGGATCAGAACTAAATTCTTTAATTAGAACATTTTTATAGCTCAAATATCTTTCAAGATTTCAGCATTTCAGAAACCATCAGGATTTTTTTTTAATTAAACCGCTTGAAACCTACCAGCTGCAGAACTTAATGTTTCAGTTAGGTTTTTTATTCACAATATTAAGTAGACACACTTATCACCCTGACAGCAGTACAATAGCCAAGGGCTGAGGAAATCAGACTACAGTCTCTAAAGACTGCAGCCTCTTGTGTTGGTGCACTTGCAGAGAAGGAATATTTTTTCCTTTTTAAAATCATTCTTCAACATATTTTCAGTGAACATCTTAAAAAAATGAATTAGACTTTCAAGCAGGATTACATTCAAATACTTTGCATTAGGATCACCAATTTATGGGACAGACAAAACCACAGGGAGAGCTGATATCACCTGATATAAAGTTGCATCATCTGACAGTTTCCTGTGTTGCAGAAAAGAAGCAATTACCAACTCAGTGTGGTTTTTGGCATCCCTGCAATGATTGTGACTTCTCAAAGAGATTAATTCTTTTGGCCTAACATCTTTAGGCACTGATGGTAATATCGTTTCCATCATAATATTTTCCCTTTTAGGAACATGAGGACCATGTTTATTTCTGCTATATTAAGTTGAGATAATACTAGGCTTGTCAGATATTTAGAAACAGCGTAGTCAGTGTGTCTGTTTTGACCCTCCAGGTCACAGCAAAGGTGCAAGCTGACAGCACCAGCTGTCATTTGCTGTTAACAGACTTTTACCACATCATCAGCTCCAAGCTCATAGGGGAACTCACCAGTTTTGTGACTGAAGAGCAGATCCTTGAGAATCAAGATCCTTGGCTCTCTCTTTGCATCCTCTGTGGTGGGCAGATTTCAGTGACACTAGCACTGTTCTAGCTGCTGGCCTGGAACTGCTCTCCTGCCCTATGTCCACTTACATACGCTCTAGGATACAGGACTGCAAATGCAGACTTCAGCCATTTAATATTTAAAAAAAAAAAAAAAAAAAAAAAAAAAGATCTGCCAGTGCCAAATGTTCTACTTTTCCAGAGCAAAAGACGTTCTCACTGCCCTGGATGTCTTGGATCGAGAGACAGGAGTGGCCCATTTACATTCAGAAAACATCTTCTGTGTCATTTACAATGGCAATGAGTTCATAACTGTGCAGCGTGTATCCTGCAGTTTTTCTTATTATCTCCAGCACTGTGAGAATTCCTGAAAAGCTGTCACATTTAGCTTGCTACATACTCACAACAGCAAATTGGTACATGCTCTGTGCTGATCTTCTTATTCTTTTCTGTAGTTGCAAAATTGCAAACAACTCAAAAATTCCTTTATGATCATAATCACACAGGAACAGACCCAGATCAGCAGCTGCCAGCCTTGTCGTGACATTCAGTGTGTCAAGCAATGACACAGGCAGTTTGTAGAGAACAGCAGTGTCTTGAAGCAGACAGACTGAGATGAGTAGGAAAACCAAACCCTTTGAGGACATGAGAAAGGGGTCACAGACAAAAGCCTGCCTACTTTTCCAGCTGTAGAAGCTAATCTAATTAAAAAATGCTAATTTCCCCACAAACCTTGCCTGATGCTTTAAATTAGTATACCACAATAATGACAGCATTTACAGCCTTAAAAGCTATATATAACCTGATATATAATCTTAGAAACGAAGTAGCTTAAATGTCAAGCAGGAAGCAATGATAGATTCGAAGACCTAGCATTGCAGAAAAAGAGCTATCACTTGTCATCTTGTAACAGCCATTTTTGCACAACATCTGACAATTTTATACACATAATGACAAAGACAGGGTTTAAAAGAGATTTTAAAAAACAATTAAATACATTTGCAGGAACTTCTCCAAAACATTTGAAACTGCAGGGAATTTAAAAATTTTAAGTTACCAATATTAGTAAACCCTGACTGGTAGATGGACAGGAAAAGATCAAAAACGTGTCTGTTTCAAGAGGCACAGACAAAGAAAGCACATTTATGACAGTAAAAAGTAATGCTAATGGGGACACAAATAGATGCATCAGCAGGTCAAAGTAACATGACTTTTAAAGTACTATTGAGATATATGAGAGATCACAGCAAGAACGCATTTTTTTAAGGCCAGGATTTTGTGATCTTGAGATAGGAATTGCTAAAGAGTTTGCATATGATTTTTCTTTTACTTCACAGCTGAGCTCAGTCAACTATCTTGGAGGAGAGACAAACTGCTTACTGGAAAACAATCGTACAGTAAAAATCTGAGAAGGATACATATGTTGTTAGCACAGACATTACACAGAAGCTTTTCTTTTTTTAAAATTAACCAGAAAAAGTACAGATGGGAATGAAAAGCTCACTAAAAATATAATTCTCTATAAAGTTGTAAGATATGGAAGGAACAAAGTGACTTTTCAAAAATAAACTGAATACAATTAGAAGAATAAAAGAACCAAGAGTGGAAAAATACATAGGCAAGCCAACATTTCAGAAGATGAAATATAGTAAATTCGTGAAGATGAACTGTGAAAGATGAGGCCAAAATGTTTATTTTGAGATCTAAGAAATATATTTTTATCTAATATATATGCTGAAAATAAGGCACATGGGTCCTAAAGTAAATGAATGACTGGGAAAAATTAATTGAATGAGAATACTAGAAATACCGTACTGTGGCACTGATGGCCAATATATGCTAGGAACATAACTCTGTCCACTAAAAAAGAAAAAGCAATAAAAAGGAATTCCCTTGCCTCTTAACCTCCTTAATTCTTAACCTCCAGCAAGCGCAGCAGCAAAATTCTCGAAGTGCAAAGTGCACTGAGCAAGAAGTGCAGGATTTGAAAGGATTCACTCTGCTCTAAAAAAACCAGAGAATTTGGTGAAAATATGCGACCTCAGACTACTATCAATGGGTGTGGGAAATGCCAAAACCCAAACACTAGACAAGCTGACAGGCGAGTCAAATACAGCCTGAACCAGAAATGAAAATTCCTGCCTGTCTGCACATCCAGTGTTTTGTTCCACGCATACAAATAAGGTGAATCTGTCAGTGATATCCAACACTGGTCTCTATCCAACACCCAGGCATCAGCCAAAGTCAAATCTTCAGAAAACAAAAGTTAAGATGCCTGCATAATAAATGTCAAATAAAATGCAGAGGAATTTTTACTAGACAATGGATAACTGATGAGTACTCTCAAGCCACAGCCAGACTGCATAAAATTCAGCAGTAGGAACAAAAAACTGGTAACAAATGGGAGGCCAAATACTTATTAAATGCTATGCTACATTTATTTTCAGTCTACAGGTGTTAATAATACTTTAACTACTGGTTGTATTTCAAAACTTTTCTCTGGACTGTAAAAAGAACCTACCAAATTGCTAGCATTGGACTAGCAGAAGAGATGGGAAATCAGTTTGCATGATCAGTTGCATCCTGAAATCCATTTTTAATGAGGACTTCTGTGGGACTTTGAGCAGTTTAATTACTCCATACCTAGCATTTCCATTTGAAAAAATAAAATAAAATAAAATAAAATAAAATAAAATAAAATAAAATAAAATAAAATAAAATAAAATAAAATAAAATAAAATAAAATAAAATAAAATAAAATAAAATAAAATAAAATAAAATAAAATAAAATAAAATAAAATAAAATAAAATAAAATAAAAATCATATATCTTACTGTTACCCATCTATCAACTGTGCTTTTAGTGGTTACAAGTAAAAGGTTTGCTTCAAGACCACCAGTTAAAGAGAACCTGTTCCATTGAACAAGTCAAAACAATTACAGGAAGAAAATATTTTGCATTTTCAACAGTAATGGGGGGGAAGGAAAATTTTTATGTCAGGTCTGGAAATTTAAATCTAATATGAAATTCAGGATACTATTTCTAAGTTAAATCAGTAAGTGGGTGGCAAAGTACTGTTTCTTGGTGATATCCTGATGCTTGTATTTAAAAGACAAATTTTCCAAATGGGAAAAATTTAAAGCATCTAGCAGTATTTTAGTACACATGAAGCAGTTAAAAGCCATTTATTTCTCCTCTCAAAGATAATCCCTACTAATTGCTCTAGTTGTGGAAATACATTTTGTGGGAAAGGATAATGAAGCCTACTTGTCAAATTGCTCATGTCATTATTTCACTGCAGAATGCAAATACTACAGCCAGACACATTCACAGCATGCTGAATATCAGCCTACAGAAAAGGACCCTTGCAAAAGCCACTCTGACCCTTCTTGCTAGTTTCTTCTGACCTTTCTGACCTCATTAGACTGGTATAAAGAAAATAAAGGAGCTGTTGGGTACTCTTGATGGATTAGAAATAACAAGAATGTGTCTAGGACTTACTTAAGTACTAAACCAGACCACTGAATTATAATGCTTTTCAAACAATCAAAGGGAACAGTAATAAAGAAATAGAGGTAGAAAGAAATAGATTCTTAAAATATTGTGAATAGTATGCTTTTTGGAAATTGTTCATCAGCATCCTTTCCTTATTCTGCTGCCATTTTAGATGGTTGTTTTTTTAAGGCCCCATTTGAGTGAGAACAAATATGAGAAACCAATGGTCCCAGCACAATTATTTTGATTAACCATGAATCCAACTTAAGCACCTGGCTGAAAGAGGGCTTTAATCTCCTCTGGTCAGATTTATTTAATGAATTCTTCAAATTCCCAAAGGAAGGAAACTGTAGAGGATAGAATGCAAGTCTCAGAATTCCCTGTGTCACATTTCAAACACACATCCTGCTATCAGCAAAATCTGTGTCTTACCAGACAAAAGGGTAGAGATACTATCAAAGTGCTCATTCTTTACATAATACATACCTTCTCCACTGGAATTACTCTGGGGTTTTAAACTGTCTCCCAACCCTGAAATGGTCAAGTCATGCATTTTTATAGCTTACATCGTAAGAAGTACAAAACCGGCAAATTAATTTTTGTCATCCTCAGTAAATAGTTATTTATTTAGTTTTAGCTAATACTGGCAGAACCTGAGCAAAACTCTCAGAAAGGAAACCACAGGCCACAACTTACAACACAAACCCTAAGTATACAACATAAATTTTACAGCAATTGCAACACGGGACACGTCTTTTTATCTTTTTATTTTGTATTTCTAAATTTTAGGGGAAAAAGTGCTATGAGGGTATTTATAGTCACAGAAACCTTCCAAGTTCCCATATATTGTGATTTCTAATTAAAAGCTCTTGAATTTAACCACTAGAAAGTATTTATGGAAGAGAAGAATTTTTTTCTTAATATGCTTAACAACTCCTAAAGGAAGACACTAGTAGATAGGCTGACCTCAGCCAGAGGGTTCAGGCTTTATTGTGCTGTACATTAAAATGCAAGCACCATCACATAAAATTAAATTAGGTCCTTTTTAAAAATAAGACTATGCCATCATTTGTTCCTGAAATATCCTCTGTTCAGCTGCCCTGCAGTTTTATGGATCCTGACATGGGAAAACTGTTGCATTTGTGCTAGTGGTGATTGTCCCCTTCAGAAATTTATAGCCTTTGGTAAATCTCTGTATGTCTCACATCTCTCCTGCGCCAAGTGCACAACCCAGCCCCGAGCCAGCACCACTGGAGAGGCTGCAAACACTGCATTTGTGCAGGAACTCTCACTGGGCTTCATCCCCACGACCTAAAATGTCTTAAAGCAGCCACTGAATCCAGATACTGTCATACTGTTCAACGACACAGTGGTTAAAAAACAACTTAATCAGGCTGCTAGCACGGATTTCACGGTTGCTGTATCTGGGCAGCTGTTCTAGCACAATTGGATTAGTGATTTATGCTGTCTCTCCACTCTCCCCATTTTAAGACAATGGATTGAGATTTGAGCATGTAAATTTTTCATCCTCATCACTCTTCAACCTCGTGAATGCGAAGTCATTTCAAGACCTGTAGAAGGGGTTTTGGTTTGTTTTTGTTGTTTGGGGGACTATTTGTTTTATTGTGGTGGTAGTCTTTTTTTCCCTTTGTTGTTAGCCAGAGATTGTGGTATAAAGACAAATGGTAGACAAGGACCTCGTGTTTGGATATTTAAAATAAACAAACAGAAAAGTCAAACAAAAAGCCAAACCAACCAACCAACCAAAATCAAAGCAGAATTGCAATCAGTTAGCAATTCCTTCCTTTTACAGGTGATATGAGTAAAACCTGTTTCTTCAAAATTCTGTTTGACATCTTACATTTCTATCATTTGTCTGCCCTGTAACTGAAAAATCCCACCTATTTGAGGTTAAACTATTCTTTTTCCCACCTTGACCTTGTTTTGGAATATGCTTTTTCCTGGGAATTGGCTACAGCAGTTAATCTGCTGTTTAAAGAGCACAACAGAGCAAAATTGCTCTTCACAAAACAGAGAGGAAGGTGAGCAAACAACAGAAAACCCACCATTCCTGTTCTTTTATAATTTTATTTATCCTATTGTCTCATGCATTAGATAGGTTACTTAAGTTCTTTACTAAATAAAGCCCAGAAAAAGAAACCCTTTTCAACTCATCTCATATGTAGACCAGAAACCTAACTCTGAGGACCAGAGGGAGAAGTGGGGAGGGGTTGGGAATTCCTGTCCATCCTCCACATCTCAAATCAGAACAATGTGACAAATTGTCACATTTAGACCCACAAAATCCAGACAGGTTTGATGTCTGCATTCATATCATGGTTAACTCCTAAATCTAACAGACCCTTCAGAAGAAGGGTTACCTATAGTCATGCTTTCTGGTTTTTCCTTCATCAGCACATGTAACATTTAAAAATAACATCCTAATAAATAAACAAATAAAAGAGAAATACCCATTTTCCAGAATCCCAGTAAAGCTTACAGGAAATTATGAATCAGTTAACCAAGAGAAGATGCTATCATCATTTTCTGGCTATTTATCAAGCATTTTAAGTTACTTTGTGACATTATTAAAATGTTTCACTGATTACACACAGTTCTCTGAACACATTTACTACTTGAGATGTGTTGGCCAGCTCTTTGTGGCTGAATAAATCATATCCCTTACTTCCAGTCTCTGGAAAAAAATAAATCACATTATGGTGTGACAATTAAAACAAAAGCCTTGAAAGTATCTCTTCAGATAACTTGGTGTTTCCCTTTCCAAAATATTAAACAGGGGCCAGTTTTGCAAGCAAGTGACAAAGGATGCAAATATACAATACTAATTTATTAACAAACACAGACAACAAGTTAGGAACATTTTATCTGTATAAATCTAATTTTACTGGAAGTTGCTGATGTATGCAAATCCAGTAGGTTTCAGCATGAATTTTAAGCATTTTTAAACATAAAGGTGCAGCTGGAAAACAATTTTTTTTACTTATGTTCTTCCAAAAGTGCTAATCAAAATCTCTGCAGAGATGTAAAATATAGCATCATGTTTTGTACTATCAAATGGTACAAGATGAAATTGGGCTTGCATAACTGTAGATATATATGCATGTGAATAGCTGCTACTGTACTGCTGACCTTGTGATCTCAAAGAATGCCAGTTTCTCTCAGGAGATTTTTAGACCTCTGAAATCATGTTTTTAGTCTGTAGACATTTCCTTAATCTGTCCTCTAAAAAATGAAATTCATGTCTCATTACTGTTAAAATGATACCAACAAACTGAGAATTTCTATGAAAAATGATTGCGATGCCCTATGCAAACTCAGAGAATAAACAGAAAATTCTATTTGTTCGCAGGGAAGCCAAGTTACCACATTAGGGTGAAACAATTCAGAAGAGCATATTGATACATCAAAAATAAATGATCATACAACCTTTGAGCATGCAGCCAGTATGCACATTTGATTTCTGGTACACAAGAGGTACTTCTGCTCTGACACAACAGGGAATCTGAAAACCTTCCTGTATTTCACTGAGCAGAGCAAAATTCAGTAATTGCAAGGACAATTAAACATTAATCCTGCTTACCATGGCAGGTGACAGACTTGCCATCTGTTGAAATCCTTAAAGTGAGGTTGGATATCTTTCTAAAATACATTTTTGGATATAGTTTTTGGAAAAGCAAAACTAAACCAAGCTAACATATAATCCATACTGCAAAATCATGGTCATCATATACAGAGGAGGGGCTGGTGGCCCAAGGCAGTGACAGTAGCAGCTTTGCCATTGGAGGTGCCTGTTTGTGTCATGGTTTATCTCCAGCCAGCAGCCAAGCCCTGGGCAGCCGCTCGCTCACTGCCCCACCTGCAGGATTGTGAAGAGAACCGAAAGGTAAAAGCTGGAAAACTCGTGGGTTTAATGGGGAAAGCAAAGGCTATGCATGGAAGCAGAGCAAAACAAGGAATTAATTCACTGCTTCCCACAGATAGGCAGGCTCAGCTCTCTAGCAGCAAGACCCCATCTAGGGTAAGGTGACTTGGGAAGACGAATGCCAGCACTCCAGATGTCCTCCCCCTTTCCTCTTTCTCCCCCCAGTTCATACTCTGACCATGATGCTGTGTGGTCTGGAATGTCCCTTTGGTCAGCTGGGGTCCCCTGTCCCAGCTGTGTGTCCCAGGCACCCCCAGCCCCTCTCCAGAGTGGCTGTCCAAGGAGCAGAAAGGGCCTTGGCTCAGGGTAAGCCCTGCTCAGCAGCAACAAAACATCTCTGTGTTACCAACCCTGTGCTCAGCACAAATCAAACACAGCCCCTACCAGCCACTGCAGAAAGTTAACTCTGCCCCAGCAAAATCCAGCACACTGTCCCTTTCCATTCTGCCCTAACACTTGTGATCCAGCTTTAAAATAATGTAGGAATCCTAGCTTAGTTGGTCTTAGCTTTGGTGCAGCCTCCAGTTAGACTCTGGTGATTTTCACATCCTCCTTCAGCTCAGGCCATAATTCTCTGGGCATACTGCTCTTACATCCTGTCTCAGCTATGATCTTGAGATTCAGGGCTGCAATGTTGCTATTGTGACATGCTGCTTAAGGAATACGTAAGAATTTTTAGGAGCAAAATGATTTGAGGAAAAAATGGTTTTGATCATGATACAGGAAGTTTAGGTGATAATTAAATTTGGCAACACAAAGGCAAACTACATCAACTCCCAAAAACATTTAGCACTGGCTGTTTCACTCAAGTAATTAATATTTCTTGCCAATACTACTGCTGCTGTTTGCATGTATCAGAGTGTACACAATGGACATAGAGCTTACAACTCCAGCTTGCTGAAGCAGGAAAGAAGGTAACAAACAAAAACCATTTTCTTTTTTGAGGTATGCAAACAAATGACTATAGCTAATCTAATAACACATGACTGAAGTGATGGTACAAAGCATGCCGTGCAGTATGGATGAAACTGAGTGGGCTGTAGAAACTTCAAAGCAATAAACAGGGTACAAAAGAAGCGTGGGGCAGAGAGGAGAAATGGAAAATACAGGAGACATAAGGAGGTGGTTCCATTATCAGCTGCAGGATGCATATAATATTGTACATGGGAACAGTGAAGAAGGACTGCAAGAAATGGATCTGGATAGATTCACCTCAGCCTAGCAGTTCCACAAAATGCCATGATAGACTCTCATGGCTATGACAGGGTTTTTGTAATTAGTATGAAAGTCCATTAAGTTATGAAAAATAAAATTTGGTCTCAAAAGCCTCTATTGTAGATTTCTCTGTCCTTCATTATTGTGAAATTAAAGATTCCTTCACACTACAAAGCACAATAAATAATTCAAAGTAGAATACTGTATTTATCTGAAGACTACCAAAGTCACTCTGATTTAAAAAATAATATTAAAGAAGAATATTAAATCTTTTCTTGAAGAACCTATTTTAACAAAATCTTATGAAAATCCAGGCCTGGCTCATCTGCAAGAGAAATTCTAGACAAATCACAACATTTAATGACTTCCTTGGGCACATGCTCTGACCCAGCACCTCCTCTTCTGTGTTAATCTCATTGTAAGAAATGTATATTTAAAATGCCAACTCAATTTTTATCTGAAATGTCACATTTTGTCATCTCTCCTAGCTGCTCTTCTGTCTGTCTGCAGAATAGTCTCATTTTTTGAGAAAATTCTCCTTAAAGGCAATGACAGGATGAATTTACTACAACCAAAAGCATTTTTGATGCTTATTCAAAGTCCAAAGTTTGGGTAGCTTTATTCAGACCGTAGCCTACTGACTTGTAATGTTAGTGAAATAGATAAATTTACAACAATGAGTGTTTCCACTGCAAGCCATTATAAACCACACACTGGTAAGCATACAAATAATACATTATTTTAATGCAGCTGTAATTAATTAAATTGTGTTACCTTCTTCCTAAGAACGTACAATTGGGCATGACAGCAAAGGTAAACATTTCTACCAATTTTAAATAGTACTGGAACAATGAAATGGTATCTCTGCTCCAAAACTTTTTATGTCCATTTCACACTAATCACTCAAACCTAAGAATATTATTTAAGTAAAACAATATGTAAAAGATGAAAAATAGTAGTAGAAGTCAATGGATATGCTCCATTAAAAAAAAAAAAAAGCCCGCCACATATCACTTTTTGGTAAAATGTAGGTCACCTATGGTTGTCATGGTAACCACTGCTGAACTATTGCTCTATAGATGACCACTGCCTATGGCTGCTTTCTTTGCTAGCAGTCACACCTCAATTAAAAGAAGAAAGAGTTTGGAACTGACATTAGTTTTGTTGCATACAACTCTCCTGCTTAAACATTTTCAAAAGCATCTCCTAATATCCTTGTCTAAATAAAATACTCAGATAACCAGTTGACAACACACAAATCCTACTTTTCAGTACTAAAAAAATCTGTTCTTTGTCTGTATCTAAAGCCTTTGGAGTTTCCAGAAGGGAGAAAAACAACTTTACAAGAAGTTGCAAATACAAAAACTATTCATACAGAGCAATTCACTAAACATCAGTAACTCAGAATTTCAATAAGCACTACCATTAGGTCAAGCTGTCTGATAATCTCACAGCAAGTCCTGTGACAGTGCAGGTTCAGTACCTTCACTGCAAGTGGGGGTTAATGGCTTGGCATATTATTATTTTGCACACAAGCACCCATTGAAAACGAGTCATGTAACAAGGCTGGAGCCACGGATAATAACAGCTGAAGCCTCACTTGGGATGAAGTCATTGAGTCTTCCATCAGTTTGATGGTGAAACTCCCCTTCTCACCACTATTACTCTGGGCCATACACACTTGATGATGAATTCATTAAAATACAAAAGAGTCCACATTACAAAAAGAATCTTAATTGGCTTTGATAGTGAACTGGGAAATAACAGGATGACAAGCCAATGTCCTTGATAACTGCTAACTGGTTTTCTCCTTCAGAACAGTCATATCACTATTATGTAAGTTCAGACTAAATGAGCTGCTTATCTTCTCTCCCGTTTTTGTTTGCTTTTTTCTCCCCTGGGTTTTGGTTTGTTTGTTTTTGGTTTGTTTGTTTTGTTTTTCTTTTTGGTTGGTTGGGTTGGTTTCTCTCTTGTTTTTATTTTTTTGTTTGTTTGTTGTGGGGTTTTTTTGTTTGGTTGGTTGGTTGGTAGGTTGGTTGGGTTTTTTGTGGGCTTTTTTTGCTACAGGTATTACAAAAACTCTGAAATATGAACTTTGAGGTCTGGATGCTACCCACATGCCTTAATGCTGTTAGTACTACAAATAAATTGTGGTAGGCTAGCATCAGTATTCACACAATCAGAACACCAAAAATGCTGCATATTTAGTGAACAAAAGAATGATGATCAATATTACTGAATACCATCTATGAAGAAGCACATCCCCTCAATTTGCTTTAAGTTCTCGAAAGCTCAAAACAGACAAATGAAAAGGTAGATGAACAGAAGATACCACAGCAAGATTGCTGGGAAGCCAAACAGAGAAACCCTTAAGGGAACAGAGACAGCTCATGAAAGCTTTAGAATCAAACAATTAATGTAACTGTTCTTAATTCACTGGACTGGCAAACTCCAAAGAAATGATAGCTTGTTATTATAGTCTCCTAACTGCACCTGCTGAAAACATCACTAGAGTATTTTGTAGGAGGGAGAGGACTGGTACTCCATTTTTTTATATTCCTTTAAGGATCGGGATCTTAAATACACCTTCACTCGGTGCACACCAGGGGACTGCCCTGAGCACCAGGACATCTCAGCAAGACTAAAATACACATGGGAGATGGGGCTGGTCTACAGAGGAAGAAGAAAGGAAGAAGTCAATACAGCCTCCAGCAAGCAGAACACTTCTTTTTCCCTGATGTTTCAATCAAAGTTCTTGAAATCTTTGCCCGTGGGTCAGTAATTTCCATGCATTCATTCCTCCCTGCAGCAACCACAGTTTTACTGTTTCCATTTACTGTATGTGGTTGCTGGTTTATATTGGAGAAAATCAGTCTGTATTTTCTGTATGCAGATACAGGCTTTCATCTTAAGCAGGTCCAGGTCCCAGTAGAGAGAAAAAGTCCTAGTACAATACAAATGATGTAAGAAAAATCAGAATATAAAACTCGACCACTGAAGGCTGGTAAGACTGCAAAAAGAGATAAAATACAGTTGGCATCTTTCTTGTAAGCATTAGAATGGTTTCATTACAAAGCATCAAGATAAAACTACTCAAGTTCATCTGCTTGTTAACTGTGCTTTGCAAGCAGAACTGCTAGTCTATTAAAACAAACCACAAAAAGACCAACCAAGCCAAACCCCACAGAAGGCTGTTCCCAGCTCACTGCTAGAGACTTAAGATCAGCATGTTCATACAAACAACAGCTGGATCAACTGACAGAGAAAAAACCTTTGAGCAGGGTGAAGCCCCTGGAAGGAACTTCTTTTAGAAAATCCACCACCAGTAGTGCCTTTATGTTTCTGTCCTTCTGAAGTTCACTCCCTTCAGTCATCCCTACTGCTACATTAGTGCTTGGCTAAATGAGAGCAAGGAACAGCAGAGCAACGTTCAGTAAGGAGAAAACCCTGCACAATGGCACCTGTACTGAGGGGGCTACAGTCTGAAATTAGTTATAAAGGTCACTGCAATGGACAATCACAGAATGGTTTGGTTTGGAAGAGCCCTAAAGATCATCTAGTTCCAGCTGGGCAGGGATGCCAGCCATGAGGATGAGGCTGCTCAGGGTCCCATCCAACCTGGTCAGTAAGACAACACACTGTCAAAAGCACTGAATCTAACTTGGCTTTGAATTTCAAAACATCCTTAAAACCATCTTTACACTGACTGCTAGGAGACATTGTAGAATGTCTAGCATAAAATGAAGAATATGTACTAATCATGGCACTAGATGAGGAGAGAGGATATCGCAATAATCTTTCTGAAGCTTCATTTGCTTTGTAAGAGCACATAAAGCAATTCAAAGAAAGCTGCTGAAGGCCACTGGGACTCTTACTAGGAATAAAAGTGAGCATTAGGATGCAGCAGTCAGGAGAAAGCAGGCATGAAACTTTTTTTTCAGACAAAAATGAATCTATTCATAGATTCATTTTTCAAACTGGTAACAGAAAAATCCATTTTCCCCTTCTTTGTGATTTGATTCACCAATTATTTCCCTACAGAAGGTAGTGTAATGGTATCAGGCCACCCACAGCTTTCCTTGGTATCCAAATGTTATCATAATGCTTCCTTTTACTTGACAAAAAGCACAGCTACTTTTAGTACCCAAGACATCTTAAGGCTTTTTTACCCTTAGAAATACATTTTAAAATTCTGATCTTATTTTACAAAGACCATGGAGCAAGTCTTCACTAAAATAAAACTCACCTACTTCCCAATCTTATAGTTTCTCCAGAGAAGTATGTTAGCTGAGCCTAGTTCAAAAAGTTAGCTGAAAAGGAAAACTTCTGAAGGAATTTGAAAATCTGTGATCTTAGGCATGTTAATCCCCCTTTGTCAAAAAAGCCATGGTCATAGTGATTTTGTATTTCTAAAATTACATGCATCACTGGTGAGAGAAAAAAGAAACTTCATATTCTTTGACTTTATAAATGAGACTGTAAAGTTATTAAAATTATTTTGCATATTGTAATAGCATCTAGAGACAGCAGCTGCTATAAAAAGTCTAAAACCAGTGACTAAGATATGATCAGGTTTTAATTCTGTAGAACAAATCAAGGACAATATCTAACCATAATGTTTAATTTTTATTATGCAATCTCACAGACAACATTCAATCAGGAAATAGAATCCCGTATATTGTCTTAGCATCCTTCTGAACTAAGAATTGCTGGCAAAAGATGGTTCCAGACCCGCTGACAGTGCCCACTCCTGAATACAGACCAGGCCTTAGAGGTATGTTCTGAGTGCAAGGCTTTTCTCTAATAAATGCAGCACAGATACAGATGTGCTGTAGAATCAAAATCAACATTTCCCAGTAATTTTCTAATTTTTGAAATACGTTTTTTGAAGTAAGATTTTGAAATAGGTTGCACATACATCAATGTAGTGAAAGAGAATGAGTCACTTTCAATGAGTAAGAATTTGCAAACTCCCGGAGCATTAAATTCCTTTGATCTTGATAAGCTGGCTCGCTCTCATTTTGTTCATTAGCCCCCCGCCTCCTTTTCCCAGTTTTGAGCCAGCCAATCTGCAGCCCTTTCTGCAAGCTGACATATTTGCCAAGTAAAATCTGTTACCACTGCTCTCCTGCTCTTACTGAAAAACACCCTGTTGCTTGTTGAGCTCCTCATCTTCGGGGACCTCCTTCTCTCTCCTCCTTCATACATGACACAGTCTGCAAGCTGTCTTCAACCCTGATGTGCTCTTTATTAGCTCCTCTCTGTATTTCCCCAGTAACCACAAATTGTTCACCTGTACATTCTGGTCATCTCCTTTTTGTTTGACTCCCATCTACTGTAATTTCATCATTAGTCCCCATCAAAGTACCATTTTGCTGATGACTCGCAAAAATTGCCTAAGAATCTCAGAAAATCCAGTTGTGTTGCTTTGAACCATGTCTTGAAAAGTACCTTTCTTTAAGGGTTAACACAGGAATGTCAATACCCTCATGATTTGAAAAATAAGAATGTCTTAAATTGTAAGCATAAATTATCATTAATTTTCCAGAAAATTATTTGGCAACTGCAACAGGGCTATTTTCTCATCTGTTCTATCTGAAAAATTAGTGTATGTGGAGCCTGCCACAAACAGGTATCCACATTTAGACAGCAATTCAACTTCAATCCTGATTAGTGAAAAGCATCTTGATATTTCCACTCTACTCCTTTGATGGAAAAATGCTTTACAGCTCCAAAAATCCTTTAGTGCTTGATTTTTTACCAATCAAAAAATCACAGTTGTCATAGAAACTGTAAAAACTGAAGTCAGTCATGACATAACAACAGAGCAATGGAAAATGTCTGCAGGCTCATGTTTTTGTGCTGGATATATTTATATGAATTTAACCACAGAGTCAACAAGTTTCCCGAATCAAACAAAGAATATTATAACAATAGGTATTATTATTGGTTTTTATAATCTGTTCGGAGTCTGGAAAGTAATAGCATTCATCACTCCTGCTCTACACGCTGGCTGCACTAACAGCAAACAGACTCTTCTCACAACATTCAATGGAAGCTTATGCTGTAAGGGGATTGAATTTACCTGACCACACATCTTAGATAACCTGGAGTGGCTTTTGGTCAATGTTCTCAGCATTCCTGAGATCCCAATTCTGGCATTTTTAAACTGACACAAACCACTTTAAAAATCTATATTGCCATTAGTTTCTGTTCCTTACAAATGCTGTTCAGAAAAAGACTTCTATCTGCAGGCTTCTGCCCCACACAGGATGGTTCAGCTCCATTCCAAACATTATCTCAGGCTTTTTCCCTATGACATGAAACTCCATAAAATATAACTCTACTCCTGGCTAAGACAGGCTACACGAGTCTTCCCCTCTCCATCTCCCAGAGCTACGTCACAGACCAAGTTCAATTCCAGAGTTCTTCCTGCCTTTTACTGGAACCACTTGACACCTCATAATTACTGACAGGGCTGCCTTACTGCAAGCAGAGATCACCCTGCTGAAAAGAAAATAGTCATAATACACAGGAATATTACTGAACTGGCCTCACTGCAGGTGAGCAAACTGATTAGCTTAACTGCTAGTAACACGAAAAGCAGCAATATAGATGTGGAAGTACTCTGATCTTAAAATAACCATCTCAGAAGCTTTGAATTAAGTTTTATGGAGAAATTTAAGGGACTTTTTGTTTCAGCTGGTTTCCTCTGACAAATTGTCCCTCTGTACCTTTAATTTATTCTTTCAAAATAACTAGGTACACGTATTTTGAACAGAGAGAAAACAGGTACTTGGATTCCCTATGCTTTCCTAGAATTGCCTTAAATAAACTCTGTTTTATCATGACAGCATCTAGGACTTTCCAGACCTGCTAAACAACATCAGATGCTCACACCACACCCCTGTTCCCACCCTGCTTAAGGATTACATCTAATGGTAGGGTGAGCATACTTGTAACATGCTTCAGCAGCCTACTGAAATGTAACTGATATACACAGAGGAACTTTCCAGCTGCACCCAAGACAAAGTTTGAGACAAAAAAATTGCATGTTAACTTCCCTAACCATGAGTTTAGGAAATAAAACCAAATTGAAATCCATATTCCAGTAAAATAACCAGCAAACAACCCATGAGTGAAATAATAAACTTTTTTTACAAGGAACAAAGGAAAAAACCCCACAAATCTCTTTAAAAAGAACTGCATGAACTGCCTTATATGCAAGGTTCTTATTAGAAGAGTACCCAATTCCCACAGATCCCTAAACCTCAGTGGGAGAGAGACAAATCTATTTCTTCTGTTACCTTAGTTGGGAACCTAGTCAAAAATATGTATAAAACCCTGTAGCTTTTCACTCTTCAGCTCTATGGCATTCTGTCACAGAATTTACATTTACAATATCACTCAAGGCTTCTGTATGTCATTAGCACAATTACTGCACGTGTGCATACAAAAGTCCACAAGCACAGGAACATATATGTCACTTGAAAAAGCACATACACATAAACAGTTATGCTTTTCTCATACTATAAATATATGCACATGTGTATACATGCATGAACACTTCTATCTTTAATTCTGAAAAAGGCACATTCATTTCCACAGATGCCACTGAGGAGAAGAAAATCAAGATAAGGCTGCTATAATCATTTAATTGATTTGGATATGCACAACATTTATTTTTGTATAGGACAGGCTACCACAGGAAGATAAATATAATTGTATAATACTGAGTATTAATTATTAACAACAGCCTTAATCTACACACAGCTTATAAAATACTGTTATAACATTCTACTATCTCAAAGACTTACTCTCTACTGACATGGTTTACTGAAGTTCATGATGTAATAGAGGATTTTTTAGATTGCTGTTGTGTGTGTCAGCAGCCCCTTAGAGAAGAAATGATAAATAAGAGTGGGAAGAATTTATATGAATATTTCTAGATTTTTTTGAACAGCAGAATGGCTTTGGGCACACTGTATGAGACCAGACTTCATGGAGTATGTGATCTAATAAACACATTATTTCATAAGGTGGGCTGAGGGGGTGAGAATTTTACACTGAACTCAGACAAGGCTAGAGCAAACATATTACATATCATAAAAGCCTGCTGTTTTGTGTATAGCATATACTAGTAAGAATATACTAGAGTTGTCTGCAACAGCAAGGCATGTTCTCTTCTTTTGCTCCATAATCAAACATTATGCAACCCAATCCTTTGCAACTTTCTCACAGAAGAAATATTTACTTGCAAATATTCTTATTGGTTGTAAATAATCCTATTAGATGTAAAATGAATATTCTTGCAAATATTCACTTTACATCTAGAGATTTTTGACTGTTAATAAATTTGGCATTTGGGTTTTACAGAAGCTGATGACTAATAGAAAATAACCACAACACAGGACAGGAATCTGAAAACCAGAATCTGGTTGCAAAGAGATGTATTCTAATAGAAAATGAGAAATTCCAGAGCCTCTGAAATACCTTAAGTAAGTAGCAATCTGTTACAGTGCTCACTCCAATAAAGCCATTCTTCCTATATGAAAGTTAGTGTAGTTACTAAGTTATCTATAGTTAAAGGATTACAATTTTGTTCCTCCGTTTACCCCTGAAACCAGTGAAAGAAAAAGACTGAAAGCTGTATGGCTGCATTGGCTTAGGTGGCAGGATGACTGATCAGATTCTGTCACAGACTGTGTACACCCCTCTCAGCTCTGAACACACAACGCCAAGTGAGGCACTGGTCTCCAAGTCAGTTCCTGCCAATATTCCCCCTTTCCCCAAATCATCACCCAAAACGGAAGACATTCTCCTGTGTACTTAAAACATGTCACAGTAACCAGATGTGAATAATACAGCACAAATGTGGAATTTCCTCTGAAACTCACTCTGACATAAAAACTTTCACAGAAACAATTACCAGAGGAAATAGAATTTTTTTCAAAAGTAAGTACTTCCTCACAGCGCCAGCATTTAAATGTAATAAAACAGAAAAAATAATTCAAAAAAGTAGATAGCTTTCACTGTATTTCTAACACATAAAGTGAACCTTTCTTAGCTTGTACAAGAAGCTGTATCATGCCTTACACACCCCTTTAGTACTTACGAGTAAAATGATTAGAAGCAGATGGATGGACATTACTTCCACTGTCAGCACTTTCACTGCTAGAAATGTCTTCATCTGATTCCCACACACATGAACAGGGTGAGGTTCCACCAACTTCCTCAAACTTCCTCTTTAAAATTCCGCTCATTGCTGCGATGCTGTCACCATGCACCTGTAACAGGAACAGAGCAATGAGGCACAATGAGACACACCCACCTACTGCAGGTCTCCCAATCCATTGATCACGAGAGAGTTCACGTTATCAATCAGATCCCACTACCTGCAGCTGAACGGCTCCTTAACCAAGAGTTTTAAACATTTTTTCCAAGAAGGAATCAAACAACTCCACAACCTATCATCAGTGTATTTATATCTCACTGACTTTAAGACAGAAAGTAAATGCTAGTTGTATTCTACCAATGCAGATAATTCTATTGCCAATCTTATACATAAATACATATATATTCAGTTATGCAGCAAATTTAGGTCAAGCATAATACTCCAATGTAATACGTCAAAAATGGACTTTTATACAACACTTGGCACCAAGAAACGTTACATGACAAAAATTTTTCTGTAATAAATACAGTTCAGAAAAAAACCCTCATTGTTTCTTTTGATTTATTTTAAAGGTCTGATTTATGTAATTCTCAGTACTAACAAATGCCTGCAATTGCAATTAGATTTGAAGGCTGAATGAGACACTTTGCATCTTTCCAGGCCTGCCCCTATGTAAACAGTTCTGGCTCATTTTGTCATTTTAATTTACTCAGAAATTTCTTGCCGAGAATTTTTGAAATTCAGATATGATTACTGGCACACAAGTAGACTATTTCCATTCACACAAGCATCAAAGGAGTGGATCCATCCTTAACAACCTGACTTCCTAATCACATTGCCCAACAAAGTCAGAGTCATGTTGAACACTCCTTATTGTTTCCCTTTCATATATAACAGCTGATCTTCATATCTCCATTTATGGAATACTAGGCAGAAAAAGATTGAAATAATTGTAATGCCATTTTTAGATAATTTTAACACATCTGATTTTTTCTCTATCTTTAATTAAAGAACAGTTTATTATCACATTCATTACTGATTAATTCCTAGTGCAGATTGAAAATTTATTCTAAGATCTCAAGTTAAAAGTTGCAGATAATATCTAGTCTCTGACTATGCTAATCGGTGAAATGCTGCCATAAATAGCTGAGCAAAAAAGGCTGTTTGATGCTTTTAGGCTTTTAGTATCAAAAATTCTCATCTGATGTCAGTTGCCTTCAGCTTGTTAAGCTGCCAGTTTAATTCATTTTATAACATAGTTATTTCTTCCAGTAAGCTTCACTCTACCTTTATGGACGTGTCTAATTTGGAGAAAAGACTTCACTATAGATGTGGAATCCTGACATAATGCTAAGAACAGATGCTGCATAAGATGATCTTCAGCACCAAACTTGTTTGCATGCAGAGCACACTAAAAATTAAGTAACAAATATATTAGGGTTTCATACAGTCAGTCACACAGACAGCTTTAAATACATATGCTCACCATGATGTTCTCAGCTTGTTTTACTATTTATGAAAAAAAATAGTTTTCCTGAAAGGGATTTCTTCAGGCTAAATGTATGACTCAAACAGAACTTGCTTAGATCTCAACCTCTGCCCTTTTGTCCAAAAATGAATTACTATAAACTGCAAAGAAAGTACTGTATTTTTATTCTGAGGACATAGAAAGGAGAATTTAGCATCACTTTGCAATAACCTTTGCAAAAATGTAAGAATGCATTTTTATGAACCAGCTTCTAATAAAAATACTTTTACAAAAAAAGAAAAGAGAGAAAGAGATAAAAGAACTAAACATACACACACTGAAACCTCACAATTATAAAGAGTCACCCCCTAAGTACAGGTTCAGAAACAACTCCTCTGAATTGTCCCCCATATCCTCACTATATCTCTTGCCAACCACCTTTTCCATTGTCTCCTGCAGTGCTTACAGCACTGAAATTGTGAAATCACCATTATTTCCATGGCAACAGCCTGCAATATCAAATCCACAGGATTATAGCTTGACTGTAGAAGAGGGTAAAGAAGCAGCTGGAGTGTGAGAAAGAAAATGCTTACACTCAAACATCTCAGTGAAGAGAGTGAGAAATGAGCTGACAAAGAGTTTATCGTACAAGGGAGACCTAAGTCAAATCCATGTGTGCACCCATTGAAATTGTGGCTACAGGAGTCATGAAGTTCCAGGTCCGAAGACCGTAAGTCATAACTGCACTGCAAGGCAAACCTAGCATCTGTGATCATCATGAGTGTGCAGCCAGTCAGAGAGCAAGAACTCATTTCATACCCTGAGACAACTTCCAGACAAAAGCCCTTTTGTCAGACACTGTCTCCCACCAGTAAAAGCACACAGTCACTGGATGACTACACGGCGTCTTGCACATCAGTAAAGTCGCTGCACATAGTGACAGTGTCAACAGCCAGAACTGTTCCCAGCAAGAAGCAGAAACAAATAACTTTTACACCAAAGGGTTTTAAATTTGCTTGGTTTTAGCATGGCCTACATCTGCAACAAGTGCCACAATCTGGTAGCAGCAAAGCCATTTCACTAACATAACCGTAACAAATGGGTCTCAGGATCCTTGCTTATGACACAGGTTAGCTCTGCATTGCTAGCTGATCAAGAAAAGGTACAGGAGGTACAGGCATACTGCAGAACCTCAGCATCACCACAACACAAAGAAGGCATAGCTAGCCATCACATATATTTAATGTGACTGTTGTCTGTTGTTCTGAATCTCTTCCAGGAAGATTACTGAGAAGGTTGTTTGACAAAGTAGTTGTGATCAAATTTAGGTGTTGCCACTTTTCTGAGATCTGTTGATTCTAATCTCTCTGTAATCAAGTCTCCCCAGGAATATGCTACATGGGCGAAAGGAGACACGTCCATTACTCAAGAGCTTGGCTATCACAGAGCTAAAGATTAAAGAGTATCTAAAGCTGTTTGTACACACTATGTACCAGCAGGAGATCCCTTTAGAATAACATCTGTATAAACAGATGCTGCTCCATAAGCCAATATTCCTCAGAAAGAAGCACATCTGCACAGTAGTGCAAAAGGCATGTTCTTATCTGTGAGCCTTATCTACACAGGCATCCTGCAGTACCTGAGTGAGATCCACATCTCCAGAACTAGGACATAACCAGCAGGGGACACACAACCCAATGTTGTTTATGAAAGCATTATTTTGCTTATTTTGCTCATTGTGTGATATATCCCAGTGGAAGACACGGATATATGCTGAAGACCAACAGGAATAAGCAACAGTCAAACTTCTAACAGCACTGAGGCCACAAAATTAGTGATATCACTAAGGGTTCCCTAAGTGCACAACTGAGGAACCAGGACAGAGAACTCAACTGAATTGTTCTTTGTCCTGCACCGTAACTACAATTGCATAGGTAAATTCAGATTTTTGGGGAATCAACTGAAGCAACTGCAGTCACAAAGAAATGCAAGTCCAATCTCATTTGAACAGAAGACCCGAGAGGTAGGTCTAATGGTACAAGGTACCGAAAGACTTACACAAGTCAAATTTTCAGTACATGAATGGAAAGCAAAACTATAAACAAATCCTGTAACTGATAGGAGGAATCATAAGGGTAATGTAACTACGCAGTGATACAATTTTGCTAACAAAAGTCACTTAGGCTAGGTGAGACTACCATTATATAGGGAATACTCTAAAATACACAGAAGCACTTCAGCAATATGTATATTCTAAAAAGAAGTGAGCAAATGTATACAGGTATAGAATGCAGTACACAGAAGTCCATGTCTGACTATAGGAACCAAACAACAGCACATGACTAAGACAAACAAATGGATGTTCAATCAGTATTCTTGGACTTCCACTAAGGCACCAGCGAGGTTCAGCCTTCAGAGGCTGAAAAATTACAACTAGCTACAGGTAAAGAGATCTGCTATATCATACTTATCCAATTGGTTAAAAAGGGTGAAAGTTGGCTTGAAAGGTTCAATTAGAAACAGACCTTTCCAGATGGTGACTAAACAGCTGTTTAGTAGCTACACTTGATTTGGAGCAGCATCCTTCCAATTCACACAACTGAGTAACAAGCAGACACTGGAATCTTTCCCGTTTGTAGATATAGCCTTCACAACAAAAAAAAATCCTTGCACAGTGATGTGATACATTATCCTTTGCCATCCTTCTCACTATGCCAGTGTGGCATTAGTCCATAGCAAGGCAAAACAAAGTGGAAACAGAGGGACGGTATTAAAGCAAGGAAAATAAGCTAACACATTGCTATGAGCTCTAGGTCACCAATCACCTAACACAGTTAAGGACTCTTCAGAAAAGTGACAACTCGACACAGCAGAAGCATATGATGGCTATGGGCTGTGAGAAGGATGTCTCTTTCTTAAACACCCCCCATCCAATTTTTCCTCCTTCACTTCCTATTTTTCTTCCACTCTGATGAAAATACTCCTAAAATGAGATCATTTAGCCAGTTCTGTAGCTGCAGGTATGCTGACTGGTGAAGCAAGTCCTCAAAGCTCCATGGCAACAGGTTTTGCCTTCCCACGATGCCAGATAACTGGAAGGCACTCGATACTTAAAAATTTCAGAGGCAATATGCTATTACTAAAAGATAAAAATCCCACGTAAATATGGGAGATTCATTTCACACTGTCACAGTATTATCTGGAACCTACGAAGTGAAATAATATAAAAGCCTGGCTGGTTTGACTTTCTCTGGTACCTAAAAAGGCTGGAAATTTTAGAGAATCTTGATAACAATCTCATTGCAGCAGCCCTTTGGATACCTTCTTAAGATAGCAGGTATCTCCAAATCCCAGTGAAAGGCCTAAAAAGAGTGATGTCAGAATTACTGAGTGATTGCACAGGTGACCGTGCATTCATTACCTGTGCTCCCAAGAGAATTTTTTTCTTATGATACTATGGTAACATGCACTGCCAAACCTGCTCTACAAAACCTAACTTAAGCTGCCATATCCTCAGTGTTTCACTGACACTCATGGGCAGTTTATATACTGGGCATGATACTCCATGCTACAGAATATTGCTTTGGCCAGTCTGGGCCAGCTGCCCTGGCCATGCCCCACCAACCTCCAGCTCCTCACTGGCAGAGGTAAAACACCCACTGAAAAAGCAAGCACCACTTAGCAACAACCCAATCATCCGTGTGTTGTCAACATCATTTTCATACTGAATCTGAAAAACACAGCACTGACCCAGCTACTGAGAAGAAAATGAACTCTGTCCCAGGTAAAACCAGGACAAGTCACAAAAACGAATCCAACAATTTTTTCATCCTAGCCAAAATTTTCAAATAAATGTTTTGCAAAATTCAGTGCTATAGTATACAGCTCATACACCATCATCTGGGACACTGAACAAGTACGGACCATACCTGTAAAGAAATAAACATCAAGCATGTACTGTATGCAGTAAACATTAAAAAAGATACGAAATAATGAAGCAGAGCCCTATTCAAATTATATATCCTCATGATTTAGAGAAAAGCCTTACTACAGAAATCAGTTATTGACTAAAACTACAGAAAAATCAAGAGGAAAAAGACCTCAAGAACACACTGGTATTTGGAGTAGAAGGGACTGGGGGACAGGGTATAAGAAATCCAATTTCTTATTTCTTTGGTTTACTTATGAAACCTTATTTTGTACTAATTTCCTCTTGACACTTGATCACATTTCATGATAAAGTCTACCTGAATAAAAATTCTTATCTGAAAATAAAACCAAAAACAAACATCAAAGGTGGGCATTAAATAAATAACTGTCCTATGTGTCAAACTGCATTTTGCTTGTCTCAAATGTATCAACTGAAAATACAGAAAAATTTAAAGTCTGTAGCAACAATACAGATTCACTTTTGAACATAAAACACTTCTATGCAAATGACTGCAAACTGAACTGGAGGATGCAGAAAACAGATGTTACACATAAGACATTACTGCAAAGTACTCATCACTAACAACTCCCACCCACTGGCCAGTCAGCATGTACTATAACATTCTAGGGAGACTTGGCAAATAATTCCACAGTCAAATCACGACTATTGATGCTCACAAGCCAACATGTTTGGGTTATTTGTTGTGATTAATATCCTTTTTGAATGTAAGTATTTTTCTTAGCCTGCAAACAAAGCTTCGTTTTTTTAAAGACATTTTTCTTACCTGCTAAATAAACGTCAGCAGCAGAGATGGTTGTGAACTAATCAAGGTGGTTGCTTGGCTCCTTATAATACACTGAATTATTCTGCTCTTTGTGTAACTGACAGTTTTAAATTTGGGAGGGGAGGGGTAGTCAAACCCAAAAGCACCTACAGTGACATCATCACGCACAAAGACTATTACTTGCTTGTGAAAATGACTGCTCACGTAAGGAACTGCATTAATGCAGACAAAAAACCATTTGCATGAATGCTTGCAAACAGTGAACAACAGAGGTACATGAACATGAATCAAACAGCTGTTCAGAATTCAAATTAATGTTTGCAATACATGTTTTTCTGTATTTGGCAGCTCTAATCATAAACACCAGTTGCCAGAGGTAGGCTCTGGTAGTTTCAGTACTACTATCTGTAAAATTTACAAAAACATAGCAAGCTAATTCCACTTAAGAGAGTACACTATACAGGTACAGGGAATACCATTAGTATAATCGTACTCATATATTTTTGCTTACAGCAGAGGTCAGCTTACACAAATGTAAAAGAGGTGAAGTCTTTCTCTCCTCATTTGCTTCAGCCTAGCTAAATCCAAGCACCAAATAAATCCTGCAGGATAAGACTGCACAATTCAACCTCGGGAATCTGTTCTGGCATTGCAAGCCAAATCCTGCCAAGTCTGCTCTTTGCAGGGTTTCTATACCATCACGTTACAGTACTCCTGATTTCACACTTGAGTACTAATCCACTAATCTTCTAGACTGCCTACACATTGCTGTACACTCTAACACATGCCACCTAGCTCCACTGGCAGTGAGTTTAAAATGCAGAAACAATGCTGGCATATGCTCACCTCTTGCATCTACAAGCGGTACAGATGCTGATAGATCTGGCTCCTTTCGTCTTCCAAACGCATCCCACATGGTCCTTCATTAACCAAGCATGCAAATATCCCCCTCTCCATCACCTATCACAAGACTCCTGCATACAGCAGCAGTGAAATGGCCTTCTAATTCTTAGCTAAATCAATTGATGTCAACAGAAAGAAATGCTTGTATAATTCAGCCAATTTTCAGAAGAAAATCCTATGGTAGTTTTCTTAAATTTTCTCTCAGCACGGTCCCCAGAGAACAGAGTAAAATGAGTAAGAGGCAGTATTAATTCAGCCAGAAAGCCAGGACCTTAGCATTCAAGTCTCCAGCAATGAAGGTGCAACTTGGTAGAAAGGGACTCAGAGGAATGCAGCAAGAGGGCCTTCCCGTCAAGATGAGATCTGTCCACAAAAGCTGTTTTAGCTTGTGTTTCGTTTATAAAAAAATTTCTAAGCTTGCTATAGCAAGTCCTAGAGGAAAACAGGAGATTCAAGAGAAGAACATCCTGAAGCTCGGTCACAAACTCAGGTTCACAATGCTTAACCTCCAGATAAGTCAACTAGGACACTTTCAGCAGCATCTGTCAAAGTCCTTTCCATAGTCGTCAGGTAACACTACTGAAGACCTGGTATTAGGCACTTCTCTTCTAGGTTTTGAGTTTTCATGATGAAATTTCATCAATTAAAATCTCTTCACCCAAAATTTCTGCAGAACGTTTTCCTTTACTCTTTTTAAAGAAAAAAGAAATTACTACTCGTATCCCAGAAGACATTTCGAAGTTTGTATGGATGCTCCCAGAAAAGGCTTACTACTATTAGCACTGACTGTATTGCCAGACTGCCTGCAGCAAAGGTCTGGCCAGGAGAAGTCACAACTCTTTCTAAAACTGAAATGTGAAAACAGAAAAACACTGCTACAACAGTAGTCAGTCCTACTGATTTTTACAGATAGAGAGAGCTTTAGGAGCAGAATGAGCATGCAGGTGATGGGAAGAACTGGCCTGTTATCTGGAAAACAGTATGCTACCAACACATCTTTACTGCACCTCTTTGCGAAAGGACATACAACGCTGGGCTTCCTTAGCAGCTTCCCAGCAACTGGAATGAGGTTCTGAGACTGGCAGCAGTGTATTTGGCACAGCAGCTTTGCAGTATCCTGTTTCCAGCTGCAAGAATGGCAGTAGGGTCCAGCTCCGTAAGGAAGATGGGAATGCTATCAACTTCCTGAGTGCTGGAAATAAGTGCCCTTTAATATAAATTTTGCCCAGATTAGCCCATGTAGTAATAGTAATTGGCTCACTGCAATACCTTTTCATACTATTTCAGTGCTGATTCTCCATGCTGTTCCTTCGTGAACATCAATCTCGTGCCCTGCCTGCAGAGGAACTGCACAGCACGGCAGGGAATCTTGTGTATCTCCTGCCAAAGTACAGCATGGCCATGACTGGTACATGCCAAAGGGGCCTTCCCACCTCTCCTGCCCCAGTACACCTCACCCAGCTCCCTGTTACATGATACATTAGCACACAGCCTGGCCGCTCCTTCACTACTGCCACCAAAGCCACTGGAGAGAGAACGTGAATTCAACAATTCTCCTCTTCTGCGCCATGTTCTCTGCATCTTGACACGGGGGGTAGCCATTCTCTACTCTGAAATATGTAGTGTTTAATAGATTTTCAAAAATCCAACCAACCAAAACAAAGCAAACTCACAAAAACACTCAACTTGTCCAAATTCAGAACATTTGAACTGTAAGAGCAGCAGCATGAACTTGTAACACAAAATCTTACTGGAGCACATTTGGAAAACTCTCTCTGAACTAGGTTTTTCTCTTTTTTTTTTTTTTTTCTTCTAAAAATACAGGAACAGACTTGGGGGAACTGAGCTAGCAGGGATGGAAGATAGCTCAGCCCAGATAGCTTATGCAGAAATCATAAACGTGAGACTATGGGAGGTGGGATATGGAAATTAGGATGCTAATGGCATCATTCCAAAACAGGTCATGTCTCTGGTTTTGGTTCTCTGCTGTTTCGGAACCTGTGACATACGGAGCCATGTCCCTATCCTGTGTTCAGGACTGGACCCCTGTCCTCATGTAACCTTATATATTGTTAATTCAACCCCCACCCCGGTCTTTCAATGCTGCCTCTCGGACCATGAGGTCTCTATGTTTGTTATTTTACCACCACTAAAGTTTTGGTTTTTGGGCACTCCATCCTTCCTGCTCCTCTATTTTCCCCACGCTCCCTGGGCTGGACCAGACCCTGAATCACAGTGCTGACTGTGATACAGACTCTTCCAGTTTTTGTCCAGGGGGTGACAGGGAAGTGTAGATGCAAATTTTAGGTAAAAAATTACCAAAGCTTTCATACCTTGTTCTGGCCACAATTTTTGACAATAACAGTACTATTTCTTTGTGATAAAATAAAAAAAATCACTAACTTTAGGAAATTACAGTTCAGAAACAAGGTGAGTGGGTATTTTGGAGGTTTTCTGCACAGTGGCAAACGCAGTAAGATTGTCTTCACCTTGTGGTCTGATATTCACTGTACAGCACAGAATTCTCTTCACACATGAACAAGCAATGCTCAAAATTGCTGGAAAAATCTAGCCTGGCAGAATCCTCAGCTCATCTGTTTGCAACTTGCTATAAAAAAGTCAAACCAAACCAACCAAAAAAAAAGCCACAGTACTTCCTCCATGTTATCATCACTATCTTTCACAACCTAGACATCACAGGCAATATGCAATAAACTTTCTCATTACTATTTTTACCAGATGAGAACTTCCATTTCTATATCCAAAACCCAAAGGATTCATGACAAACTAGCACAACTTGGCTAAAACTATAAAAAGCAAAGATATACTTCTAGCAATGTATCACACCTTTACTTCCTCAAATAATGTTTAGATTACATATTATCTCCATAGAATCTTAAACTACATACACAGGAAAAGGAGGTTTAAAATTAAGGCAACTCAGGTTTGTCCACCTCAGTTGAAAACAAATTATTCTCAAGAAGACTCATAGAAAAGCTTCTATAATCCATTGAATTATCTGCTTTTTAATACATTGACAGTCTCATGTAGAATGAAAGATACAATATTCTTTCCTCTCACTCATTTTGCTGGGTAAGTACTGTCTGGATGGACAGGCCCAGAGAGCGATGGCAAATGGTGCTGCACCCAGTTGGTGTCTGGTCACTAGTGGTGTCCTTCAGGGATCAGTGTTGGGCCCAGCCCTGTTTAATATCTTTACTGGTGATCTTGATGAGGGGATTGAGTCTACCATTAGCAAATTTCCAATGTTAGGTCAGGGTGATCTGTTGGAGGGCAGGAAGGCCCTGCAGAGGGACCTGGACAGGCTGGATCGATGGGCAGACCAAGAGCAGGAGGTTCAACATGACCAACTGCTGGGTCCTACACATTGGCCACAACAGGCTGGGGGCAGAGAAAAGTGGGAAGTGGCCCACTGGGAAAGGACCTGGGGGTGCTGGTCAGCTGTGGCTGAGGGAGCTGGGCGTGTTTAGCCCGGAGAAGGCGGAGAGGGGACCTTATCACTGCCTGCAACTCCCTGGAAGGAGGGCGTAGCCAGGTGAGGGTCAGTCTCTTCCCCCAGGCAACCAAGCAACAGAACAAGAGATCACAGCCGTAACCTGTGCCATGGGAAGCTTAAGCTGGATATAAGGAAGATTTTCTTTATAGAAAAGGTGATTAGATATTGGAAAGCACTGCCCAGGGAGCCGTTTAACGAAAGAATGGACTTGACACTCAGTGCCATGGTCTAGTTGACAGGGTGGTGTTTGGTCATAGATTGGATTCAATGATCTCAGAGATGTTTTCCAACCTAATTGATTCCGTGATTTCGAGCAACCAAAAGCAAGTATTCAACTTTCACTTTAATCGACCTTTGGTACTTGTGATGTCAGTTAAAAATAGATTTTAGTATTAAATTGCAGAGGATTAATTATTTGTATAACAATATCTTGTAATATTTTAATTCTGTCTTTAAGATACTTCATAACAGGAAAAATGCTCTTTTCAATGATGAAAAATGAATCAGCATACTGACTAACATATGCTACCAGAAATCATATATACACCAACAAAATAAAGAACAAGAGGGGTATATTTAGCCCACTAAGAAAATGCTTGTCATGTGTTCTGTTTTCTAGGCACAAGCAGAAAGTCATCCAATGGGAAAGAAGCAGAAACAGAAAAAACCTGGTATTTTTCATTAATATTGAATACCAGCTAACAACAAAACAAGATATGATATGTGGAAGGAATAAATAATGAAGAACTGGATTTAAAAAAAAGTACTATGACAGAATATCCCAGGTTGGAAGGGATCCACAAGGATCACTGAGACCAGGTGCTGCTGCAGGTAGTGGTTACGCATTCTTAACTAAAAATAATTAAAGGACGAAACTGTTAGCAATGCTAAGTAATTTAATGCTATTTCTTGCTTCTAACAAGTTTTCTAGCGATATAGGTTTTGGCTTTTGCTTAAGGTAATTTAATATTCTACTTGAAATGGTTTGCATGATATTTCAATCACCTGCACATACAACTGATAAGGATGCATTCACTAATGTAACAAATAAAAGAAAAAAAAAATTCTTCCACTTGCAGGTTAACTTACAAAGTCAGTGCTTAAGCACACTTTTTCTATCATAGACTTCTCTGGGAATAAGCCTGTATCTTCAAATATTATACAACACCTTACCTGCATCACCACCAGGAATTTTTTTAACCAACTTTCTACCTGCCTTCCAACTCTTCATCTAGTCTACCTTCCAATCACATGCTTCCTTCTCAGCAGGGTCTCCAACCAAGGCTAACGAGCTTATCTCATTTCCACCACACTGGTGAATCTGGCAGCAGCTGACAGTGAATGCTGGACAGAAAATGCAAATCTGTAGTTCATGTAGAATACCTGAATCATTAGAGATCTTTAAAACTAGTGACAGCACAGTAGTTTTATTCAGTATCTTTCATGCTGTCATTATTAAGGGTAGATATTTTTAGCCACCAAAAGCCAAATCCATCTGCAGCAGCAGCGTTTCCAAGGAGACAGAATAATTTAAACACATGTGGAACTACATCTCTGTTTTCATCAACTCTCTGTTACTGGAGCACTTGTGAGTCAGATTTCTCATTTGATGGGGGGAAAGTGATTTGAATACATGGATTTGAGACTGTAATTTAACAGTTGAGCTTTTGCTTTCAGATACATATCCATTACCTAAAAATAACAAATGTTAGGATACAACTCCACTATTTTTCAGTGTTATTTACCAGTGTTTACATTCCAGTCTATTTAAAAAAACCCAATCAAACAAGAGATACAATTCACCAGTCTTTCAGAATAATTTTGTGAATCATTGATGTTTGCTGCAAATTACTGTGAGGGTTTTTTGGGGTTGTTTTTTTTTTTTAGCAAACGTACCAGGCTCCATTTTCTGAAGAAACAGCTAGGAGGAAAGGACACCACTCCCAATGGTAAGGTACTTAAGTAAGTGGACAGGGGACAAAGTTTCTTCCAGTCCTTTTTAGCATTCATAAGACTTCTATTGACTTGCTCCAGTTTTTCTTTATGGCATAAATTTTTAGTAATCGTAGGTCTGCTTTAAGGGAATTCTCTCAGTGAATACAAAAAAAATGCATTTATGGATTTTAATCTCTGAAATCTCTTAAAACTAAATTCCATAATTTTAGCTTTATATTTTATAAATTATATATACATTCAAATAAATTATAATCACAATTTATTTACATCAATTCATATTTTTGCTTCAAACCAGAAAAACAGGCTCCTGTATAACAATCATTTCCTACATGCAAAATGTAGGGGTAAGTCAATAGAGAGCTGACTCATTGAAATCCTTGCCCCAGTGAGGCAAATACTAAAATATCCTATTGTTTCAGTGGAGCCAGGACTTCTGCCTGTCTTCCTTTATTCTCATATAATGTGACTTGATAAATCTACTTTCTGTACCAAGCAATTTATTTGCTGCTTGCCATCCCCCCACTGTGTGAACTAACAGCTGCTGCTAAGACAAACTCTGCAGAAGCAAGCTATTTCAACAATTTATTACAACTCATACGTAAATGCTGTAGGTACTACAAGGTTTATCCATCTCATACACATAATTATATGCATTTTTATTTCTTTTATGACAAGGATAATTTAACACCTGAGTTATCAATCACATTCATTCCAAACCTAACAATAATGCAAAAAATCTACACAATCCCTTTCAGTAGTTCTGAGGAGCCATTCTTACTGTTTGTTCACCACTAAATAAGACAGTTTCAGAAGCAGTTCATTTTCCCACCCAAACTCAAAGAAAGCATTTTTAGATCTTACAGCACTCTCTTCCTGTTGGTAGCATACACTGTATTCTCAACAGTGAGTACTTCCATCACACAAAATGACCTCTCTCCTTACAGCTTACTGAGCAACTTCGGCATCAATGAGATGCAATGCGTATCCTGTCACATGAGAAAGCTGCCAGCATCAGGCATGCCTATGATTTCACTCTTTATGGATCTCACATCCGTTGAAACCTCCGAGGCAGGAGGAATAATAACGGGAAAAGCGGCTTCAGAATCATTTGTGAGGAACAAGCAAGATGCTTGCACATGCATTTTTATATCCAAAAAATACTGTGACAAGGATCAAGAATAGCTATTCATAACAGGAATTTTTTTTCACCCTTACCTGTAAATCGGGTTTCTGTGTTTCAGCTCTGTCAGTGCAGAATGGAAGGTTTACTCCCCCTTTTTCCATCCATCAGACAGCAGCCATCCAATAACTGAAGTCATCCTGGCATCCTCTGGAACATGCTCTCTGCCTTATTTCCCACTCCCCACCCCCATCTGCATGCTAGCAAAATGGGAAAACAGCAAGAAAACAGAACAAAAAAGCACATCTAAAAACCAGCTTTAATAAGCTACTTAGTAGTCAGTGAGGACACTCGGTACTAAAAGGTAATGACAAAATTTAAAGACAAGGAAAAAAAAGTCTATTAATAAACCTTCAGCTTCACTACTGAATAGGAATTCTCCCTTTCAGCTCCTTTTTGTAAGGAAAAAAGCAAACAGCTGTAGGAACACAGTTGCTGCCTGTATACATTCTTCGAGACTGACTCAGCTATCCAGATCTTCAGTGAAGAGTGCTGCTGTGTATTTAGGAAAGCTTGTGATTATCAAAGTAACAGTGGTGCTTTTAAACAAACAAGGATCTGAAATCTCAATGCAAATGAGAATAATTCAGATGGATGCCAGGAATTTCTACAAAATACGTTTTCTTTCCGTTTGAGGCAGTATTTATAAAATACCTCAAAAAGAATAATTAGTAGATATTTTTTCTTGAATGCTAGCTGTGGAAAACTCTGCCTGTATAACTGGTGTGCATGCATTTATTTTACTGCATTTATATAATACAGCAGCCAACATTCAGTGTGCTGCATGAACTTTACACGAAACTTTCTACCTAGATAAGAGTTCAAATGCAGAGAATGACTAGGCGAACAATTTTCAATTCGTGTCTGAAATATACTCCTAATCTCTTTATAGCCTCTTAAATCTAGCTTGAAAAAAGTTTTTTCCAAGATCAGAGAATTTTGATTTTCTACCTCCCTGTATAAATCAGGTAGGTATCAGCTCAGTTGAACACAACAGCATCACATTTAGTTTATGACAGTTTAATTACATTTAAAATCAAAATCAAACATGAGTCTTCTTAGCTAAGATATCATTTACTGCCATATCAAAGCATTTGTATTCCAGGATTTCCCCTTTAAAGAAAAACATTAGGCAGCAGAAGCTGACAAATACCTTTGTGTTTATAAATTTTAATCTTCAGCTATAGCTTTCCAATAAAATTAACTGTGAATTCCTTTAAATACGAGCATCTGTTCTCTTCAATGAATTATTGATCTTTAACCACAGCAAGACTATACCAATTAGCATACTTCCACTACAAAGTAATAGCTGATTTAGCTTCTAAAACATTAGCTGTCAGTCTTATCACAACAAACTGCCAGCAGATCTTGTGCATAACATTCAGATTCTGTCTTTACAAGTAGGTGTCTTTTTAACCAAATTACCTCAGTCTCACATAAAACCTCTTCTTAGGTGCCTAGAAAAATTGAAATCCTTCCTTGCAAGCATTAAAAAACTATCAGGTTTCAAATCCAAAAAATCAATACCATTTTCTTTAGTGGGCAAAAAAAGGAATACCGAGGGACACGTAAAGAGACATTTTGCCCTGATAAGCAATACTGAAAAGGGAATACTGAGGAACACCTAAACAGACATTTTGCCCTGATAAGCAATTGGCTGGAAGACTTCAAATTTCTTTTCTTTCTGATGTGCAGAAAGAAATTTGGAGTTGAGCACCAACACTTCACCTTTCAACCAACCTGAGTGCTGAGAGAAATTAACAGACCTATAGAACTGTAGTGCCACAACTAGACTTAATAAGTATTTTTTAAATACAGATGCAAGGTGCAGCACTGTTCCATCCCCAAAATACCATCAGAATAGCTAGTCAAAAAAATGGTCAATATAAACAAGTAAATCAGAATGCATTGCAAAATCTACTATGAAAATAGGGGAGTATTACCAATAAACCCCCCAATACCTCTACAACAGTCACAGAATGAAGCAACGCTTAATACAGACAGATAGTGTTTCTAAAGTAAAACACAAATAGCATTGCTACAAAAACTGATTAAGTAGGCTGCTCCTTCCCCGATGCTCCACAAGGGCTGCACACACAAGCAGTGGGGTCTGTGCAATCTCAAGAACCTAACCTTGCCATTTTCTTCAGATTCCTGTGTAACATCAGACAGTTCTTGTGAAACTTGCCCCAGTCTGCACATCAAGAATTGAGTAAAGCCGTTTACATGAGAAATACATTTTAAGTATATGAAATTCACTTCTGCAGGGTGCTGAGGACATTCTCCTGTGCAGGTGGGGGCGTTTGGCTGCCTGGGCACAAAGCCAGCCTACAGACAGCACAGCTGGTGGGCCTGAGAGGAAGGCACCAGCAACCCCTGCCCACCCTTTGCCAGGACCCTTCCTTCAGGTTCAGCCTCTTGGCCCTGGCCCCTGCTGGAGCTGTGCTCCTCTGCTGCAGCCCTGCTGAGCCCCAGCCAGGCACTCTCCTGACCCAGCCCCGGGGGGCTGACCCGACCCTGCCCTGCCTCCGAGGGATCCCAGAGCGGGGATCCTGCCCGTGCAGCCTGGCAGCCCAGCCCGGGCCAGGGCTGCTGAGCTGCCCTCGGCTTCTGTCTCACCTGCTCCTTCCAAGGCACCTGCTGCACTGGCTGCTCCCCGGCAGAGCACCTGGACCGGACTGGCCCTTTCCAGAGCCAGCACCTGCTAAATCTTAGCAATGCTTTCCAGCTCCAAAGGGCCATTATTGGACTAATTAACCACATACGCACGGAGATGGAGTAAGGGAAACTGAATCCAGGTTTGTACCCAGTCCCTGCTGTGACTCAAGGAAATACTTTTTGTACCTGTATTTGTTTGGCTATTTCTCCTTTTTTCTTAACTTACCTATACTTGAAATTCCTTACAACACATTTATTTTTTTTTCTCCAGAACTATTACATTGGAAAAAAGGAAAGCTTCACCAGAAAGCAGATTCCTGCAACAACGCACATTGCTTTTCCTTTCCTTGTTTATGTCTATTGCTCCCAAAACATTTACTTCTGTTTTCTCTGACTCTACAAAGAATGACATTTCTTTTGGTAATCTCTGTCTGAAATAGTTCAACAGGATCACCTTCTTCCTAAATAAACCTTCAGGCTGGGGTTCTGGATAGCACCTTCTTCAGCATCTTAGTTTCTCCTGAAATGCGAATCTTTTCAAGTAGGAGAGAAGGTAAGCAATGGCTGAGGGCAACACGGTCTTGCAGATGTACTAATCTCAAAGAACTCTGATTACTCGCAGCTAACATCTCTTGATCTCCACTTGATACACCACAGAGGCATTCACAGCCCTCGGATCCCAGCAGCTATCCTCAGGTTATGTAACTATGATAGCTTATCACACAGTCCTTCAGTACAACCAGTTACTGTAGATCTCACCTGTCAAGGGTGAGAGCAGCTCTAACATCCTTCATGAAGGCACAGATGGAGCTCGATGTTCAGAGAGGGCTCCAGGCAGACTTTTGTGACAGTCACTGGTCTGTTCACCAGGCTACTGCAGGCTCAGGCACTTCCTAAGACAAGCTGTGGCCACTGGCCAGCTCAGGAGCAGAAGAGCTATCTCCTGACCTGTCATAAAAGGTCAGGTCTCCCACAGCAAAATCGTCCTTCTGAAAGATAGTTCCTTGGATGCCAAAACAAATTTCTCACATGGGCCTAGAAGTAAGACCCTTATTCGCAGCTCTGCTAGCAGGATCCCAGGAAGGCATGGCACATTCCACATGTTAGATCTACAAGATCTCCTGAATGCAAACAGGTATTGTAACACCTTGTTTCTCAGCATCCTACATTCTGTGCAAAGATGCTGGAAGTGGGAGGCACCGGGCTTGTAAGGAAGAAACAAGACTATGTTATGTGACTTTCACAGCCAATGTGAATTTCAATGCCAATTCCATGTGGCAACTCAGGATATCTGGTGTTGTGCCACCATGGTCCCCAAGCAGAATAAACACCAATAGAGGGGAAAAAAAGATAAAGTGATGAATGAACTACGTGTGACTTACTGGTGTGTGCTCAGCTACCTAGAAAAATCCTGCGTGGTCAAAAAAGTTGGAACCTGCTGATGTTTGATTATGAAACCCAGGCCAAGGTTTGCCAAGAAATTACGTATGATTTATGACTGTAAACAAATGGAAAATGGATGTTTCTTTCTCACAAATGGCATCATCTAGTCTTAAGAAACACCTGCAGAATTCCAGTATTCTGAGGTTTAAGTAGTTTGAAGCTATCAAGCAGGATATGTTTGATACAGTTTCCACAAGTCTTTGAAAAAAAAACCAACTCCACAGTCAAACAGCAAAGTAAAAATGCAGAATCCATACAACAATTACTTACAAGCATCTAATTCAAACAGGAGAGGTGGAAAAACATTAAGAACAGGCATAATATCTAAATACATTTCCTCCAAACATTTGATGCTTACCCCAATGGTGGGCATCGCTCATTTGTTTTAAAGAGTAAAATTAAAACTCAATTAGGTTTAGATAAATTTTGCCCTAAGTATTATCATCCTAGTTTCAACCACATGCACAGTGTCATAATCCTCCTAATTTGGTTTTTCCTGGCAAGTTTCTGCTCTCTCTACCCTGTCCAGCTTCATTTATGAGTCTACAGCTACCCTATCTTCAGCCTCACCTATTGGTCATATTCATATTTATTCATACTGGTCACTGAAAGTAGCCCTTAGCCTTTCACTTTTATTGGGGATTGTGGGGCTGCTCACAGTTCACACAGATTGCCAGAGATCACAAGGCTACACTGATATCCAGAAGTCACCCTTCTCCTGTATTAGGTTTTGGATTTTGTGCCATACTCTACATGTATCCATGTGCCAACCAGTGAGCAAATGAGGCATCAAATGGTGAATTTGCTCCTCAAGTACATTATACAAACAAAACATTTTCTTTCATAACAATTTCTGTATAAATTAACATTGTTTTATATAAAAAAATTAACATGTTTTACACTTCTACCAATAAAAGTACATTTTTAAATACATTTGTGCAAAATTTAATTCCAGAAGTTACTGAAGGAGCTCCTCCTCTACCCCATGCATACTTTTAAGAAAGGCCATGCACAGTTGCTATTGCCAGTACTCACGGGTTTTCCCCAGTGCCACTGATGCACAGCGCACCAAAACAGACAAGGAAAGAGCATCCAAGGAAATCATGTCCAGTTCATAGGGACATGTGACTAACCAGTACGAGCAGCCTTTCAATACAACCACTTCCTTGGGACCATTCTCATGCCTGTTCCATACATGGTTTTATCCTCACATAATTGGCTCTTTAAAGAGAAATCACCCTCGTACATGAAAAAAAATAAGAAATGATGTATCACATAAAGATTAATGATCTTTAATCACAAAAGATGATGAGTAGGGCATTAAATTAAGCTATTGAATGAATAGTAAGCAAATTTAAAGCTTGTAAGTGGCAGAGCTGTTACAAAAAGGAAGGAAAATTATATGAAAGATCAGCTGCTTTTTCAGAAATTCAGAGTGTGCCTAATTTCTCTCCTTGTAAAATGAAAGGTCATTATTTACTTTTTGGCTCTGTCATGGCTAAGGTGGAATTCAAAATGTACATAATTTTGCTAATAAATTAAAATGTCCTCATTCCCCAAGAGACAGGAACTTCAGCTGCACCAAAGAAAGTGTTCTGCAAATATCGACCTGTGTCTTCATGTACAGATCTGAAAAAGCATTCGAGAACACTCATTGGCAAGGAACAGGAGTTTAGTTCCTATTTCCAAATCAATCTTGTGAACAAGAAAGCTCACCTATCCCTACACACAAGTGAGCAGCCCAGTATTAGTGTTATGCCCCATTTCATCCAGTATCAGCCAAGAGAAATGGCAGGCCCTTGCTTAGCACTATCCCCCCAATGCTATTTTAGAGCTTGTTCATTACGTCATATCTCTGAGAGATGCAGGTGTGAATATCAACACTTTGAGGCCAAGAAAAAACACTGGCCAAGCCTTTTTGTCTCTCACTATCCGATTTTCTTAGTAACTGCTCTCAACTACAATAAATAGGTACATGTCTATCACTGGTAGAAGACAAAATCCTACTATATTAAGAGTTCGACCATGGAAAAGGGATCACTGCTTTGGATTTCCAGTGCATAGAACGGACTGTACTCTAAAGCTCATAAATTCAGATATCCTACAGTGCAAATTTCAGCAACGCAGAAGCCCCAGTGAAATGCAGGATGACTGATGTTTTGCAGACACAAGTTCTACTGGCTATGCTAAAAAAACAGTAAGCATTACTTTCAAAGTTGTAGAGGCAGAGAGACATCAAATGGATTTCCTGACTTGCAAATGCCTCTTTAATCACCTTCAGTGCAGCAGCAGGCCTCCAAGAAAATGCTTAGCAGAATCACAAACTTTGAAGGAGCCATACCAACAGAACATCAGGGTTGGCAGTGAAAAGCAGGATACTCAAAAGCAACAACCAGGAACTAATTTAAACAGCTTTCTCAAGACACATCAAACAAGGAAAGACCAAAAAATTGTCACTGGGCAGAGAGCTCTTTTCAGACAGATCCGCTTCTGAAGAGAGGTTCTGGAAGAATCCCAAAGTTGTCATTAAAACCAAAAAGCCTCACTTCTTACACAAACTGTTAAGCCTTAGGCTAGGAACGATTTTCAAAGCAGTGACAGAGTCTGCTTTATTTTGCATCATTGTGAATAAATAATAATTGTTGGTAAAGTTAATGAGCAATAGAAGCTGGAGAACAGACTTTCTTTCAGTGTTCAGACACACAAAATCAGAAAGTCATACACAATGAGAAGTCATTCAAGCTCTCCTTTATTTAGAACAAGTGTTTATATTCAGTGTGTCTGTAAGGGAGAGGTGCAGACAATGGTCTCCACAATCTTCCTACTGCATCCTTTACAGATCTTCTTACACAAACTCAAACAAAAATAGTCTAAAAAAATCTGTCCAGTCAGATAGCTGTGTCCCATGATGAGAGATGCAGTGCTTAAATGTAACTGGAGGGCTCTGGCGTGGAAGAAATCTGCCTTTGATGATCAGACAGTTCCTGTCTCATAGGTAGGTGGTATGGTGAAACAAAGATGGCACCAAAGATGCACCCTTATGCAGCTACATCAAATAAGGAAAATACTGAAGGCTGGCCATCAGACAATCCCCTCAGTATCTCTGCTACATATCGAGTAAGTAGAAATACAGCATACAGCACAAGTCAAAAACTTGTCTTTGTAAGCAATCTAACTTCTCTTATCTATTATCATGACCATTGGCACTTCCCCGAGGGTAGCCTGGAACAGTTCTATAAAAGAACTCACTTGTAAATAGATTAAATATAAAAGGGTAAAGGGTATCATCTACCCAATGTTACAGATTAAAATATAATAGGAAAAGTTCAATATAAACAGGAAGATACAGGAAAACCATTTCAAATATTTTCATACATCACATGAAGGACTCTTTTTGCTATTTTAACCTACTAATGTACAGTTTTCATCAAACACTTTCACAAGCAACACAAAACATATCCATTTTGGAACAATTTAAATTTCTAAATGAATGCTGATCACTCTATACAGATTGAAAAGATGAGTTCCCTAATCATTTATTACTAAAACTAGACTAAATATTGATTTAAATCTGTTTTAAAAAAGAATTTAATCAGGTTTTTTAGTCCATCATTTTGAAAAATATTAATAGTGAGATGCAAGGAATTCAAGATAGTCTAATAAATATTATATTTCATTCTACGGATATAATATGATAAGAGAACAGAAAAACAGGCAATTTTAGCTATATTCATGGGGCTTTCCTCCCCTCTGACTGACATTTACAGACTTGATCTTTAACATCTCTTAAGGAAAACAATAGTTTTGATAATAATTAAGTGAATGTATTCATTTTACAGATAATGTATTGCTATAAAAACTACAAATTTTCCACATATTAATAGGAATTTATGTCACACCCAGGATCAGCAGCAGTGTGAGTATAGTGTTTCATCAGTAATATATCAGATGCTGACAAGAAAGCCTGATAGTGATCAATTCAGGAGCTATTCGAAGTCTCTAAGTTATCTTCATTAAGCACAAAACAGGATAATAATTTTATTTTAATATCAGCTTTTTTATCAGACTGTTTCTTAAAAAATGACTGAAGCAATTACTTTTACTCATTAGTTATTCTTAAATGTAATCCACATCACATTCTGGAAACAAAAGTGGGAATTTTCTTTAAAATCCCTCTTCATAGGAGAAGTACCTCAATCAAAGAACTCAGCAAGAGCATCAGTGTGGTGCAATCACGCACTGACACCTAGTGAATGCTCGCAGTTAAGAAATCCCTTCGCACCTTCTCATCGCCGGTGCCCGGCAAGTGCTACCAACACACTCACACTGACAAGGGCCTTCAAACACAACATTTCCCTTATTCCAGTTAGGGGGATGTCAGGATGTGTGGTATTCCTTGTAAACGAGCATGAGAATACACATAATATCTGACCAGCTCAAAAACGTGAATGTCCCTGTAAACGAGCCCCTTCTCTGTTTTATTTTTCATGCATAATGGCAGCCTAGTGACCAGTGCTCAGCATGGCAGTGAGAACACGAAGACAGACAAGTTCTTCAAGACGAGATGGATTCTGCAAACCCCCAACTCCACTCAGGGAGTCAGCTGGCTCCACACACAGCACAATTGTTTTCTTTCCATTATGCAGCAGATGGTGCTGGAGATGATCTGAAAAGCCCTTAAACGTGAACGGCACATGCAGAGAAACAGTGGAGACTGCAACCAGAGGATTTATAGCCGAGAACAATCTGGGGTCAGTGATTATGTCATCACATTGTCACTCCTAATGTGTTTCAACAGAGATGCAGAAGCTAGCTGTTCAACCCATTCATCGAGCTTCATGCAGAATCACCAGCCTCACATCCTCACCAGAAACAACAGAGAGTTCCTGACATTGTTACTCAACTCTGCTTATTCTTTATAACTGCATTTAAGGGATCACTTTTCCCAAACTTTTTGCATATTTTCAGCTTAAAACCCAAGGTAGCAATGAGCTGTTCTCTTGAATTCTCAGGGAATACTGGACATATTATTCAGTGAAAAACTGCACTGCCTAGTATTACAAGCAAAGCCAGAAAAACAAATGCCAAAATAAGCCTTCAAGCTCTTACAAGTGAGTTGAGGCTATGTTGGAAGGCAGAGGAGGAGGGGCAATGCAATACACTGCCAGATGCTATCCATCACCGTAAATCTTTTCAGACCCGTGTTCAAAATTCCAGTTTTCACAGCTTGAGTTTCTTGAATTTCCAAACAGGATGTTCCAAATCACATACAGCATTATGAATTATATACTTCTGTACCCTGTAAGCATTTTTCCAGTATTAGCTCTGAATTGACTTTGGTGGAAGTTGGTTGGAAGAAAAAGTTAAAATTAGCCATTCCAGAACTTCTAGCTTCACTGGAAAAAAAATTATGCATATCAAGGGTATTCATGCTTGGCTCTGGGTGCTAGGCTCAACTTCTCTCTCAGGTGTGTGCAAGTTATTTTGTTACAGCTACGACATACACAGGTGACAGCAGTAGTGAAGTCTTTAACAAGTGGATATTTGGATGAAGTTATTACTAAATACTAGGTTGCTCTTTCCTGTACGATCCTTCTCCAGCAGAACTGGTTGTTTGGATGAGTAGCTCCAGTTGTAGTGGTCAAAGTGGGGTTTTTTTCTTTTTCATGATTCCATAATAATCCCACATCTGTGTGTGGTGACAGTGGCAGGGGGAAACAGAGGCCTCCCAGCCCAAACCGTGAAGACCAGTAGGCTCCTGCCAGCTGCCTTTACTTTCCAAATCTGTTTTTAATACATCTCAAAATTACCTATCACACGTCATGAGGATAAATTTCCTAGATGTACTATTCAGAGGCTTTTACAACATTAAATTATCCAGTTTACCTGTGCTGTTTTTTTCAGCAACTGCATAATTCCCATTTTCTTTCTTACCAGTTACACAACAACCCAAACTAAACTGTGGGGTTATGGCATGAACTTGACACATCTGGCTTCTTATTTTGGAATGAGTGCTCAGAAGGGAAAACAACAACACAGAAAACCTATCTAACTTAGAAAAAATGACCCAAGCAGAGTTACTCTATCAAGGCTTATCCTATTAGCTATTTGGTTCAGGATACACCCTGAACATCCCACACCACTTGTGCTTATCTGAGATGGTGAGAAACAGACACTGAAAAACACACAAAATTATTGCCACTCTTAATAAATTTTAGTTTGTGAATCAGATGCAGTATTTTGAGATCTTTCTCTTAAAAAATCTAATGTATGTCAGTTAAAGAATTAAATATTTTATGAATGCATCTTGGAAACAAGTTCAAGTCAAAGTAAACATCAGCAGAAGCATGGCAAGTCCTGAGCAGCTAAACTCTCATTACTGTTTATAAGCATATACAATGTTCACAAATATATAAGCATACAAATTTCTAGGCATATACAGTGCTCTCCTGCTTGTTGAGACTGTATCTGGAAGACAACATGTTTTTCTATGCTATCACGACATAAGGCTTGACAATTTTTTCAAAATTTCTTATACTATGTAAAAAATTAGTACAGGTAACTCTATTCTTGTCAAATAGGAATTCACATTTAGGTGTAAACATATAGGCAAAACACAGATGATTAAGGAGAGGAATAGCAGAGTGCCTGATCAGCTTCCAGTGATCAAAATTTCTTCCATAATAAAGAATATTTATACTCCCTTAAACCAGTATCCTGCTTTGCATTACAAAAATCCTTGTTGCCATGGGAACTGCAAAAGAAGCCAGTTGTGACATAGCAAGACTATAACAGAAACAAGTCTGCTGTGAAATGACCAACAAGCCAGGGTTTTGTATAAAAAATGCTTGAGTATTTTCAACCTGAAAACAAAAAGCTGCCTCAAATCTTACTTCCAAATCCTCCTTCCACAAATATCTTGCAAATTTTCACTAAAACCTGATCATATATATAGACATTGTTCATACAAAAAGAGGTAAATTTGTATTTCATATCTACTACATTCAGTGCAAAAATACCTCCTTCCATATGTGTCTTTTCCAGATAAATTTGGTACAAAGTGTACATTAGTAATTTACATTACTGTGCTTTGTGTAGAGGGACTGAGCAAACAGATCTCAAAAAACCAGAAGAGACAAAAGACTAAAGCACACAGACACAAAGAAATAGTGCATAAGACAAGCTATACAAAGACAGATTCCTAATGCAATTACATAAAACAATATTTCAAGGGTATACATGCAATGTGCCCTTTGTATCTGTTCCCACCAGGTAATAAAACCCAGTGCTTGATTACTAAAATAGACCATCATGCCTTTTGAGAAGGCTGCTGGCACTTCAAAGCAAAGTGAAAAGCAGTGTCAAACCCAGAGTCATGCAGTTCCCACTTGAACACAAACAGTTTGCAGAAGTGTGAATAAAAAAACCCAACAGGCTGATCAAAAGATCTGTGTAATAACATGGAATTCATACTTTCAAACATATCAATTTCAGCACCTCATTATAATCTTATCGAGACACTAGATTTATTTTCCTGTCAAATACCTGTAAGATACATAATGTCTTGACAACACCACACGAGAAGTACTGCACTGAAATGATGTGACCTTTAGGTGCTGATTTGTGACACAACAATGAAGCTGGGGAGAATCCTGAGGGAAGCAGTTTCACTAAACAGTTACCTGCAAAAACTACTTTTATATGTCAAAGCAGTCTCTTATATGCTTAAAATAGCTTTTAACATTATAATTACTTAAGTATCAGATTATGACTAATTTAAAAAGAATCCTAGGAAACTAGGTACAAGTTTTATCTGCAGACTGGCTCATGCTTCCAGATTGCTTTGCAGAACCATTAATTAGGAAATACATTCTTTTTTATCTGTTCTAACAACAGTTGCTTACCAGACAGCCCATTATACAGAATGTATTATCACTGAAACCAATTAGTTTAGATTACCTTCATTTCAGCCCCCCCTCCTGGAGGGCAGATAAGAGCAGCTATCTGCATTTTGGCCGTGCCCACTCTCCTTTTTGACCTAGCCTGCACACTCCAGCACAGAACGGCACAGGTTCTCACAAAATGCTTGGACTAATCAAGAACAACTGAGAATATTGAGAATAATGGAAGGCATTCCCAACGGAGAGGGTAGTTGCCTGGGAAATGGGAAATGCAACAGGCTTTTCTTTCTTACCTGTCAAAGCAAAGCCACAGAGTAAACAGGATGAAGGAGAGGGAGAGCACCAACACTTGCATCTTTATTAAGGTCTGGAAAAGTATTTAAGCTGGCCTCAAGAAGTCAAGCAATTCACCCAAAGTGAACCAGTTTAGTGAGAAAACCTTTAAAAGGTAAAATTTTGCTTTCAGAATAATGTGGCATCATTCATTTGACAAGTTTTTATAATTAGCAAAAATATAAGCTTTCTTAAATGGGTTGTGGGGTAACAAAGTAAGAATCTAACACAATACAATGATGGATACTAGAAACAGCAAAAAAACAAAGGAAAATATTAAATCTTCTAGATCATTTTACATGCACGTATCAGTCCTTCACTTAACACTGCCTCTATTTGATGAATCCTTTTTCCAAAACCACAAATGCTCTATTTTTCAGATTCCTACACACATCAGGAAGATGTCTTCACTGCCAGAGACATCTGTGAGTGACTGAAAAGACTGATGTCTGCAGACACTCTGGAGTGCCTGTGTGAGGGGCAGGGGCAGTGAGGCACCCCCCACCCCAGGGCCTGCATGCCAGCCCTGCAGTGGCTGCCAGTTCCCGGCACAGGGGAGGCAGTGCCCCATCTCCACCTCTGGAGCCCTTCACCCAGCTCCTAAGTGGCCAAATGACCACAAGTGTCACCTGGGGGGAAGAGCCCGGGAAGGGCAAGGGGTGTTCAAGGCCAAACACAACGCAATCAGATGTCTTGACCCTACTTCCTCTCGGAATTTTTATCTGAATATCACTGCAATCCAGGAGTTGGTACCGATATGTGTCCTTTTCTGTATCTTTTCTGTCCTTCTTTCCTTCATCTTCTAATTCCCTCTTCTTGGAATTTGAGAACGTAAAACTTAACTAGCTTAGAGTTTGCTAAGTTGAATGGGCGAAGTTAAAGCTTTGAAAAGTTTTTTATGTTGACTGAATGCTGCATTAAACCCTTTTTAAAGTTTCTTTGATCTTCAAACGTTGCCAATAAAGTTCTTTTTGTTGTTTTGATCTCTTGAGAATACCCTGTCAGTGCTTCTCCTGTGGGTCTAACTTAGAGTACATGAACAACTGTAAGCCCTTTTCAATGGCTCATCCAGCGAGTTGCTTGGGGCCTTTACAGCATTCAAACCTTCTTAGTCTCTGGCTCAACATTTCTCTAAATTAGTGTGCTGGGTTTGGCTGGGATAGAGTTAATTTTCTTCACAGTATGTAGCATGGTGCTGTGTTTTGGATTCGTGCTGGGCACAGTGTTGGTAATTCAGGATGTTTTTGTCATTGCTGAGCAGTGCTCACACACACTCGATGCCTTTCCTGCCCCTCACACGGCCCCGCCAGTGAGGAGAATGGGGCTGCACAAGGAGCTGGGAGGGGACACAGCCAGGACAGCTGCCCCAGCCGACCACAGGGACATCCCACACCACAGGTGTCACGCTCAGCACACAAACCTGGGGGAAGAAGGGGATGTTTGGAGTGACAGTGTTTGTGTTCCCAAGCCACCGTTACCTGTGGTGGAGGCCTGGCTGTCCTGGAGATGGCTGAACACGGCCTGCCCATGGGAGCTGCTGGATGAGAGCCTTGTTTGGCTTTGTTTGTGTGCACAGCTTCTCCTTTACCTACTGAACTGCCTTTACCTCAACCCACAGGTTTTTGCACTTTTACCCTTCTGACTGACTCCCCATCCTGCTGCTGGAGTGAGCGAACAGCTGTGCAGCATTTGGTTGCCAGCTGGGATTAAACCAAAACCCATCAGTCACCATCAACCACCTGTAGAAGATATCCCCAACAGAAAGTAAACCAAACCACAGTTCAGCCCCATTCACCCCCCTTCACTTTGAACAAACAGATTGATGTAGTGCATCCATCCAGTAACATCTGTCTGTGGTTAAAGCAAGCTGTGCTACCAGTGTGACAAGTGCCAAACAAGGCTGTCTGCTGATCTGTAGTGTCTCTACAAGGCCATTTGTTTCCAAAATACAACAATTTACAATAGTGAACGTGTGTTGTAACACACATTACAACCTCCTGCAGTTGCTTATTGCTTATTCCTTCCACAGCTGTTGTGATCCAATCACAGAGCCAAGAAATAATTTTAAATTGTCATTAGAACACCTCACAGAAACAAAGATCTAAACACTAAGACACAAGACCTATCACAAAGGTAAATTCACAGCAAGGTAACAGTGCATGCTGCAAACACTTCTCAGACTATTACACAAGTAAGGGTCCCCACAGAGTGAAGAAACCAGTAGACATTCAAGTGCTTTATATTCCATATATACTACCTAACTCAAAATACCAACAGATTTCCCAAGGTTCAACCAAACTTCCACCATGTATTGAAGAAAATTCTATTTATTTCATAGTAAAAGCTAAATAGACCTAAAAACCTTTATGATGTGTAAGACTTTAAAATAAAGCATGCTTAGTCACAAACTATCCACATTTTCTCATTTTGCTGCACTTAATTGCATTCTCTAAAACAAATGACGATATTTTTAGTGACTAGTGAGGGATGTCGATGAGCTAACCTGAACTACTGTTCAAACAATAAACACGAAAATAACACATTGAAACAATAAGCACAGATAAGAACAAAAGACATACAAAAGGAGCAGACCTTTCCTTACAGTTAATTTTTTAAACTTGTATTCTAGAGATTACTGTAGCCTGCTTTCCTCTGATAAGACTAAAAAGCACGTAAGTTGTTCTGGAATCACCCTAGGGTATGTCACTCTAGCACCTCTGTCCTTGTCTTTATTTATGTTGCCACTTTTCAGGGTAAATATACTGGAATTTACAAATCTCTCAGAGCTTTGTTTTTTCCACATACACTACGCAAAAGTCCATTCTCCAATTTGCACACGGATAAAGTAAGGGTGACTAATGTGGATGTGAAATTTTTTGTGGCAGCCTTTTGTTAGCAATCTTTCCCCAGTAAAACATATCCTCATTCAGAACACTGCAATATATGGTGAGTATAATTACCCATTAAGTGTGAAAGAACATGGGAAACTGAGCATGTTTTGCAGCCTGAAGCAATCTGTTCATTATTTAGCTCTACTAGCCTGGGTCAGTCACTGTCTCTCACAACTGTTTGTCTTCCTGTCTACTTAGACCAGAAAATGTTTTAGACAAAGAATGAACTGGAGGTATCTCGTTGCTCTAGAGTTCGCTGTGCTGAGCGGATATAGAACACAGTTTCTCACACAGAAGCAGTACAGCCTTGCAGCACCCCAGGATCTATCCAGAACCGCAGACTACACAGAAATGCCCCGAGACGTTTCGCATTTACCCCGCTGTGCCGGGGGCAGCCGGGGCCGGCGCGGCTCTGCCCGCGCCCTCCGCGCAGCGAGGCGGCCGGGCCCGGGCGCTGTGCGCCGGCACCCGCGGCCAGGCCCGGCCGGGCACACCCGCACAGCCCGGGGGGCTCCGAGCCCCTAGGCGCAGCTGCGAATGGAAGTGCTGGGCCAGGGACAGCACCGAGGGACAGCCAAAACCCAGGGAGCCCCAAGGGGTGCCGCAGGCCGCCTCACCTCGCATCCCTTTACGCCTCAGGTGCCACGAACGCCACGAGAGACAGGCGCTCTTACGGGCGAGGATCCGGTAAGCCTCCGTTCCGGGGCCAGCCGCTCTCTCTGGGTGTCTCACAGACGCAGATGCCAGCGGGGTTTGTTCTCCTCACCCAGATCTCCCAGTTCCCGGCTGGCAGCGAGTGCGCCGGGCTCCACCGCCGCCTCTGCGCTTGCACACGCACTGCGCTTGCGGCTGCTCACCTGAGCCCGCGGTACCCCGGCGCTGCCCGGCGCCTCCCGGGCTCGCCAGCCGCCCCGCGCCGGCAGCCGCCACCAACAGGAACGCCGAGCGCCCGCCCTCCATCGCCGGCAGAGAGCGCGGCGAGCGGCGCTTCCCCCGCTCCGGGGCGGGGTAACCCCGAGCGGCTCCCGCGGGCCGCTCCGCCCTCCCCGGGCCGCCCTGGGCAGCGGCTCGGCCCCCGCCTCCCGCCTCCCGCCTGGGGCTGGCGGTGCCCGGGCAGCGGCCGCGCCCTGCCCGCGCCCTCACCCGCGCTGCGGGCACTGCCCGGCCGGGACCGGCGGGCGCGGGGCCGGGGCAGCGGCGAGGGGCAGCCCGCGGGGGATGCTGTGGGGACCCGCCCGGGCAGCGGCGGTGTCCCGTGTGTCTGTCACAGGGCTGTCCAGCACAGCTACACATCCGTTTACAAAACAAACAACAAAGGCAGGGGTACTCAAGGAAAACCACAGCTGCTTGTTGTTTGAGGCAATTAATAATTTCTTTCTTTATGCTAGTCTTCTGGTAAGCACAAACCCCTCTCAGACACACACTGATTCTTTTCAGTCTAAGTCAGACAAATACATTACTTATGTACCTGCAATTTTTTCAAGACCTTTCTCTCCACAAAACCAACCAAGCCAACATGAAACTTGCCCTTTAATTACACTTTTTGGATTTTGAATATGTTGGATTTTGGATTCATTCACCTCTCCCTATCTTACACGGTCCTGACAATTGTTTTTTTATAGCTGAGGTGAAAAATCTAAGTGAAACACTGCAGCCTAAGAGCTCAGTACATGAGAGTAGCAATAGTCATTTTTAGAGGAAACAACCTCAAGAGACCATCAGTGGTTGAAAATTGTGGAAAGAACAGATGAAAGGCACACACCATTGCACTGCTCCCTTTGCAAGTGGTTCTCCTGGGATGCACACTGAAACCTTGGAGTTCCACATCACACAGAGCCCTGGGTACATCTGGTTTTCCCAATACTCGTCAGAGGATCTGATAAATTCCACATCTGCACATCTATGATGATTGTTAGTTTGTGCTTTTAATTTGTTCAGTGTAACCTTCATGGTATTACTTTAAATTTACAACAGGGAAAAGTTCTTCTTAGAAATAACACTCAAATATGATTGCTACCTAAAAATTTGGCTCTCATATCTTAGCCCAAATTCATAAATAATACTTAGAAAATATTGAGATAAATAATTTTTCTTTATTACACAAAGATAATTTTTCGCTTCAAATGTAAAATATAATTGATATGATACATACATTACAGCCTTGGTAGCAAGAAACTTCCTTTAATACCTGTTTTTCGAGTTGTCTCAGAATACCTGATATGAAAAAGGGATTGAAGCATCATGAGCTCTTAGATGTTACCCTACTAGGATCCTGAACAGGATCAATAACCTCAAGAGTGTAAGTGTAAATCATGTTTAAGATCTTTCAGAAAGCATACAGCCTCAATTTTTTGTTTTACTTTTCAAGATCTATTTCTAAGACTTTATATATTTGTATTTTATTTTCATAGCACCTCTTGATACCCAATAGTTTTTAGTGGGGATAAAAAAACAACGACAAAACCATTAAATACAATAAAAAATGAAATCTTTATTCTTTTGGCTCAACTGTAATGTGGTTTACTGTTCTTTATGGTAATAGCATTTTCCTGCATGCAGTTCACCGACACACAAGTCAATATTTTTGTAAAAGGAGGAGTCAACATTGAATTTTGCTTGTGTAAGAAACACAAAATGTCCTGATGTGATCAATTATACAAGTTTTCTATTTAATTCCTGTGGGAAAAAAAAAAAAACATTGTGGATCCCATATTATATTTAGAACAGTTCTAGTGCAGCATGAATCAACAAGAATAAGAATAGTCTATGTAAACAAACACTGGTAAAGATTTCATGAATAAAAAGACTACCTTGAGACTTCTGATGCAGGCAGTGCTAGAATTTTAAACAAATCCTCCCCACCACATTTCAATGACAAGTTATATCTATTTGGAAGCAAGTGCATTTTGGACTCAGTTTTAAACTTATTTCACATTAAAATGTGTGCAAAAATACAGTACTAATAAAAAAGCAGAAACCTAAAGCTACCCCATTCTTTCCTTTGTTTCTTATTTTGTGAAGTTCTTGAATTAAAAAGTGCTATGGATAGAAAGTAATAAAAGTGACAGTAACATCAACCTGAAGATAATTCTCATTTCTTATTTTATGTACAAAACGCTGAAAAATAAAATAAAATGGTATTTTTTACAGTATTTATATTTTCTTAGAAAATTCTATCCATGTAGTTTTCAACAGATTAAGCAGTTTGCAACATATCCTGTACAGTCTGACTATGCACCGTACAGTAGTCACTTAAAATTTTAGAATGCAAAGCAAGAAGCTCTTAAATAACTCCAAACTATTGCTTGATGTCGTGAAAGAATGATGACCAATTGAACAATTTATTTCACTTAACCACTGAGCTATGGCTTCCCATATTAGACTTAACAGTGGAAGGAGTAAAATTACAGCAGCAAAGGCAAGATAAACATGCATCAGTGATAGCTTCCAAACTATCTATAATGGTACAGAATATTTCATATTAGCTGTTGAGAGCTTGCAAATTACACTTACTGTGGTACATATTTGATGCAATAAATATTGTGCACATGTCATTATTTGTTTGCTCAAACATGCACCACGGGATAAAATAACTATTTACATAGAGGGTACTTTTTTAATCAACACATATAATGACAACCTTGCTGAGAGCAGAAGATGGCTAAATGATACTGCAGGGTGAAGCAGAACAACTTCATAATCCTTAAGTTTTTGGTAAACTCAATTTCCCAAGGTCAGGTAAACTGTTTTCTGCAGAAGAATACTTAGAAGTGGACTCCATGTCTGTTGGTAGAATTGTTATGCAGAGATTGTTCAACTATTGTTAAATGACTTATGAAAAAATAAAACATCTGTTCTATTATTGTAGACTCTATGGGACTTTACAGGCACATTGAGAGTTGTCTGGATGAGATACTGGATGGATACTGTTATTAAGCACCTCAACATACAGAGCCACCCTGAAACATGGAAGTAGTCAGACTGCTGCTTTGTGCGACGTCATGTTTTCCCATGCATGAACTACAAGTGCAGCATGCCTTCATGCAAATCACTTCTGTCTGTACATTATAGAGAATCCGAGAGTAGAACACCTGGTCCTCATACCCCCTTCCCCAACATAAAACCCATTTACAAAAATAGTCACATATAATAGTAAACAACCTGTGAATTAAAAAATGATAAGTTCACCAACACTGATTTTTTTGTAAAAATATGGCAAATGTGACTGTTGAAATGCTAACAGTGGATACAATTTTTGTACGGTGTGTTTCATGTTAAACACAGAGATTCATAGGTTTGCACCTTTTTTTTTTTTTTAACTGGTCCCTACAGTCTGGTTGGCCATTTTATCATCTCTTCAGCAGTGTCAGCTGGTACTAAAAACAACAACCTCCTGTCAAGATGTTACCCTGTTTTACAGAGTTGCAGTTTGATGACGAGAGGTCACTGTCTTGCTATAGGCACTGACCTTATATATATATAATTATATATATATATCTATATACGTAAAAACTGACAGTTTGGCATGTACCTCCTACAGGAGTCCTGTTGACACAAATACATACTTTTTCAGGCTGTAAACAGTTTATTACAAACAGTGTTCTATGTTACTTTTTACTTTCCCTGCTGTCTTTACCTTTATCTTCTTTTTCTGATTTGTCTTTTTCATACTTATCCTTGTCTGGCTTTGTTACACTGTCATAAGAGGGTGGGGAGGTTGTGGATGGGGTCATATCTGTTTTTTCTGGAGTGGAGTTCTCATTTAGTTTATCCATAATCATATCTTCTTTCATGGGCAGATCATCTTCCTCTTTACCTTTATCTTGACTAAATATACATGATACTTTTTTGACTTTTTGCCTTAAAAGGTGGCGTCTGTAAGCACGCTGAATGATGACAGCAGACACCTCCTCCTGCTTTCGTTTCAGTGTGGTTGTAATTGGTTCATAGGAGACTTTAGAAGGATTGGCTGCCATGAACCGATCTTCCATCTGTATTCTGAGGGCGTCCATCTCCCCACTTTCCCCCAAGACACGCTTTGTGAAAGCAAACAAGATGTCAAGGCAGTGAATTCTGTCACCGCTCACCATGGGCAGATCCATTGCAATAAGCTGGACTTTGTTTGGTTTTGCTATGAGAAGAGGTGGATCTAAGGAAGCTGCAAAATCTGATAATTTACTGAACTCTATGAATTGTGTTGCATCGGGATCAAACTTCTCCCAGACTTCATAGAACATCTCAAAGTCATCCTCACTCAAGGGTTCAGCGCTTTCTTCAGTAGCAACACTGAAGTTCTCCAAAATCACAGCGATGTACATGTTCACCACCACCAGAAAGGATATGATAATGTAGCTGACAAAGAAGAAAATCCCAACAGAAGGGTTGCCACAGTCACCTTTCACAGAGCTCCCCGGATGATCTTTATGAGGGTCACAGTCTGGCTCCCCACTGTTGAGGATTGGGGCGAGCAAACCGTCCCAGCCAGCGGACGTGGTGATCTGAAACAGGCAGATCATGCTGTTGCCAAACGTTTCAAAGTTGAACATGTCGTCAATCCCAACTTCCCTCTTGACATAGGCAAAGTTGGACATGCCAAATATGGCGTAGATGAACATGACCAGGAAGAGCAGCAGCCCAATGTTGAACAAAGCAGGAAGAGACATCATCAAAGCAAAAAGCAGCGTGCGGATCCCCTTGGCGCCTTTGATGAGGCGCAGGATTCGACCGATTCGGGCAAGACGGATGACTCTGAATAGTGTGGGAGATACAAAGTACTTCTCAATCATCTCAGCTAAGAACATACCTAGAAAAAAAAAGAAGTTAAATCAGTAAAGATTATTATTACATTTAAAAACCACTGCTAAAGATATATTCTACAAGGATTGTAGAACTTTAGGAAGAGTAGGATACTTAAACAGATTTTTAGGAATTAGCAATTCAGGTTTTTTTACAAAACCTTTGTGTTCGGCATACTTTTTTAGGACACACTGATAACTAGTGTGTATATATTACCAAATGCTGAGATCAGAGGAATACCCTTTTGTTTAATTGTAACAAAAATAATCTCAGGTAATCTGAATAAAGATCATAGTATTAAAATTCCAATAGTATTAAAATTCCACGTAATCTAGTTAGGTTATTCAAAAAAATATGTATACTTGAAGAGAACTGAGATTTCTTAATCATACATAAAATAACATGAACACAGGTTTATTACTAATGACAGAAATTCAGAACATAAACAAACTGATAAAAAGGGTTGTTATAATTCACAGACGAATAAAAGAATTGAACATTGTATTATATGCCTGAAAGCAGAAAAATAACTATTTTGATACAAAAATAGCAAAATTGATTTGCGTATTAAGGAATACTTAAAAGTTAAAATAACACCATTTTTACTGAAGTTCTTTCTAGCTTGCTGCTTGATAAAGCAAAGATTAATGGACTCTTTCACCTGCAACTGTCACTGTAAGTTTATATCAAAATTGCCCTTCATGTATGTGTAGGAATCTGCTGATTTTAGAATAAAGATGATATAATTTCAACCAATAAAAAGGTAGGAGTTTATGAAATCTCTTGCTGAAAAAATTCTTACTATACCTTTCAGTTATCTTATGGATAAGACTTTCTAGTGACAAAGTTGAACCAAAATATAAATAGATTTTACATGCCAAAAATATTTCCATTTTCACAGAAATAGACATTTTATAAAAATGAATTGCTCTTACCTACTATGGAGAGAATGACAACCACAAAATCAAAAATATTCCAACCTATAGTAAAGTAGTAATGACGAAGTGAAACCAATTTCAGGACAAATTCTCCAGTGAAAAGCACGATAAACACCAGGTTAATCCAATATAAAATGTTTTCCATCTCTTCACTCTGATCATCTGTTTCTACCATCATTGTGACCATGTTAAGGCAGATGAGTATCATGATGCTGATATCAAATGCTTGTTTTGTTACAAAATCAAAGACCATGCCTTGGAATTTGTTCTGTGGCAAAAGAAAGAGGGGAAAAAAGGTATTTCAGATGAATAAGGCTTTTCTTATATCACATTATTTTTAGCTTACAACTTATTTCAGCCTAAGGCACGATAGAAAAAATCCAATTTTTAAATAGATGTAAAAATGACAGAAAATATTTTTATGCTTACTGCTGGTCGAGGTATAGGCTTTTGTGGTTTCTTTGAACCCAATTTTTTCATTGCATTGTAGTATTTCTTCTGTTCCTCTGTCATAAAAATATCTTGACCTCCAAAGTAAACCCAAGAGACAAAAACTGGTTACAATCATGTATTTTTATTCATTACTCATAAATAATATTAATGATCGCTCTTATTCACGTTCTCATCTGTTGGAAAATTTAGGACAGACATAAAAGTCCTCTTTTATGATTTTTATATTAAGTATAAAGTTACAGAAAGTGTTGAGTTTGGCAGCTGGAACACTGATACCTTTTCAGGCAGTGTTGACAAAACACAAAGACTAAAGAGGGTACAAATAAAGATAATAGAATGTTTATTATCAAACTCCAGAAATCTATACTGCTGAGTATACTACCTTCTGTGACATGAAGGTAGTATAGCACAGTTTTTATAGCTAAATTTAGCTGTTTCAATTTAGCCTTTTTATGAGTCAATTAAGGCTTCAGTTTCAAATCCATATCTTTACAAAGATGACAATAAGTATTTCAATAACTATGGAGAATCATAGATTGTCACTTGTCCATCAAACCCTCATCAAACCAAACCATAAACTTTAATAATTTAACGTATTTACTATGAAGCACTCTTAACTTATCATTAAAAAAATCTTATGAATAAAGTTGTCATCAGTGGACCAAAAATAAGCATTTTTTAATGTTCTTTTCAGAATAACAATGAAGTACTTATCTTCTTTTTCTGCTGGTTGAAATTGTCTATGATGACACCAATAAAAAGATTCAAGGTAAAAAATGATCCAAAGATGATAAAGATGACAAAGTAAAGATACATGTACAGGTTATCTTCATACTTTGGCTGATCCAAAACCTGCAAAAAAGGCATAGAAACTATGCATTAGTTTAACAGTGAACACAAAATATCTGCTGGATAGAATTTAGGGCTCTATCACTGTGACCTTTGGTTCTTAAGGTCACATTCTTACATATAGTCCACTGATCTTCAATCTACCAGAAGTTACATTCTTGAAAAAGGACTTTGCTATCAAACCTGATATTTCATTTTAAAAAATGTAACTGGCTTGTATGAATGTAGAATAAATACTGAAAACACAGTTGTTTTAAACTACCAAAGTTCCACCTGTCTGAGTGTACAGACAACAAGAAACACCAAGTTTTACATCTGAAGAATTTTTTGCAAATCTTGTGGGAGGCTGGTGTTGTGGGCTTGTGGAGATTTCATTGCTGCAGGTGCTTAGGAAACTGCACGGGATTATGGAATAGAGGCATCCAAGCCATGTTTTGACTAAATATATTTTCTTGGTAGAGCTATGCACTTTCACTATACTGCAATAGACCTCCTGCTGTGAGTGCAGCTAACAAAAAAAAAAAAAAAAAAAAAAAAAAAAAAAAAAAAAAAAAAAAGTTTTACCAGTATAGTTTATTCAATTGTCTGCTTAGAGCTAGAGGAAAACTTGCACCAAGGGAACAAGGGGTAGGCCAAAGGGTAAGGTACAGGTCTAATTAAAAATAAGCACTGTGCCCGAAAGAAAGGAGTCAGGCAGCTTGCAGAGCACAATCAAAGTCTTAAATATAAATAAGATCACTATTACAAAAAAAAATCCTCTTTATATTGGTGTCTGTTTCCAAATATAAAGAATGGCTCAGTGCATAATGAGAGGAGGAAAAGGTATTTCATGGCAATAGGTAAGTGTGTTGTAGGACTGAGGAACTATGATACAAGTGTACCACAGAACAGGTAATCCTTTAGGACTGCTACCCTACTTTCGTCGTTTCTTGTATTTTTCCCAGGGTTTCCATATTCATTAACTACAAAATTATAGTAACTCTTTGTTCTTTCATGTTTACTGTAATTTCTGAAAAATGTTAAAATTACATTCTCAAATCTCGGAGCTCATACAATCCAAACAAATGGAGTCAAGGGACTATACTTACATTACGAGAATCCACAGCTGCATACATGATATCCATCCATCCTTTAAATGTAGCCTATAAAAAGAACACAGGTGTTTAGGTCACACTTCTCCTGGAAAATGGCTTGTCAGAAGCATTTTTGAGGAGCTGAAGACTAAGTGTCTTTAGTACTCATCATAAAAACCAGCAGAGTGCAATCATAATAGCTGACTCTTGCCTTCTATTCTATGTTTTATTCATGTACAAGAATCGCAAGCCAATTCTAATATCTCACTATAGAGGACACAGCATCTTTTCAGACAAAGAGCTTTTGTCTATTATGAATAATATCTGATGTAAAAGTGGGGGTTTTTTGTGCATAAGCATTAGAGGTTTACTTGATACAGATTCAACACAGCTAAGGTGTATTGGGTTTGAATTACATATTTTTTGTCATAGTCAGTATATCCTCTAGGCTTTGTGTCATTTCTGTAGAATCATGGATTTATCCCACACTTCATAACTCAAACCAAGAACTGAGAGACAAAATTTTTAATTTAAAAAAAACCAACCAAACCAAACCTTTTTACTGTTTCAAGTAAACAACAGAGATATAGAAAGAGAAGTAGAAATTAAGGACTGGTGACTTACCACTTGGAGCAGAGAAAGGTAGCCAAGGCCTACGTTGTCAAAGTTAACCTTCACATTCTTCCACCGGGCAGTTTCATTGTTCTGTATGAGCTCCTCACATTGACTGAAGTTGTTAATTTGGCTGATCTCAAATCTCTCATCGGTTGTGGTGTTAACACAGTAGTAAAACTTTCCAGCAAATAGATTTACTCCCATTATACTAAATATCAGCCAGAATATAAGGCAAACAAGAAGCACATTCATAATAGATGGAATTGCTCCTAACAGGGCATTCACCACAACCTGGAGTACAAATGAAACCGAAGAGAGACACTGTAAGGACACAGGCACCAGGATCTTACAAATGCTTCATCAGCCTCTCTCAAATGTAGCATGCTATTATAACTCTAATACCTGTGTTATACTTCAATTATTGAGAGTAACAAGTCAGAAAAGCAGTATAGAGAAAAGATAAAATGCCAAACTTAATTAGAAGGAAAAAATACAAATAGTAGCAAATGGTAGCTTTAAATAATGGATAAAATAAGAACCAGTTAAAAAAAAAAATAGGAACAAGAAGTATTTATCAGTGCTTTTTAGAATATTTACTTAATGTATGTCTGCAAAACCATAATAATTATAATCACTGATTGAATCAAACAAACCAAATTTTTAATATTACATGTTTACTGGATAAAAAAATCCAAGTTCAAAGCTATTATTGAGCAAATTTCTAATTGAAATGATCTTTGAGTCCTTTTAAAAATAAAACCCATTGACAAAAACACATTCTTTTGGATGTTTACATATAGAATCAGAAAAGTAGAAATGTTCAAACCAGGAGAGCTATTGGGTATCTGAACACACAAGAGCTGTTAGTGTTCAGACAACTGGCAGATAAAACTTGAAAAAGAGACTTGATTTAATTCCCAACTGAATTTTGGGAAAAATCAGGCTTCAGGAAAGAAAAATGTGAAAATGATTTAATGTGTGATGATGAGCAATGATTAAAATCATGCCAGAATGAAAATAAAGCACTAAGGAAAATAAAATTTGGGAGAAAGTAGGTCCATTATGAATGAGAATTATTAATTTAATGATGGAATCAATGATGAAAAATTAGTTAATTCCTATTTTGAATCTCTCTGTAAATAACTCAAAGAATATAAAATTTGTTAAATATAGAGCACTGCTGCCAACTTTGCCAAAACAACTGAATCAGATCCTTAAAACTTAGTGAAGTCTGTTTTTTTTAATGCAAAACACTAGCTATAACTTCGATGGGATTTTATATAATTAATTTAGTTTATACAATGTAAGTAATAGGGTAGATTCTCTAGCATAATAAACTTATGGTTTCTGTTTGAAATACAAATATGTAGTGAAGGTCTATGAAGTATTTTGGCATTACAGTTATATCTGCAACTAATACCAGCTGCAGAATCAATGAATTATAAAATTAGTCATCCAGGTAGATGGGCTTTCATTCCTTGTCCTTTTACAGAAGAGAAAATAAACCCTCTGAAGATCAGATAGGTGATGAATCACCATCATGTGTACTATAAAGCAGAATTGGGCTCAAGGAAAGGAGAAATTCCTGGTTTACTTTCAGGGCCCTGTTCCTGTCAAAACACTACCTCTTTTGGGTAAGACATACTTTTAAGAGCCTATAGGACTTCAGTGAAATTATTGTTATATTTAAGTTTAGGAACTGGATCAAATTAAGGTTCTTTTGATGTAAACTACTCCATGACTCTATAAAACCACAGAACGGTGCACAAGTCCAAATCTTCCATGCTTTTTTGTTTGTTTGTATCTTTTTCCCCCCACAAATTGTAAATCAAGTGTTTTAATAAGTGGTTATTGCTAATGAGGAAATTTAAAACAAATTAGTGTATTTTCTCAATCATACTAAAAATCTCCTTAGCAGTACTTGTTATAAATTAATAAGCAAAAGTAATATAGAATGTTGTAAGTCAGTAGCTGGGTAGAGAGGATTCCCTGACTGATGGATAAATCTCTTCTGACTATTTCAATGGTGCTGTCTTATGTTGACAAGCTTGTACTCAGCACTGTGAACCACATGACTCTGGAAGGCCATAAGACATTGTTTGGCCTAATAAACAGTCTCATAACAATGCTGAATTAATTTAAATTGGAAAATCATGAACTCATTTATTTTTACAGCAATTTGACTGGAATAATAAATGGCAAGATCATTTTTCCCAAGTTGTGAATATTCATCAAATATATTTTTCCCCAATATATCAGATTTTTTTATTTAATTGACAGTTATCTCAATTCTTTTACTCAAAAATGTAAGTAGGTTTCTTAAATGCAATAATATCATCCATCAGGAACGATTCTTGAGCTATAAAGGGATAGTTAATGAAGTGAAAATATTTGTCCTCGAGCTTTCAGTCTCAGTACACCCAAGAATTTTGTTCCTCTTTCTGCTGCAGCTGCAGGACCAGTTATGTTCTTTCTTTAATTGCTGAATTTCTACAGCTGACCTACTTTCCCTGGTATTAGTCTGAGTCCTGAAGCTATAGAGAACCAGCTTGTGATACGAGTCATTTGAAGACACTCAAAACACATGGCTGAGCATCACTGAAAACACTGATCCCGACACCTTCCAGCTTCTACTGGTAGTAAGGCTGTGAGAAAAAGGGGCTAGGCCTGACAGCAAATGAAAGCAGGGGAAGCATAAGAAGGACATCAAACCCCTTGTTTTCTAGTTGAAAGAAAAAGGTATTGGTGCCTAGCACCATATAGCAGTGAGTGATACTGCTTGGGACAGAGTATGGACAGATTAATTATATTCCCACAGGCTACTTTAACGAAGTACCAAGTGCAAATGAAAGTATAACTTTCCTAGCAATAACAGTGGTGGGAAGATGCAGGGGGAAAAAAAATCATGTTTTTCATAGGGGCAATTTTTTTCTATTAATTACTGCTTTGAGTGGGCACAAGTCCAAATCCGAGAGAATAGTACAGTGAGTTAAAGATTTTATATGTATTGAACAGAATGTTCTGCTTGCATATGGGAAGTATAATGATCAGTGGAAGTAAATTTGAGCAATGTCTATGGAAATATATGCTTTGTACTGCAGTGCCATATTTTCAGTTCATACATGACAAACACCAATGGAATGATTAGGTTATGAACACACGTCTTCAATTTCCATGTATCAGACCTTAAAATGTTCTCATATTAATCTCTTCATCAACTTGAACAACTGTATATTTAAAGATACTAATCTTGGAATTAATTACTTTAAATAAGGCAGATTTCATTACATCCATTGGAATATTTCAATAGTTAATTGCCTAACGAAATTATGGGTCACATGTCTACCCTTAATTAATATAACTTCATCTACTACTTTTTATTGTATTTTTTGCTAAACTCATAAGTCTTCTCATCTGGGTATTGTACAAAGAGATACAGTTGGGAGATCAGGATCAAATCCGTAGGTGAAGTTTATACCAACATGGAAGTCATGGGATTGACAATTACCCATAAACCTTCATGACAAGATTATTGGTTTTTTAACTTGCAACAATAAATTGCCACTTAAGCAATTTTATTTAAAATCGGAAATATTTTTTTCTTGAGTTTTTTATTTTGCTAATCGTTGTCATTAAAAAAACCCCCAACAATTAATGTGGTTTTAGCGAGAAAATACTGATGATTTACACAGGCCTTACCTTGGATATAAACACCCCAAATTTTCAAATTTGCTTTAGTAAAGATACAGAATTTTTTTGGAGGCAAAGAAATGCTATTTCCTGTTTGAATTTATAACATTTCATCAAAGCCCATTTCCTTTTTCGTTAAAGTCTTCCCTTACTTTCCACACACAGAGAGTATGACGTTTCCTTCAGAAGATTACCAATTTGTAGCTGACTTTCAAATTAGCTAATCAGCTTATCACCTGGGGTGCCAAAGAATAGTGATTGCAGGAGGGAGCTCACACAAGGATCCCTTTTAATTATGGCAGTAGGGTTCCAGTTCAGGTGCATCTGCTGATGCCCACTACAGCAGAATGTCCAAGAGAGACAGATGGACTCTGGAGGTGTAAGCCAGACATCGTCCTGTGGCTGGAGCTAGAAATATCTACCATATCTGGTAGGAGAGAAACATTGCTAGATCTTTCGAGACATAGCAGAGACATCTGCCATGTATGGTCTTTGTCCACTTCAGTGCACTAAAGAAGTGATTTAAACTAACCACTTTGACTTTGCAGAGACAGACTGAACGTGCCCTGTCAGGCAGCTGAGGGTCTCAGCTGTGGGAACTGACGCGGTGATAATGAACAGCTGGGGACAGTAACTTCTCAAGTATACCAGCAAAAGTCTATGTTTTCAGGCTGCTTAGGGGTCTATAGGTTATAATCAACATTTTACAATCAATATGGAAAGCAGTAAGCAACCAGAAATCATAAAACCAGCTCGATGTCTTACATTCTAGGGAAGTTTTCTTAAACAGAAAGAGAGGAGGTATTTTAATAGTGCAAATTTACTTATTAACATACAAATTAATTATACAACTTTTAGTTCTAAAAGACATACCCAATTCATATGCACAGATAATTATGTTAAAAGATAGAGACTATGTATGATAGTCTAAACTGGTACAAAAGACACGTGTGCATGCATACATGGGTGTATGCGCACTCTTTTAAGAGGAAATATTGGAGGGTTTTTTTAAACTCTTCTGACTAGAGCAGGATGTGTTTGTATAGGATAAATTCAATAAGAATGCATAGATCCATGCAGTTGATAAATCCTTGGGCCCTCCATGAAAGTATGAAAAATGGTGAAAGGCCAAGGAGACTCATTAAGTGTAACAATATGTGCAATAACACATGAATTCATATAAGCAGATGAAGCCTTTTGCTTATATGTTAGTGATAAATGTGAGATATACAGGATGGTAGTGTAGCATTTCTGCATGGATTGGTCGCTGATTATTCTGCATGCATTGTTTCCGTGGATGCATGCATTATTTCAGATTCTTTCACGTTGTCTTACCCTCATCCCTTCAAATCGCGACAAGGCTCTTAGAGGTCTCAAAGCTCTTAGTGTCCTAAGGGATTTAATCGCACCAAGTTCTGAGTAGCCCAAGGCATTAGCTGTTAAGCTAACCAAAGAGACCTACACAAAAACAGAAAGGCAATATTGCTCATTCATCTTTATATCCTTCCGATACATATGGTGGGAATGATGTGTGCCCTGAACTTCTCAAGAAGATTCAAGGCTGGACCTCTTTCTCCAGGAAGCCCTCTATAATGCAGAAAAATCTTTATGTCAGACAAAGTAGAATAAAAGTATATTCTAGGTACCTGTTGATGAAATCATGTTGGTAGAATGGTATAAAAGTGCCGTCTACATTCACATAAACCAGTCAACATTTGGTGGGATTTAAAGAAAAATGAAGTCACATGCAAGAACAAAACACCCCAAAGCTGGGTGAATTGGAATGGACAATTTAGGTCAGGACTTCCCACGGTATCTTCAGAACTTGATGAGAATGTAAAAGCTCTCAAAAACCACATCCAGACATTGCTTTTGGTCAAACGTAACTTTCTAGTGTCCAGAAAAATCTTATTCAACAGCCATAGCTACCAGTGCTGTTCAGATTTAACCAGACTAATCAAGACTGAGAACCAACTGTTTGTTAGACAATGGTAGAAGCTTCACTGTTAGGGATATCCACACTTCATTACATTCCCTGTGACTCCTTTAACCACTTCATCAATTCTGGCTTGCATAACGCTGGTCTGGTCTGCAGGCAGATGAGTAAATAAACTAGAATAGCTGTAAAATAAATAATACAATTATCTTTCATCAATAATCCTTGGAAATGTATTTCTAATAGCCATTGGGAAGGAGTGGCCCTAATAAATCAAAAATAAAACAAATCACCTTCTATTTCCCTCCATTTAATGCCCTTCCCTTCCATCCTCCAATTTCTCTCAATTCTTTCATCTCCAAATAGTTCTTTTTGCTTTTTTATTTCAATGCCCTGATTAAGATTAAAAAGAATACTTCAGATATTATTTTTTTATTTTAAAAAATTGCACCAAGGCATGGTTGACATGGAAAACTAATAAAGCTATTTATAAGGGTCATAGAAATAACTGAACCACAGATTATCAAATAAGAATTAAGTATTTGTTGATAAATACAAGCTCTATTGTCATGGCAATTTACACATAGGATGACTGAGCCAATACATGTTTTACAAAGGTATAGACTCAATCATAAAATATTATATGAGCATATAGTCATATCTTATCATAGGATTTCCAATGGTGGTCTGGATTTACAAGGTACAGTGTTTTTCAAGCTCTGTGTAGTAAAGACCTCAAGATCTATCCCTGCAGTTTTAGGGAGATATTTAGCAATTTCTAAAGAATTCTGGTGCTTTTCATATTGCACAAATAGGTGGTTTAAGACATATTCTTAACTTGCATCCCATGGGAATTACATCTGTAGACCTGAGAGATGCCTATTAACACAAACACAAGTCAGGCCGTTGGGGATGGAAGGGAAATGACTATCTGCTATATGGTCAAAGACCTGTAGTCTTCCATTTATGCTACCCAGTACTTTACGTAGATTGTTGAGCATGTAGACGTGAAACAACAATGCACTTCCCACTAGGTCTCCTTCAGACAGTGTGTATCTGCTCCTTGGTAGTGCAGCCTTTGGAAGTCATGTGGGAACCCACTCTAGGGGGGCTCATCTATGGTTCTCTGGAGTGTCTCTTTGAGGTCACCCTCATGATACAGTGAAAAGTGCAAGGGTACTGAATAGTACAATGAAACTGAAAATTCCTAGCAGTATTTCCCTTTCATATTGCACAGAGTAAGTGACAGGACACTTACAGTAATTAATTAGAATATTAGAAATAGTTTGAGAAATTGCATCCATATACAAAAAAACTAAAGAGGATGAAGAACATCTTTTCTATACCACCAAAAAAGATAGTAAAAGGCATCATTTCAAGAAAGAATTGCAACTTCATAAAAGTAGAGAATTTCAACAAAACATCTCTAGAGAAATAAGCATATCAATTTTTTTTTCCATTGTGAACAGAACAATAAACCATATCGTCACAGTTAAAATAGAGTTTTTGTTGACTAGAACAGAAATCTTATCCTGAAAACATAATATTCTGATTTTTAAAGCCTGTTGTACAGAACATGAAAAAGAATACATACATCAACAATCAGGAAGTCCAGCCAGCACCATGCATTAGTGAAATAGGTCTGAAAGCCATAAGCAACCCATTTCAAAAGCATTTCCAGAATGAAGATATAGGTGAAAACTTTGTCAGCATATTCCAGCATGGTCTTGATAGTTTTACGTTGCTCTATGTAGATATCTTCAAATGCCTGTGAAAAAGATTTTTGAAGATATAATTATATGCCTTCACAATTTGCAGTATTGTATAGGAGTGGCCAGGAAAAAAATTGAATTGAAAAAATATACATAATGATAAGGCATGTCTCTTTCCCTCAAGTATAACTTTGGCTTTCACTTAACAATTTTCATAAAGCTGAATCCAAACAATATCCATCTTTCAGCTGAGCTGAACAGCAGTACACAGAAATTACTGTAAGACCAATCTTGTTTCCATAATGTTTCTCTGGCCAGGTTTTGGTAGTGGGGGGAGCTAGAGGGGTGGCTTCTATGGGAAACTTCTAGAAACTTCCTCCATGTCCAGCAGAACCAATGCCCGGTGGCTCCAGGACAGACTCACCGCTGGCCAAGGCCAAGCCAATCAGGAACGATAATAACACCTCTGTGACAATATATTTAAGAAGGAAAAAAATTATTGCACAGGTGGAATTGCAGGCAGAGAAGAGTGGAGTGCGAATCTGTGAGAGGAACAGCTCTGCAGATACCAAGAGCAGTGGAGAAGGAGGGGCAGGAGGTGCTCCAGGCACCAGAGCTGAGATTGCCCTGCAGCCTGTGGTGCACTCTATGGTGAAGCAGCTGTGCCCCTGCGGCCCATAGAGATCCACAGGGATGCAGAGATCCACCTGCAGCACGAGGAGGAGCCCCATGCTGGAGCAGGGGTATGCCCAAGAACAGGCTGTGAATCTGTGGGAAACCCATGCTGAAGCAGGCTCCTCACGGGGACATGTTGACCCATGGAGAGGGGAGTCCATGCTGGAGCAGGGGGCCCAGTAGGACTTGTAGGACCAGGAGGATTGAATCAGGCTGTGCCTGAAGGCCTGCATCCCATGGAAGAGGGACCCACATTGCAGCTGTTTTTGGAGAACTGTTGCCTGTGGGATGGACTCACATCAGAGGAGTTCATAGAGAACTGTTGCCCGTGGAAGGGACCCCATGCTGGAGCAGAGGAAGGACTCCTCTCCCAGAGCAGTGGCAGAAACAATGTGGGATGAACTGACCAAAACTCCCATTCCTTGTCTACCTGCACTGCTGGGTGAAGATGTAAAGCCAGGAAGGAGGCAGAGATAGGGCGAAGGTGTTTTTAAGACTTATTTTACCTCTCATTATCCTGCTCTGATTTTGCTAACAATAAATTCAGTTAATAGCCCTAGGCTGAATCTGTTCTGTCCATCACAGTATTTGGTGGCTGATCTCTCCTGGGTTTATCTCAACCCCTGAACCCTTCATTATATTTTCTATCCCTTATCCATGTGTGGAGCTACAGAGCCCCTTTGGTGGGTACCTGGCATCCAGCCAGGGTCAACTCACTACAGATAGCAACGGCTATTGACATAAGGATTTTCTTTGTGGGAGTTATAAATTTATATTAAAATTATATGAGGGATTTAAAAATTACTCTGTGATACAGAATTTTTGAGGAATAATTGAAACCAAACTATGTATACTAATCCCCAAAGCAATCCTAAATAGAGAGAACTGTCTTGTCAAAGGAAAATGTTTACATTGACAGTGACTCACTGTGCATTGAGCCAAGTGTAGCAAGAATATTATATTCTGCCCCTGCTATGAGAAACCAATTACTCCAATACCTACTCAATGCAGCTGATTTAACACCAGTCTGTGAAATATCTGATGGAATTGTGTTGGCACCTTCCTCCTCAGTTTGACAATTCGATTTGCTGCTGCTGCTAAGTTCATAGTGCAGCTTTGTTTTTATTTAAATGTGTATTTTAAACAAAAGCTATTATCATCAATATTAAGACACGTGAACACCAGTCTGATAAAACTAATTTCTTATTTCCATTAACACTACATTTTGAACTTACCAAACAATTTGTTTCACAGCCCACAAGCAAATTCTTACATGTCCTACAATATATGCCAAATATGTGCAGATATAGTTTATATTAGAACATTCATTAATTGGATATCAAATTCTAATTTATTACCTGTAGCTATGTGATTAACTGTTATTTTAAATACTTTTTGTTTGAAATCACAACAGTCACAATAGTTCCACACTTAATTTACCAGAGCACCGCTGCTGAGAAGAATCATGAAGACTATGAAGGTCTCAAACCAGTTGTGTTCAACAATCTTATAGCAGGTTTTCCTAAGATTCCACCAGATTTTCCCCTTTCCTTCTTCTACACTGACTTGACAGCATTTGAATCTCCGTACACACCCTAAATGTGATAATAAATTTTGAGATGTCAGAATAAAGTAAATATTTATTAGGAATCACAATGAATGGCAATCATTTGGCTTATTTCAGTGCTACCGCATTAGATCCTTATAATTCCTCTTTGAGCATTTTTGTTTAGTATTTGAATTTAAAGCTCTGTATCTGTTGCAATACCTTTGAAAGAGAGAACACATGAGAACAGTAAATCTATGGCAGCAACACTGAAAGAATTACAAACAGAAACAGATATTACAACTATAATCACTCCTTTTGATTTTGAATAAAAAGAGAATCCCATTGAAGTCAACACAATGGGGTCTATTTACCTTGCCTGTATTTTGCTTTGCCTACCTTCTGTAAAACAAGCTTCTGGCTCTAGAACTTCTTCAGGTTCTGCTTCTGGCTGTTCACCTTCTGGAGGTAGTCCAATATCAACTGTGCTGCCTTCTGATGAACTGGAGGCATTCAATTTCTGTGAACAAAACCCCACATAATTATTTTTTTTCCAGTTTTATTGTTTTGAAGAGAAATTAATGTTGGAAATGTATATCAAAATATTTTGAATGTATTCAGTGCTGTAGTACTAAAAAACTTCTTATCTGCAATCTATAAGGCCAAATTGCTCTACTACAGGTGAGGTCACAAGATTAGAAACCACATAATGTGCATTTTCCCTATTGAAAATATTTTGATATTTTGATATTTTCATACAAGGAATTGCTGAAATTACTAGAGTAATATTCTGAGCCACACACGAGAATTTTGAAGTGAAATTTCAGTATGCTAAGAATGAGTGCTTTCCACATTTTGTACTGTTTAATTATTCCAATCATGTGGCTGCATTTTAAGTTACACTTCAGATAGCATGTGTTAACACAAATAAATTTCCAACATCATGACCAAACCAACAGCAAGCTGCACAGATGTGTTTTCATGTCTCAAGTAAATGTTATTCTAGCAAGTCTGTAAAAAGCTAAATCTAAGAGGTTTGAATATAATTTTTCCATTATTGACATGAAAACACATGTTATGAGTTTTATAGGATAATTTAATTATCTTTATTTCCAAAAGAGCAGCACATTACTTCAGGAGCAGTAGCTGATATTTTGCATACTCATTTGCCAATGCATTTTCTAAATTTATTGTGCATTTTGAAACTACTTATTACTTTGGTACAGTACACATAGATGTCCAATTACTATAAAAGGCCAAAAATTGAATTACTAAAGTGAAAACAAATGCTTTAAAAACAATACTGTAATAAAATAATACTGCACCAATAAATCATACCAATATTATAATCCAAACCTTATTCTTTCATATCATCATATGGTGCTGGCAGCAGACAAATATGAGTACCATAATAAGTAAAAGTAGTTTGATTACAGCATTCTATGACTCTTCTAATGTTATCACTATATGGAGTATAACATCAGTAAAATGGCTGCATTGATAAGTTGCTAGTCTTATAAAGGGAATGATGTAAGCAGATTTAGAATAGAATCTATAGGGAATTAATATAAGACAGAGATGTTCTATGATAACATTAAAGACATGTATTTTTGCTGACACTTAAATCTGAAGTTAGAGGCATTATTCCTTTAAAACATTTCTGAGTAGCTTCAAATTCTATACAGTTTTTTTGTAAAGGAAATGTAAATAGTATTAGTCTGTGGATACAGAAGGTAACTTGAGACATTTGACATAGCAACAAATATTCAGTATGTTTTTCAAACAAAAAAAAAAGATTCATTCCTTTCTCCCCCATTCTGATTCTATTGAATCACACTGACAATATATTGTGTTGTGATTCTGATATAAGCTTAACTTTGATTTTTGTGCACCACGGTTCCCTATGGAGCACATTTCAGAGGAAGACCCAACAAATGGAGGGTGTATTCTGCACCTGTAGAATACTGAACTGTATTCAGTTTCAGTGATATCTACACACCCATTTCATCTATGCTTTTTTGAAAATTCCAGCTAAGACATTCATGCCTCATATTTCTGCATGAGTTTTAACATCTATTGAGGTCAGGTCCAATGTAGGAAGAGATGGATGCACACTTTTCTGCAGATTATTACTGACAAATTTCGCATTGCAACATGTTTGAATTATTGATAATGCATGGCAGTTTGGTCATTGTGGAATACTGCCTCTAAAATGGAGAAACTGGAAAGTATGGGATAAATACTGTAGTCCTCAAGCAAGGACCACAGCATTTAAACATCAGTGGAAGTCAATCATCAGTTTGAGGAAAGGCCAGAAATAGCATAAATGCAAGGTACATTAAAAAAAAAGATGTTAAAAATACCATTTATTAATACAATACAGTAAATAATTTTTAAACTGAGAAGTGACTGTTTTTATTACATAGTGTTTTCTTAAAAGGTTGCTTGCATCATTCCAGTCTGGAGAGCATTTCTAGCAGAATGCTGTAGTAGTAGCAGAGCAAACAAAAATTATGAACTAGCTGAACTGTAAGTTTGGAAGACCTACTGTCCATTCTTTTACAGGAAAATGAAGAGTTCAGTGACTCAGATATTATGCAGTTAGTTTAATAAGCACAAAAGGGTAATGAATTCCTATCACTGAAATTGCTTAAGACTAACAGTTAACTCAACATGGAAGATTAGATATAGCCACTATAAGGAGAGATCACAAATATCAGATAGAAAGATTTAAAAAAATCAGTAGAACTGTCAATTATCAGGAACATCAAAAAGAAAACTTTATTTATGTGGGGCACTATGTATGGTGAGATGTATCTTTCAAGTCTCTGCTCACTAAAAATCTGGTATGCTTCATTTAGCTGTAACAATAATCACAGGGGTTAAACTGAACAGAAGAATCCGAATTGAATCAACAGCAGCTGATACTTGAAATGCAACAATTAAATACCTTATCCCACTGAGAACTCAGTTACTCTTCTGTTGATGTAACAGAATATTTCCTTAGCATGCTGCTCTGTTATACCTGAATTTGGCCCCAAATAGATCATTATTTAAAGAATAATATTATAAAAATTAGTCAATAAATTCAGTCTGTAAGAATTCAGAAACCATTTGGGAAAGAAAAAAAAAATAGAAATTTTCAACAGTATAATTTCTTTTTTAAATTTTTCTTTGTTGTTTTTAACATCGAATTTATTGTATGGTATTATGTACAAAGTTTATAAAATTTAGTATGCATTAGAAACAGCTAGGAAGATTTAATGAAACAACATCTCGAGATTTTATTGAATCACTTAAGTTCAGTATGCTAGGAAAACTTTTTAGTAACATTTACATATTTCCACAGCAAACTGCTGCTCTGGTTTAAAGCAACTGACAAAAGGACTTTGTACTGATTTCTATGTATTCAACACAACCTGACATGGGAAAGGACCATGTTATTGCTATAAATGCTTGTCCACGCCTTAATAAATAGGAAGCCTTTTTCTAGCATTTACTGTGACTTGCCAGTGGTCAAACACATGGAATCCAGCTGGCTAGCTTGGCTACCCTAACTGCAGCCCCGGATGGGTTAGGTGTGTAGCATATATCTCAGTTCTTTACCTAAACGTACCTCAAAGTTACCTTTGCACCTGGTAAATTGCTCTCTGCTTACCAGCATTACAAATACTGGATTTAGGCTATTCACTTAACATGTATGCAGCTTTTTAAAAAAATGAACCTATAGAAATAAGACAATCATCAAAACCAAGCATTAGCTTTGATATACTAGTAAGTCCATTTTAAGCTTTTTGTTATACCATGATTCTAAATTTCAAAAGGATTCAGTCATGCAGATTATAAGAGATTTATCAGGATCAAGCATTAGACACTCTTTGAGAGTTATGAAGATAGAAATTTTCTGAATAGTGTGCTAAGAAAATTATTCTCAGAGAAATCTGTTTTTCAAAACTTTAGAATGTACATACTCCACCTCCTTTTTGAAGAAAACAGTAAGGGGACAAAAGTAGTTACATATTTCTAAAGCAGCAGTATACTGATTATCATAGAGATTTAAATATCTTTCACATCACATGTACCAACAGCCTTGCCAGTCATGCTTGAGTCAGCAATACAGAACAGTATGAGATACAGATTTTAATTTAGCTTTCAAGATAGGAAAGCAGCTTGCCTATCAGGGGAGCATTGCAAAAAGCAGCAGCCAAGAGTAGGTCAGGAAGTTTTTGAAATAATTACTTTCTGAACCTTGGCAAAATCGCATAGATTCATACATTCTGCTTCACTTACAGCCAGACCACTTTTAACTTCTACCATTTATTTGTTTTCCCAAAGATGATTATCTAAGAGTATATGGACAGCTTTTAGCTTAACATTTTTAACAAAGCCTGAAATTTCATGATTGGCCAGGATGCCACTAATAGATGCTGAAATCGTAATTTAAGGTACTGAAGGAGCAAAGAGCAGGACAGACATAAACAGGAAGATGATGCCAAGAGAAACCACGATTTTGATTTTGTATTCAATTTCCTTTCCTCCCAAATACCTGTGAAAACGCTAAATAATGGAAATCAGATTGGTTTTATTTTCTCAGTGCTGTGTGGACATCAGTATGAAAATGAAATGTTCTGTGATATAAATAGCAATGTTACATCCAAATTATCCAGTCTTCTTTGGTACAGCTGTATCACCTATAAAATCTTCAAAGTGGTAGATATCATGATTCCACTGGTGCAATTAAGTGGAATCGGGATGTCACTCTTTCTAACGCTTATACAGTTAGGCAGAATAACGCTATGAGTACAAAAATCCAGAACACTGTAAATCAAAGCAAAACCATTTTGTGGTGGTTGTTGGTTGCAAATACTGCAAAAACACAGTACCCCTAAATTATAGTCTACTCTGGACTCTATTGATATTCTTAATTCCTTTGATCTACTTATTAATGAGAATTTATTAAATGAAAATATTTGCAAAAAAAGTTGTATGAAAGCAAAAGCATTTTAAGTAGCAGTGGAAATATGCTCCAGTGGGAAAAAGCTTTCCCAGCAGAACCTACTTAAAAAGGCTCTTTAATTCATACAAGCAATAGTGAAAGGATATTTCTGAAACAGAGGAAGGGACTGCTACTTGCAAATATTAATCAAGCAAACTTCAGTTAGCTCTAACATTAACAACTTAATATCATCCACAGTGAATCACAGTAAGCCAACACAAAATGACCGATTCACAATACAAAGCCTAAATTCTTCAGCCTATCAAAGGATTTTAAATAATGATTATTTTAAAATCAATATACAGCTTAATTATTCTTTCCAGAATATAAGACGAAAACCTCTGGAACAATTATATTTTACTTCCACTGATTTACAAATCTGAAAGTAGCAACTGTGGTGTTGTAAATATTATGGCATTGTTTAATAGGTGAGATGTCAATCATACGGAAGCTGGGGAATTTCAGGACATTTTAATCCAAAGTCAGTAGCTTATTTACTTGAATGCTGAACTTTATTTACTACTGATGAGATGAGAATAAGTTTCTCAAGGCAGGCAACTTTAGATGTTTGGGGAGGTAATCATTTTTTGATCTTAAAGAGCTATAGTAAGATTGAATTGGGCCACATCTTGCAATCAGTGTTCTTTGCACCTCTACACCTAAGTGTGAGTGTAAGTAAGAGCAGAACTGATCTCTGAATGTTTAACCAGCCAAATAACAGTTTTGTATGAATTCTTTCAACCAAATTATGGTCACATGCTTTAACTGCAGAAATTAAATTAATTTCATGCTTAATGGTGCTCCAAGGACTGCATATTTATCTCCAAAATAACTAAATGCTTATACAAGTACTAAAGAAAAGCACTTCTAACAAAATGTGAAAAATAAAAAACATGACACTGATGAGTTTTCAGGTTACCTCCATTATTAGTTAAAATACAATAGTATGAAAGTTTTCTAAAACAGCTAGCAGCTTTTCATTATCAACACAATTTACAGATGGTCTATTATATCAATTCAGCTTCTGATGAGAAACGTGGCATATGTGTTACATAATCTGCCTTCCCTCAAAACAAAAACCCCTTCAAAACCAGAATCCTGAATTCTATATCAAGATTGGAAAGGTACATAGCATGCACTGCAAAATAGTATTAAGGTATTATGGAGAGTATCGGAACCACAGAAATCCTGGGCTGCCGCTCTTGCCTGACCATGCTGTGATGCGAGTCCCGTGGCTCAGCAGGGAGCAGCTGTGCATGTTGGACTATTGCAATGGATGGGACAGGATCGTAGCTGAAGAGCATGCAGGCCAGTCAAAATCTGCTAGAGGGTGATTAAATAGGATACAGAGAGATGGATAACTTGCTTAGGTAACCTGTGTAAAACTGGTGACGCGATGCTCTGCCTCGCTAAAAGGCACCAGAGCTGCCCGCTTGACTGATCCAGCTTGGTTCTACTCCTGTGAGAAGTAAGAACGGCAGGAAATGAAGTTCAGGACACAGCACCTCTGGTGTTTTGCGCTGAGTATTGCTTAAAGTAAAATATACATTATTAATGTGTCTGCAACAGCATTAGGAGATCCCATTTTTTTCAAAGCACTGAAAAATATTTTGTCATTCGTATATCTTGGTGTTATTATTGGCCTATAAGTTACAATTAACATAAATTAATTATTATCCACTATTATGCTTATTTTAGTTACTTATTATACAATTATACATGTACTACAAAATTTTCCATATAAACCCTCTTCATAGTACTTAAGAACCTAAAATGGAACAAATATATTTATCGTTTCTACACTAAACAGCAGCACTGCAGCTCAAATCCACAGACCTTTATTTATAGGACAATGGACTCAGCACAGTGATCCCACAATTATTAATGGCCTACTTCCATGATAAAGTTTTATTTAGTATTTGTTCTCTAATTTCCTTATTCCTGTATTATTTCCTATATTCACCTGCTGACATTCTTATGGACACTGTTTTTTAAATTAATTTTTTTTTTAGGATTCAGTAACTTTCTAGAAAATTCCTCATTAATTCACACCTACCAAGCATGTACAACATTATACGTATTGTTTCTACAAAGGCATAATCTAGTTAACATTTTTATCAAACGACTGGAAGGTACATGTGTTATAATAAAGAATTCACCAAACATTAACATGCTTAATTAAAACTTGCCAATAAATAATAATTATTTTGTTGGACTTCAGCTTATTGCCCGTTACAACAGTAAATCCATGTACTTGGTTGTAGACACAGAAGCAGGCAGAAGCACACAGACACACACTCATCACATCTGGCTATCCTGTGCAGTGTCCTCACAGCACCTGGATGCCTCAGCTGCCTTTCATCTGCACATCTGCTAATTGAACAGTCTGATGGCAGTTCGGGACTTACATTTTTTCATTTGTGGTGTAACAATGAAGTGACTGGCAGATCAACTTGGCAACAGCAGTGTCATATAAATAGAAAAATATGAGAGGCCAGAAATGCAAGGCACATTATGGTATGGCAAAAAGAAGGAAGTCATGTAAAAAAGCCATTTGTAGTCAATTTTTTAATTTTAAAAATGCATTCTTTTCCTATGGATCATTTTCATTACAAGTGTTGGTCATCTGACTAATAAGCCAACACTCCACTATATCAAAAACCCATGGTGGTTAAGAGTATCTAGTGAAGAGTAGGACTAGGATTAAGATTTTAATGCTTTTGTGTCACGCTTCTGTGACTCAAATCTACTTGAAATTCAGGCACTTTTATAAGAAAAGAGTGTTTTTAATAGGGAAAGTTTTATGCTCACAATCTTTGCTTACTGCTGTGTCTCTCTTGAAAATTGCTGAAACTGATAAACATTCCCTTCAGTTTTTCACCTTCAGCATCTGCATTAGTAAGAAGTTTTGGCCACAAATATGCTCAGCAGAGTTTCAAACTTGGCCAGTCAAAACTGCTGGTTTCATCCCTGATTTCATATTTCATTTCTTTGTCTTATCACCCGATCAGTTTGCAGTTCCTGAAGCACAACAGCATTAAATGCCTCCAAGAATGCAATGAAGACACTGTTTTCTTTTAAATATGGCAGATGAAGTAGAAAGCCTTTCTCTTATGGTGGAAGCTTAATGACTGGAGTTCATGCCTCAAATGTGGGATAATCCACTTTAAAACTTTTCCTATAGGAAGTCAGTATTGTCATCCTGTAGAATAACCCGATGAGGGTCCTTTCATGGGAAGAAAAGAAAGATTTGGCTAATGAAAACAGTCAGAAGTCACATCATCCAGTTCTACAATGAAGTAAGAGATGCACCAGTTTCATACTCAGCCCTGAGAACCACCAGCACAGAGGTTTGCACACAGCTCATCCTCCACCTCTCCTACCGACACAGCGCTCTTGTGCAGTGAAGAACAGAACAGCTGAAGGTTAAACTACAACTGATTTGTTCTACACCCAAGCACTGGTTTTGAAGAGTAAGATAAATAATAATACAATCAATCTGAAAAAAAGGAAATACTTTTATAAGAATAATAAAGACATTTGTGATAAGAAACAAGAACATATGACTAAATGTGTAATGCAATTGGTACAGAAAAGGATCTCAGGTGGAAAATTACTAGAATCTTACCCATATTTATACCCTCAGATTCAAGTAAGAGAAAATCACTAATGAAAGCCTTTATGTTAGTTTATGTCTACCCCACAGCATGCAATACTGTCCAAAAATACCCATGCTAATGCTGAATGAAGTAGCATCAGTACTAAGCATTGCAGACTTACTCCACTCGAGCTGACGCGCCTCCACCACTTTCAGTTGTGCAGGACAAAGCAGCGGGTTAATGATACACACACAATAATAACACCTTGGCATCCACTATAACTCTCAGTGCTAGCTTGGATTTATCCACTTGGCACCACACTGTGCCAGGAAGAGGTACATTTTATTAGTCACAATAAGTAACACATTCAAATACCCTAAAGCTTTGAAAATAACAAGTAGTCAAATGAAAAGATCTTATACTGGGATATTAAACTTTGTATCTTTTTAACCATAAAGCCATTACTTCACTTCAGTGGTTCTGCTACCAACAGATGGATTATTAGTGATTTATATGACATTGTTTAGTGATGCTAGGCCAGTATTGAAATGTACCTATCTTTGATGTATATGGATGCACTTTCACTACATAAAAAAGTTTAAAAATATCAGAATGAACTGTTAAAAAGGCAGATTAACAAATAAACTGCTCTAATGAAATAAACACAGAGAAATCTGCACCAGCCATATACACTTTTTATGACTTCTGGTATCCAGGACTATTAAACTGATTCCTTTGCTTGTTAAGGATTTAACTAAATAAAAAATAGAAAACAATATCCATTTTCTAAAAACTGTTCTTACACATCTTGATTATTACTGTAAATATGATATTGTATCACCATCTTTAAAAACTCACAAACTTACGTCAATTTACATTAAATAAGATTACGAGTTTGTATATGCTGTTGTAAAGGAATTAAAGAAAGATGTGAAATCAACACTAATAACCTCAGAAAAAAAAAAAAGAGATAAACATCAGAGTATTTTAAAATTAAAAACAGGCTTACCTCTTTGCTTTCTTCCAGGTCTGATTCACTGCTGAACTCCTCTGTGTTTAAATTTTCAAAATCTGATTCTCCAACTGCAATGGGCACTGTCACAGTGAGACTTGGGTTGTTTATGAATGACATGTAATCACTTTCATCCACAACATATTTTTCCACACTGCTGCCTATGCCACTGGTAGTTCCATTCCCATCTTTGAGATAGGCAAGGTTTTTACCTATGTCTACTATTGTGTGGTTGGAAATACAGCTGTCCTTTTTGTTGTTTAGGTCTTCAAGAGGTTTGATTTCATCTAAAACTTTCTGTTTTCTAACAAAGGCTTTTTGGATGAATTCACGCACTTTTCTCTTCACATAATCGATGCCTTTCTGAATCCTTGCCACAGCAATCTGGAGATTGTTCATTTCATTATCATCGTCTGTAGCAGCAAGGTTGTCTGAGCTAAATGAGCTCAGCAGCAAGGCCAGAAATAGGTTGAGTACCTAAAAGAAAATAAGGAAAAAATTATTCCTATTTTTAAGTCATAAAAGCAATGCCATTATGAGTTTTTCAATATGAGATAATTTTTATTTCACATGGAACACTTTATTTCTACGCACCTTCCTGCTATTCTTTTCAGTTCATAATCCCTGTCCCCAACATTTTATTATCTTGCCAAAAGAACTTTTAGCTGGTTTAACTTCACTAATAGAGGTGAAAATCTGAGCTGTTCCTTGTCTCCTCCACAATCTGCAGTAGGTAATCTCCATTCTCAGAATGGAGAATACCATAACGAGGCAAAGCCCAATATAATACAGTGATTTACACAAGCTACATGCACTGTAGTGTTCATAGGCCAGGGGAATGTAGGCAAAGGACAGTCTTCTACAGTTCAACAGACCATAGTGCTAGTATCTCTAATTCAGAATATAGTAAAATTTTGTATTTGGCAAGTATATATGAGTCTATCTTAGTTCTGGGAAGGCACACCAGCTAGGAGGGAGAGCCCAGAGATGTGATACATCTCAGTTTCAAGAAACTATTTCACTTCAATTACAAGAAGCTATTTCAGACTTTCTTGCGTGAAATTTTACAAACATACAAGAGAAATTTGGATTGCGTGCAACTATGATACAACATGTGCAAAACTGATTAAAAATCATTTAAATAAAAATCAGTTAAATTATATTTATCAGTTCTTCCTGTTCAAACTTGCAGAATATTTTGTAAGATAAGTCACAGTCATCACATTAGTCTGGTGAGACTTGGTAGTAATGTCTATAGATAAGCATATTCATGAAATTTGTGGATCATACCAAAAAGGGAAAGGATGCCAGCACTCAAGGAGAAAGAACTACAGTTAAACATAATCATGGGTTTATGGCAAATTGGTGAAATGATTCAAAATCAATATGGTGTTAAATTCTGAAGTACTGTTGTGGAAAGGATTGTTAAGAAAAATGAAAAGTATATATAGAGAAGGTGTGAAAACTGGCAAAGTGGAAGAACTGCAGAAAGGGGCACAGAGGCTGCATCAGGAAAGCAATGCTGGTACAGAAATTTCATGTGTCATTTGGGGATGCACTACAAGGAATGCTGAATGTGAGAAACGAAAGTATCATTACTCCACATTATTCAGTACTTGTGTCTTTATTCAAAATGTTGCTTGGGAGGAATTCAGAGGCCAGTAGCAAAAGGGATAAGCCATTTAGAAATCATCACTTATGAGAAAAAAAATTGAAGAGTTAGGCTTCTTTTGTTTCACTGAGAAATGACTGAAAGTGGAAACAGTAAGCTTTTAAGTATTATAAATGTTGTCATAAAGACCGGTTTTCCATCAATATTGAGACAATTTAGTTTACTTGGCTCTAAAATGTGATTTAAATTAGATTTTTTAAAAGGCACTCTTATCTGTAAGCATAATTCAGCACTGATCTTACTAAAGAGGATATAAACTTGCTGAAAATTAAAAGAAAAAGTAGACAAAGATTTTTCATAGGTAATCAAGGTATATTTGAACCTGGTGTACAGAAAGGGCAAGTGAACTATATGATTTCCTGAAGTCCTTCTCTAGTCTTCATTCAGATTTCTAAATCACGAGAAACAGGAGATAGCCCTAAGAATATTAAAAAATCCTCACTGATTACATACCACTAGGTTTCCAATCACCATGACCATCATGAAGACTGTAAGGCACATGGTTTGGCCAGCAACCTCCATGCAGTCCCACATGGTTTCTATCCATTCTCCACACAGCACTCGGAATACAATCAGGAAAGAGTGGAAGAAGTCATGCATGTGCCAGCGAGGGAGTTCACAGTCACTGGAGATCTTGCAGACGCATTCCTTGTAGCTTTTCCCAAACAGCTGCATCCCAACCACAGCAAAAATGAACACAATGATGGCCAGCACCAGGGTCAGGTTCCCCAGAGCCCCCACGGAGTTGCCAATAATCTTGATCAGCATATTTAGGGTTGGCCAAGATTTTGCCAATTTGAAAACTCGAAGCTGCAAAACAGAAGAATGGTTCTTTGTTATCTAATTGTAATGAAATTACTGTTATACTTTCCATATTGCAGTTATGCTGTGTCTACATCATGTCTCTTGTAATCTTTAGAAGTTTTAGTTACAAAATCTCTGTTTCCAGTTCTTTGTACAATACTACACATCAGCAGTGTTAAGTCCTATTCAAGTGATAAGAAATCAAAAACAATGTCTCTATGCTCATTTCAATTACATTGAAATTATCACAAAGACTCCAATTCAGACTTTGACTCTTTTGGCAACTTTAGGTATTTATAAAGAAGCTGTAATTGTTAAAGAAGTTGGACAAAACAGTCTTTCTCCTGTAAACTCTGAGAAAACATTGCTAAAAATAAATGAGCACATATGAAATGTGATCAGTTTAACAGGACCATAAGTGTATAGTCACTTCCTGATTCTTTCATCTTAACAGGCAGTGAGATGGAGGGAACGGTTTTCCTAAAAAGAGTAACAAGTTAGAATTGTTCATGACAGGCATACAAGTGACTTGCAAGTATCTTTAACAACATATTTTCTGTCATTTAAAATAAATGGAATGTGTCTTACAAAGCTTGTCATACAGCATTGAGCAAAACAAAGGAAAGTATTATATTAATAAGTACAACTTGAAACAGACAAAAATGGAATTATTGGAAAGGTACAGCAATTGTTCAGATAATTGAAAGAGGCAAATACTAAAATGAATATAAAACAAAATATTATTTCATGTGATGATTTTATGTTTTATAAAGAAAACATATAAATGTCAAGTTAAAACCAGAATCTACTACTGAGAGAGAGAAGTTAATCCAGACAGATTTTAGACTTCAGGCAAAGTAGAATATAATGCTATACAGAGAACCAGAAAACACTTATGTTAAACCCCTTATTTTTTAAAGGGAACATATTTAACTTTCATTTCAAATTAAATAATGTTTTTTATTTAAGGCAGAAGCTGAGCTTCATAACCAGGAAATCTAGTTTCATGTCTCTCACTGTATAGGCCTTTTCAGAAGAGTGTTTGGACACTGAATGGCATGCTAGCCTAGTCTGCAGCAAGACCAAGGTTTTTCAAGTTCCTGTTCATGAAAGAGATCTCTAATAACAGACACACTGTAGTGACTTCTGAACACAAAAGCTGTTAGACAGCAGATAGACCCTTGCAGACGATGGTATGGAGAAGGTTGGCAGGGATCAAAAGCCCCTGGACAATGAAAAATCTTAACACTAATCTCTTTTAAAACTAACCAAGAAAGGCAATTGGTAATGGAAGTTTATACCTTAAAATTGTCAAGAAACTTTTATTAATTAACCTATTATTTACCCAGCAATTCCCTAATCTTCAGCCACAGGTAGTGAGGGCCCTGTGGATCTTGCTTTTTTTACTCCCTCATCTAGGGAGAATACTCTAAGAAATACTTCTCTGATAAAAGTTAATCATTTGAGAATACTTTTGGCAAAAATAGAATTGATGTTGACAGTATCTTGAAGGAGAAATAGACATTAGTAAGCTAATATGCAAAAAAACTTGACATAATACAGACATGCCATCCAGTGAGTGTGCAATTTAGCATTGTGTAAGATCTGAAGTTATCTTTTGTCTCAGCCAAATATTTAATTTGCAAATGAAAAATGCACAAAATATATATGTACAAATACAGAAATGTAATATAGAAAAATGTTTTAAATAGTATATTTACCAATCGGAATGATCGAAGGACAGATAATCCTTCTACATTTGCAAGGCCAAGTTCCATCAAACTAAGACTCACAATAAAACCATCAAAAATATTCCAGCCCTCTTGGAAATAATAATAAGGATCCATGGCAATTATCTTGAGAAACATTTCTGCTGTGAAAATTCCAGTAAACACCTGCAAGGAAAATAAAGTTTCTTATTCCAGTTTATAAAGAAAATATTTAAAAATTAAGTAATATAATATATGCTGATACTAATGGTATCAGCATGTGCTAAGTTATATTTTCAGCAAGAAATTAATGATAAATCTGAATATCTTCTCCATATTTTCTTACACTGGGGTTAGGAATAAAATTCATATTTGAAGCTTACAATCATCACAATGTTTGGGTTCCAAAGAAAAAGAGGTAAATGGGAAAACACGTTTTTTATCCAGCCTGCTAATATGTATATATTCCAATACACAGAATATGATCTGATTTTAATCTCATTTTTATCTCCTTAGAGCTCATCTTTGCCTTTAGACCACTTTTTTACTTCTAGGGATAAAGGTAATTATTCCTGTCATAAACTTATTTTATTAAGAAAAAATTATGCAGAAAGTTGAGCAGAACTTTTCTTCTTCAGGTTGGCCTTTGGAAGACACTGTCATTCCATTTCATCATTTCCTTATATCTTGCTTACTGGGTCTTTCCCCTCTAAAATTCCTTGAACACCCAGATCCTTAAGAGGTGCTAGTGAGGAGCAGAATGGGTGTGGGAATGGAACTGAAAGTTCTCATGATTTGTAACTATCCATCAAGAAAAAAAATCCTTTTATGACCTTTAATGACAGAAGATGAAAATTTTAGAAATAAAAATGCATATTGAGATCTTTACTCTGCAAAATAAAAGTGGTGAAATTTACAAATGTCAAATTTAGGTTCAACAATCCCAAACCTCTAAACAGTCAACTTCTACATGAATGTGCATAAGTCACAAAAGAATTAAAGAAAAATGCACTTTACACAGATGGCACATCATGAAAGACTTACAAGGTTTCCCACTGAAAGCACACCACTGAACTGTTCTGTCATTGGGTAGTGCTCCATGGCCATGAACAGGGTGTTCAGGACGATGCAGATGGTAATGGCGAGATCAACAAATGGGTCCATCACAATCAAATTTACAATATGTTTGACTTTCAGCCAGGGAGTACAGCAGTCCCAAATCAAGCAAGTGTTAGCAAATTTATACCAGCATGGTGGACATTTCTGTCTGGATTCTTCCAATTCTAGAGAGAAAAATGAAAGTAACATTTTAAACATGTATCTCTATTCCAGAATCGCCTGGATATTTCCTTGAAGCCTAAATGCTGTTTTCCAAGGTACTGTTGATAAACTGTGTTGATGTTTTGAAACTAAGACTGCTTTCAGTCAAAAAGAAATTACAATTTAAAATACTCTATTAAAAAAAACCCAAACTCCCACACACAAAAAACCCTCACAAAACCCCCCAAAACAACTACACTAAAGATTCAGTAGATAAAAGAACCATTCACAAGCTAATGCTATATGGAATGTAAAAGAGAAATTTGTCTTAGAAAACTGTCATAAGGCTGCGTGATGAGGGGATTGAAAGCAGCCAAGCACGCAAAGGCTTGGGGTTATTGGTGGCTGAAAAATTGAGTGTGAGCCACCAATGTCAGTCCCAGCCCAGAGAGCCAATATCCTCCTGGGCAGCATCAAAAGCAGCATGGAAAAGCAGGTTGAGGGAAGGGGTTCTCTTTCTCTTCTCTAGCTGGAGGGCTGTGTTCAGCTCTAGGGTTCCCAGCATAAGAGCAGGTTCAGAGAAGGTCACAAAAATATTCGGGGGCCAGAGCACATGGGCCAGAGCCTATGAAGACAGGTGAGAGAACTGGGGTTGCTTATCTAGAGAAGAGAAGGCTCCAAGGAGACCTTATTGCAGTCTTCCAGTACTTATAAGGGGCCTACAGGAAAGATGGAGAGGGAGCCTTTATCTGGGAGTGGAGTGATAGGGTGAGGGTTTACAGTTTTAAACAGAAAGAGGGTAGGTTTAGATTAGGTAGTAGTCAATTTTTTTTACTGTGACAGTGGTGAGGCCCTGGCACAGGTTGCCCAGGGAACCTGTAGATGCCCTATCCCTGGACATGTTCAAGGCCAGGTTGGATGGGGCTTTGAGAAATCTGATCAGGTGATAGGTGTTCCTGTCCATGGCATCTAAAACTAGATGATCTTTATGGTCCCTTCCAATAAAATATTTTAAAATTCCATCATGAAAGATAAGCATTTAGAACATGCCTGAAGTCAGACAAGTATTTAGGCAGCATTATGGTCCACATGTGCACAACTGCTCATTTTTACCTTCCAATTTTCTATTTTGGGCATAGTCATTTAAGCCTCAACATAATGCTTCACCCTTTCTTACAACTAGTTTCTTAATTCCATGATTCAAAGTAACTGTATTTAGCCTTACAGAAAGAAGAAAATGACCCCTCCTTTGTGAAACAGCAAGTCTATTGCAATGGTAGAAGGGGAGTGTTCTACTGCAAAAAGCATAGCCATTTCAGTAACCTAAAAAGAGCTTACCCCAAAACATAACTTCACTAGAGAAAGACTACATTGAATAATTGGTTTTGCTTGCATTTAAATTGGAAATGTGCTACTTCTACCGCAAACCTGTCAGTATGTTGCAAGTTTCACTCATTTATCAAGTTTATCAGTCCCAAATTAAAAACAAACAAACAAAGAAACACTAAAGAATCCCACTCCTAACTCCATATAAAAATCTCTTCTTGTCTGCAACCTCTAGGTCTTAATAGCTAACTTAAAACATCACTACTACTTAATGCATCACATATTTAATAGCACTTTTAAGGCACTGTCATACAAAAAATAATCTGTGTTACATACCTTCCATTGTGTTGGTAAGCATGCTGGCTATGCTCATTGCTCTTTGCCTTGCACTAGGGTCTGTTAGGTAGTCCATAGGAACATGGTAAGAACTGGAATGTCTCTTTCTTAAGTCAGTTTCTGTAGTAGTGCCCTGAAAATAAAACACTGATGAAATAGCTAATTGATCATACATTTAATAACATTGTAAGTCACTGTGGAGCTCTACTGGTTTAAAACACTGCCCCACACTAGGCTCCAGTTACACTGAGGCATCGCAGCAGACTAAGGCATGCCCGACTGTACAGAAAAAACAGTCAAACATGAAGAGTATGTTTTTAAGTATTTTGCTGAAACAGGGCTGAGATATTAAAGCAGATTTCAGACTAAAAAATGTTCCACAATGCTTGTCAATGAGCTTTGCTGTAAATATCTTTCTATTTAGGCAGTGAAGTCTTTTTCTAAACGTGAAAATGCACAGCCCACACAGCTAGCAGTACAGGAACTAAGCGTAAGTGGGTTTTCTTAAGATAATTCTTAATTTAGAATAAACAATGAATTTCCTAGCACATTTTTCAGACAAATGAAAAAATATTTAGTAATGTTGACATAAAAAAACCCATAGAAAAATTAGCTATATTATAGGAACACTGACACAACCCTCGTTAGTTGTACTATAACGATAACATCAAAAGTTTCATGTATGGACAGCAGGAAGCTAAATACTCATTTAATATATTCCATTAAGTAAATGTAATTTTTTTTCCATTTTATATACAAGTACAGAACCATCCAGTTAAGTCGAAGTATAATGAATCAGTGTGTGTAACGCTACACCAACTAAATATATTCAATGGTTTACTATGCTATTCTGTTAATTCCCAGTCAATTCACATGTTTTTTTCACATGTTTAATTAATGAGAGCTGGGCAATTTCATTTCAACTTTAGCTTATGGCTGGAATACATGAAAGGAGCCAGAAAGCTAAGCCAGAAAGGTCATCATTGCCATGTGACTACGTTTTGTGGAAACAGTGATTGATCACACAGGGAGAGAACATCATGCCTGAGCTATTGCAGACTTTCTTACATTGCTAGCAGTGGCTGCTTTATCAATCATCACCTCTGGCAGAAGCTGTCCCGTAGGCGATGTCAAAGCGGGCGGCCCACCAACTAAAGAAACCACTCCATTGCAATCCACAGTGCTGTGCATCTTCCCATTTGCTGGAAGTGCAGGTACTGTTCTGGATGACCTGCTGGCCTGGCTGATGTTGCTGTTGCGCCGTTCACCGTGTCTATGAGGGACAAAGAGAGAATCTCTTCTGCTCTCATTGTCTTCAAAAGTGCTGTGCTCATCATCAGCAAAGTCATTTTCTGATCCTACATCCTTTGCTCGACCTCTGAAGCTGAAAAGGCTTGTTCTGCTGTTGCGCCTTGGGGAAAACAGGGAGCCACGAATGCTCAGCAAAGACTGCAGGTAAATAAAAACAATTATTATCAGATGAAAATCCTTTAAATACAACATTTTCATACAGAGGAAAAATCCACAATGTCTTAAAGGGTAAGGTCATCTACAAAGAAATGAACTGGTACAGTCCCCCCGCTAATACACTCCCTTTTGGGTAGTAAACAAAGAGCACATAAGTGACAGACAAAGACTAGTTATTTTACTGCTTTGGATATGTGAAATCAATCAGTTTAATTAGAGTAAAAGAAACTGCTTGACAGAATTGTTACCTCTGCTATTCTGCCTATGTTATTACCAACTGTTCATAAACTGAGTAAGTATATCTAGACACTCTTTACCCCGAGCTGGCATTAGTATGACAGGCTGAGTAAATAAAATTTTAGGCAAATTTTCTGTGACTCAGTCTGCACCAAGAAGTAGTTCCCCTACTGCCTAGTTTAAAAAGCATACCTATCTTTTCAGATACTAGTTAAGTAGGCCATAATAGGTTTCTTATTTCTGTTTTAAAATCTTAGCTATCCTGAGCATGCAACAATTTGCCTGTAATTTTGTATGAACAGGTTTGCTAATCTTCATCAGTTTACTCATAGGAGTAAACATTCTGCTATTGGAGGATCTCCAGTATTAGAGTCAAAATGCTCTAATCTTACAATTAATTATACATGTTCTTAATTTTAATTCGTATCAGTAATTGCCTTGATTTGATTGGTAAGTATTAGCATCTGCTTTCACCCAAGACCTCTATGAACAGCAGAGATGATATGAAACAAAGCAGTGTCTTTGTTTCTTTTCTGCAACTTATCTTTGTAGACCTGAGCCCCACTGTACTAGGGACTGCAAAATGCAGAACAAAAAGGCACTCTGCAAAGAACTTATCATTTAAATGTAACACAACAAATGGATACAAAAAGAGAGGGAATACACAGAGGCAAAATTGATGAGTATGATAAACAGTCATCTTAGCTCACCTGAGGTCACTTCCCTGTCAAGCTTTCTGTAGGCAGCATGGTAAAAGAGAGTTTTAAAGAGGGATTTGAGGAAAGCAATGAAGTGTTCTGTGAAAATTCATGGGAGCTTCTTCCAAGCATGAAGGGCAGCATACCAGAAAGAGCTCAAAGAAACTAGTTTGAAAATTTAACAGGAGGTTATGAATGCTGGGTTGGGTCAGTCAAAGCCGGGACTGGTTTACTCTATGTAGACAAGGTGGGTTGGGAGGAACTTTAGGTACAGTATGTTTTATGATATTAAAAAAAAAATCTTTAGGTAAATATATTTACTAGCAGATTAGAGAAAAGCAATGGGATAGGTTAGTGCTCTTTGCAACAACAATCTTGATGAATACAGCAGTAAAGAAGTCCAAGGTAAAAATGATTCACAGTTGTGGGTCCAGAATAGAGTTTAAAAAAAAAAAAAAAAGAAAAGAAAAAGAGAGAGAAAAGGGATCTAGAAAAAGGCCTTGTGGGAATCCCTTGGAAAACTGTCAAAGGGGTAAAAGGATCTTCTAAAGCACAACTAAACCAGGAGAATTGGGAGGAGACAAAGTTATGAATGTCAGGAAGAATAAGATTTCAAGAGGAATCAAATGGTCATTTACATCAAAAGAAAATGAAATGCCAAGGAAAATGTCAAAGATGATATATAAGCCTGAGTTTTCTCTAGGAAAATGGTGTTAAAAACTGGTGAGTGGAACTTCTGTTCAGTGGTTAGAATCCAGAGTGAAAAGGAACTAGGGTTGGAAAACCAGAGGGGAGGTGATTTCTAGACTGTCATAGTCAAACAACAGTAAATGAAGTTGGAGATGAAAATGTTAGAAGAATAAGTTGTATGAAGAATGCTTCACTTCTTACAAGATGGATGAATTGAGCTGCAGTTGAATAAAGCTGCAATTTAAATGAAGAGATAGGCAAGAATATGCACCAAGGGGATCAGATGGATCTTCAACATGAAGTTGAAGTCAATTGACATGTGTGAAAATTTGTATAAGGAACAAAATGAATCATGAACTAAATTCAGCAATGAAGCCTCACAGAGATTAGTTAGACAGTTAACAACAGAAAACAGTGGTAGACCAAGGAGGTGGGGTGGGAGGAAGGATGCATTATCATTGATAAAGGAAATACATTAGGAAGTGAGTGGAAGGAGGGGCAGAAATAGAAAGCCAGAAACATTATATTCCCACCACAATCTGGTCTAAGGAGGACAGTCCTTAGTAAGAAAATATTGGATGAAGAGTTCTGAGCTTCTTTGAGAATGGGAGGCCAGAGAAAACAATACATGAAGAGAGTATGAACACTCATGATTTATTAAGGGATGAAACAGGCTTTCCAGAAACAGAAGAGGATTAAAAAGGCAGGAATGAATTTAGTAATAATGACTAAAAAGAGGGAGAAAGCAAGTCATAAAGACCAGGGAAATTTGAGAAGGTGGAGATAAAAGGAAGAAGCATATTGAGGCACAAAAAGGGGCAGAAAAAGGAGAGAATGTATGCAAGATCTAGATTTGCAGTGCTAAGGGTAGAGTGAGAAGTGGGTAAATGAAGAGTAGCTTTGAAAACTGTAGGAGATAACATTACAAAACCATCAAATGAAATAAATGTCTGGATGGGAGATGCAGATGGCACTCTGAGTCACTGGTGTTTCAGTGTAAGAGAACACATGCGAAGACACATTGCGACACACATTTCCACCTTCTTTAAAAAAACACAATTAATGGTCTCACATCAATTAATTTCTCAAATTTCACATGAGCATTAATGTCATTTCTATTGAGGTTTTTGCATACTAAATTTTAATAGTCTTCTCTTTTGAAACATTACATTTTGTATGTATGCACCATGTTTTGAAGCTACTCATCATGCTGAATACATCCAACTTGGTGGGGAGATAAGTCCATTTTAATTATGAAGCTTAAAATACATCTCATATTAATTAATATATGTAATTTTGATTTTTCACTCAGGAATTCAGAGTAAACCCAAAATCTCTCAGATTCTTACAGCTTCATATTTGGCTGCAAGTTTTTACTTGGTTAGTCTTTGATTTGGGATATTAAAGAATCTGTGGTATCTTGCAAGACTTAATTAAACTACCATACAGGGCTTTCTTTATATGATGAGTAGACAAAAAAGGTGTTTAAGAGGTAATAATACTATGGTACCTGGTGTGGGGAAGAGAATCTCTTTTCGTACGTCAATCTATTCCCCTCAATGGAAAATCGGAAACCTTTCTTTTTGATGCTGTCCTCCGATTCAGATTTGTGAAATTCTTCCCCATCCTTCTCCTCGCCTTCAGACTGTTCTTTTTGCTTTTTTTTCTTTCTTCTGTTCCTTCTCTCTTTAGCACTCTTTGAGCTCAGTTTTGATGCCTCGGAAGAGCTTTCGGAGAATCCACCTATTCCACCTACTCCACTATAATCTCTTGAGTCAGCTGCTGCAGCTGCTGCCGCCGCCTATACACACAAGCACATGTGCGATTTACAGCATGCGTACAAATACATACACCACTCATTATTTCAAATTTATTGCCACTCTTAAAACAAATATTATTTTGAAATAAAAGCAATGTTTCCACTTCACCAAACCCAGCATAAGAACTGTAATTTGTGAAATACCACAGGAACCATAATTTGCCACTGTTCCATAAACCAAGAGCAAGCGTAACCCAAGGGAAAACTGTGGTGACAAAAAACCAAGTTAAAAAGCATCTGTTTCAGATTGAAGCAATATGTTGCAATGAATTTTTCATCTGAAGTACTATGTAAAAATAAAGAATCAAGGCTTAAACAAGTGGCAAAATCCCTGTTAACAGGAAGCAACACTTTCTTACAACATTTTGATGGGTTTTGAACACTCCCTAGTCTATTAAAGATTTTGTGTAATGTTGATATCTCAGTTTTGCAAATAATAATCAGAGATTTGTGTTGAACTACACACTATTACATACTTGTTGCTGTTTGATTTTCAAAACATGTGGATCATTTTATTAACATTTATTTACAAGCTGTGGTAAAAAAAAAAAAAAAATCCCACAATTTCTCCCCAACAGATAGCAATTGCTCAATGAAACAAAAAACCCTGACTGCTGATTTTAGTCATGTACTTATATGGAAGACATAGTTCAACTTCTGCTCTATGTGGCCACATGCCAAGCAGACATTATAAATTTTTCTATTAAAGATTTGAAAGCCTTCAAAAAATGAAAAGGAATTTCAAAGCAGTATGTAATCATTACATTTGTACCACAGAAGTGTTTTCTTTGGTTTCTCTACTTTTTCCAATTCTCTTTCAAACTGGAAAGCTATGGCTTTCTGCTGAGAGAGATAGGTAGGGAGTAGAAAAAGACAAATATTGGTGAAACACCATCACCTACAATAAGTTTGCTTCTGTTATTTATATAAGCACAATTACTCTTTGGATATTTTTTCTACATCTCCACCTCCGTTTCAGTCAACCACAGAATGGCTGAGGTTGGAAGGGAACCTCTGGAGGTCATAGTGTTCACCTCTCCAGCAGACAGGGTCACCTAAAGCAGGTTGCTCAAGGATCATATCCAGATGGCTTTTGATTATCTCCACAAACACTCTGGGCAACTTGTTCAAGTGGTTCAGTAAAGAGTAAATTTCCATCTCCAATTTGAAAATCCAGTGCTTTAGCTTGTTGATTATTATTTTTGTCACAAAATTAACAGGTTCACTCAAACCAGCAAAAACAGTGCAAGAGAAAATAGAGATTGTTTACAATATTAAGGAGTTTGTGAGACAAAGCAATACATTGTTAGGAGTAGGGGAGTAAAAGTATTCTCATATGTGGACATAAAGCATCTGTTCATTATCATGAACGAAAGAAGAAATTTTACTTTACAGCGATACCTGAGCTTCTTCCTGTTGCTTCTTCAGTTGTTCCAGCATTTGCTGAAATTCTGCCTCTTTCTGTTCTGCTTCTTCCATTGTTGCTTGATTCTGTTCTTCATAGGCCATGGCGACCACAGCCAGGATCAAGTTGATCAGGTAAAAAGAACCCAGGAAAATGACCAAAACAAAAAATATCATGTATGTCTTCCCAGCAGCACGCAGAGTCTGGAGAAAAAGACATAATACACTATTTTAACAGACTTAAACTACTGCTGCATAATAAGTTAGCCCCTGTGTTTTAATTTAGAAGTATGTTGTAAGATTGATTTATGTTAGCACAGGATTATTGAGTTACTTTTTCCTTACAAAAGTAATATTATATCCTGAATACATATGAAAAAGTTTTCTGTCTATTCTTGTCAAGGTAAATCCAATTCTGAATAGTTCAGAACTTATACCAATAAGAATCTGTACATCTACAGCCTTTAAATTTTAAACAGTAGGTGGGGCCACTGATCAGCATCTTACCTTCCTGTCTCATCCATCCCAAACTACACTGCAACAAAAATAGTGCATTATACAAAATGTTACAGTGAAGAAAATTACAGCCCTTCAGGTAAAGATATGCATACTTCAGGGACAAGATGTAACCTTTTCAAACAAAACAGATTTTTACTAGACTGCAAATCAATTTAACATAGCATCTATAGCATATTTGGGTAAGAAACTCTAACAATTTAAATTTATTTATTCATTTAGGTAAACAAACAATAATGCTTAACCATCTTCATAAAATAACAGCTACTTCTTCTAATGTATTTAAGAAGCACATGGGAACCCAAATCATGAATAAGGGCCTTATTGTTTTAGACAACAGTTTACATATATGAAATTAAAGATGATTTCTGTTCCAAAGGCCTTAGGGACAAGTGAATGAAAATAACTATACAAGTACTATATAGTAATGGTATTGGTGATGGTGCCATTTATTTAAGTAAGTCCTCACCAGCTGGTAAAGATTCTCCCAAAAGTCCTGAGTCATCAATCGAAACAGTGACAAGAATGCCCAACTGAATGTATCAAAACTTGTGTAGCCATAGTTGGGGTTTCTACCAGCTTTCACACATATATATCCTTCTGGGCATTGACTACAAAAGAAGAGGAAACGCTATTTTTAACAACTACTCTACATTACGATATGCTGCAGTAAAACAAAATTGTTCAGGAGTACCGATTGCTAGCGAAATCATGAACAAGTAAAATGTTATTCTACATACTTAAGATAAAAATATATAGCTTATAATTTTTCACTTTTTAATTCCATTTTCTAATAATATTTCAATGCTTTGATAATATAACTAACAGTATTCTACCATTCCCCACAATTTGTCATAACACATCTCCATCAGGACAAGAGAAGACCATCAAGTAGCATTGCTGATAAACAGTTGTTAGCAAGCTGGCAGCAACATTTATGCACAGATCATTCATGTGGTTACCTTACAAAAGTAGCCTAAGAGGCTGATGGAAATGCCTGTGTAAATTCAAATCACAGAGATGGTTGCATTGAGGTACAGCTTCAAATGCAAAACATCAGTAATTTGCAACTCTACAGTACATTTGATGTTAAAGTTGACTACCTGAGCTATTCTAAGTAGCTAATTTTTTATCTTTGATAATGAAAAATGATGATCATTTTCTTACCCTGCATCTGAGCTATTGCCACACAGCAGTGCATCATTTTGTCCTTCCAAGAAGTAGAAGTGACCTGTTTAAAAAAAAAATCAAAAAAGTGATGAGAAAGATAACATTTATGCCTGATGAAAATTGAGTAATTATATAGAGTTTTACACTTGAAAGAAATTAGCAGAGCTAACAAACTGTTCAACTGCAATATATAGTGGTTAGGAATGAAAAAAAGCAGGGAAAGTATTGTTTTGACAGGAAAATTATTTTCTACAGAATCTCCAAGTTAGCCTTTCTTTAGAAAATACAAAGTTAGTTATGCAGTTAATTCTTAGCAATCTAACCAAATTATAAGATACAAGGGGTGGAATACCAAACTGTGTATGTTAGCAAATCAAAAAATACCAGGAAAATGAGGCAAAGGATGAGGGCAATTCTGTGCCTTCATTCATGCATTTTGATACATAACATTTACTACTATTCATTTGTAATTATCAATTACATATTATTTTATCCAAGTATTCCTTGAAAAAAACCATGAAATATTAGGGATGAGATTTTTTCCCTGTACTCAGCACTGGAGAGGTCACAGCTCGAGTGCTGTGTCCAGGTCTGGGCCCCTCAGGTCAGAAAGGACATTGAGGTGCTGCAGTGTGTCCAGAGAAGGGCAGTGAAGCTGGGAAGGGTGTGGAGCACAAGTCCAATGAGGAGCAGCTGAGGGAGCTGGGGGTGTTAGCCTGGAGAAGAGGAGGCTCAGGGGAGGCCTTGTCACTCTCTACAATTCCCTGGAAGGAGGGTGTAGCCAGGTGGGGGTCAGCCTCTTCTCCCAGGCACCCTGTGACAGGCTGAAGGACACAGCCTTAAGCTGTGCCAGGGGAGGTTTGGGTTGGACATAAGGAACAATTTCTTCACAGAGAGGGTGGCTGGGTATTGGAATGGACTGCCCAGGGAGGTGGTGGTGTTTAAGGAAAGACTGGATGTGGCACTCAGTGCCATGGTCTAGTTGACAAGGTGGTGTTAGGTCATAGGTTGGGCTCGATGATCTCAAAGGTCTTTTCCAACCCCATTGTTTCTGTGGTAACACAATGTGCTCAAGAAATTTGTAACTGGATCTTGATTTGAGCAGCTGGGGGAGAAAACAAGCATTTATTGTACCTTATACAAAACCAATGCACAAAATTCTGTAGCAGGGGAATGTACTTGAACATTTAGGCTAACTATTAAGATGAGGTAAAATATAATTTACAGAGACAGAAGGCCTAAAAGCCCCCAACACACTCTTCTATTTTATTTTATTTTTCCTTCTTTGCAGCAGAAAGGGAAACACATTTTGCCATCAATTCCTAGTTTGCAATTCTTAGGGTAAAATGGGAATCTCTAATGGAGATTTTTGGGTCAGGTGGCACATTAAGCTAAAGTTGCCAGAACTAGGTATGTTCTGGCTGTTCTCAGGAAGCAGATGGTTCCGTGAGAGTCACTGCCAGCTGGCATGGACTAGCTCAGCTGGCATGAACTAACTGAGGGCTAATGCTAAACAGACAAGCAGGGAATTGCAACCAGTTCCTACTGACTGCTTCTACTCTGTCACCACCAGTATATGACAGAGACAGCATAAAATCTGCTTATTTTAAAGAGAGAGAGAAATTATGTCCATAATTTATATATCTGCAATTCGAGTCTCAGATATCATATAAGAAATCAGTGCATTTTCAGACCTCCTGGTGATCACAGAGTCAGACCCTGTGAGACATCTGACCCCTGCTTAACAAAGAAGTTTAGAGATGCAGACAGGGTCCAAGCAGAACTTGCAAAACTCTCTGTGGGCCTAATTCAGATTCCTATGTGGCATAGCTCCACTTTCAGTCCACTACTTTGGAAAACAAAAAAGATTTTTTTTTTTAATTCCAAAGTTAATAATGATAAAGAAATAAAAATAGTAAATATGAGTTTCTAGAAAATATGCCATATACAAAAACTATTCCTGTCTCCTGCCAACTTAATAACAGAACAGTCATGGGTACAAGTCCTTCATGACACTCCCGGATACAAAGAAAGGAGATGTGTTCTGGCTGGAAGTATCACAAAATACCTGAAAAAAGTTATCAGAGAGCAGTTGCCAGTGACACAAAGGGCATCTCTCTGAAGATCTCCCAGGCATCTGTGCTAGACATGATTTTGTAACAAGTTCATGACCAGCTTGAGACACAAAACAATAGAAAAAAATGCATCAAGTTTTCTGAAGACTTAAGGCTAGGAGAAAAGGTATTTAAAATTTAAAATGACCTTTACAAATTGAAAAGTCTGTAAAAAGCAATTGGATTTATTTCAACAGAGATAAGTGGAAAATGCTACACTTGACAAGGCAAAATCAAATACCTAAATACAAAATACCAGGATGTGGCTGCAGCCACCACTATTGCAAAAAGATGTAATAACTGCCAAAAAATACAAATTGACTGTGAATCAACAATACAGTGCTGACATAAAAATGAGGTAATTTTGAAACGTGTTAATAGGAATGTTGCATATATGGCATGAGGTAAAGATACAAATGAGAAGTAATTGCTAGAGGAGTCAGCACCCAATTTGAGAGTCTCGTAAAAACCCAGGCAAACAAAAACTGTCACAAAAAAGGCAAAATAAAAACAACAACAAGGAAAAAAAAGCCAGAATAATTGGAAAGATTGAAAAAAAGAAAAAAAATGAAAATAGGTATAGAAAATGCAAAATAGAAAATAGGATTGGTTGGCTTAGGAAAGACCAGAAATGCAGAGGATAAGAGTTTTTAAACTGTATAAAGACTAATATAAAGTAGTCTATGATTATCTTATTTCTAAATCCACAGCAGATGTAGTAATAGATTCAATCAGAAATTAGGAAGATGTAGGTCAGATATGTAGAAAAACAGCCTTTCTATTTGTGTGACATAGTATCAGAAACAACTAAAAGGGAACAGAATAGAATCTTCAGATGGCTTTAAGAATAGGTTATCATCCAAAATTTCTGCATGACATTTGTATATTTCAAGCATGCTTAGATGATAAGTACATTAAAAGATTATAAGGCAATGAGACTTGGATCCAAAAGCATTTAGTTCTTAAACTGAGGTTTCCTAACTTTCATTGACATAGTCACCAGTTAAAATATATATACAGACTTTATTAAAAACCTTTTATGCCTAATTATGAATACACTAAATATACTATATACACTAAAATAAATAGAAAGGGCTGAACAGATAAATGGGAGAGACTAACAACATTATGAAAAACAGAATAGCAATCTACTATAGATATGTTCAGAGTTGTTCTATCTGAATTTTGAAACAAGTTTTGTTAACACAGTACTAATATTAACTACCTAAAATGGTGGAAATCTTGTATTAAGAGGTAAAACAGAGAAAAAAAGTGCTCATTTCTTGATTTTCCGAAGATAAGAAACAAACTAAAAGACAGAAATATGTTCTTATTTTACAGGAAAAATGTTGGGGTACATCACCAGTATTCTCTTAGAGGCGTGTCTGTGCTGTGCAGGGTGTGTGGTGCAGAACCACTCACCCAGCCCAGAAGGAACAACGATCCCGATTGCTCTGGCAGGATTCTTCCAGCTGATGTCCAGATGTGGGCTTAGGAACTATCTTGCACTAACCTAACTATTACATTTCAGATCCCATGTAAGGGCTGTCATACTATTTCAGGAGGCTTCAAGCTAGCAGGGAAATTTCTGGCTTATGCTGCAATGTGATTTTACTCTAAAAGTCATATTCAGTGAAAGAAAAAGATATTTTGCTACCCAGTATAATATTATAAGTGTTAAATTATATAATGACTGTGCTTTTATTTACTAGAGAAAAATGAAGGCTTTTATGTTTCTTGGCCATATTACACACTTTTAAAGGCAAGGGAAAGACACTGGTGTTCTCAAATGTGTTTAAATCAATACCAGAAAATCAATGCAGTAGATGATATAATTAACTCTTACTTTTGTCTTCGATGTATTCATCCCAGTTAAATATTGTCATTGTTGCATTAATAAATGTACCATTTTCACCTATAGAGCTATTAAAGATGGAAATAACAGTTGTTTCAAAAGTAGAATTGTCTGGAGGCCACTGCAGGCATTTATTCCTCAGGTTGCCCATGAACAGCTGCAGCCCTATCAGTGCAAACACACTCAGACAAAACACAGTCAGGATCATCACATCTGAGAGCTTCTTCACAGACTGAATCAGGGCTCCCACTATAGTCTTCAGGCCTGCAAAGAGATAAGATTTTTATTATGATGTTAAATATATACTAAACACACACACACAAAAAAAATCATGTGACGTTTTTCCTGATAAAGATTTCATGCAAAAAGACTAGTAATTTGTGACACAATAATTTTAAAGAAAAGCCGTATTATTTGGGAAGATGAATGAAAATATGTAAGTTTATACTTATTTTATAGTGTACAAAAATAAGAAGTAGATAATACCAAACACATTGTTTATGCCAAAACAAGTGATTTTATTATTCATGCTATATCTCAACTCTGCATAGAATAGCATTTTTTGCTTTTGCTGATGCTTCTTGCCCAAACCTTTCTTTTATGAACTTTTGCAATGTATTCTATAATAATGTAACCCCATTGTAAAGACATTATACGTGCACATTGAAATGATATCATAATAATCTTGTTAAAATATATGAGGGGAGATGGTTTGGAGAAGAAAGACATCTTTAGAACGATACCCCATGCATGGCCCATGCTATCCTTTAGTGTTTATTTTTTTTGAAATAACTTAAAACTGAATTAAGTTGCTATATCAAGTGCCTTCAATAAACGAGAAAATTTGCATCAGTATGAAAGCTTAAAATTAACTTATATTTAAAACATGTAAAGGAAAGCTTGATGTTATAAGATGCAAATCACATAGGCTGTTTACTGCAAATATCTCATGCAAGAATTTGTTAAACTCAAAGGCTGACTTTTTTTTTGAGAAGCAAATACAACCAATACAAGCATGAATCAATTTAAATAAAATTACATGTCTTGATTCCTGCTTTTTTGATTAGTTGACAGTGTGTAGCAAACAAGGCTTATGCTTTGAAAATGTGAGTACAGCCTTTGTAGAACAAAAGTCAGCCTCGGTGTTTAACCTTGCTCTCACCTGGAATGACTGATATTGTTTTCAAAGCTCGGAGAACTCTGAATGTTCTCAACGCTGAGACATTGCCCAGGTCCACAAACTCTGTCACATATCTGTAATAGGGGAGTTCACACACAAACACAATGACAGCACACAAATAACAGTTGGAGATACGAGGGGCCTAACACCTTACACCAACTACTTCTTACCTGGAATTACAGAAATAGTTTTCAAAGCTCTCAATACTCTGAAAGTTCGAAGAGCTGAAACATTGCCTAGGTTTACAAATTCTGTTACATACCTGTAGGATTAAATCACAATTACTCAGAATTGAGGCAGATTTTATTGTATTTGCTTGGGTCTTTGAGCAAGACCTTTTCACCATTCACTGTATTTTGCCTGTGATATAAATAGGCTTCTGGCCATAAAATTAAATTAAGTTTTATCATAATAAACCACATTAACTTGATGTTTGAAAACTAATCTGGTCAGCTATTAGGAAGTCAAAAGGATTCCTTTAATTCTGGTATGCAGAAAGGAGACAGGATATGAATAGTTCAGGGTGATGGCATTCAAAATCCTAATGGGCTGGCACACCATGCTGGCCTCCACAGCACATTCTTGGCTAGAAATACTAAAATGTGTAAAAGAGGTAGAAGAAACATATTGAAACTGCAGGAAGTCCAGGCTCCAAATATTCTGGCTGACAAGATACGAGGCAATTTTTAGTCACTAATCTCATGCTACCAGAAAGAATTTTTATTAAAAAAATAAGTAGAAGACTTACGCAAATGTAATGACAGTGAAATCTAGCCAATTCCATGGGTCTCGGAGAAACGTAAAATCTTCTAAACAGAAGCCCCTTGCAAGAATTTTAATAAGTGATTCAAAGGTATAAATTCCAGTGAATGTGTATCTGAGGAAAATATGCAAGACAGAGTTTATAGATCACGTTATTTTTGCAGTTTATGCTCTCTGGTTGTCTTATTCTCATTTGCTTCTCTTTAAGCGGCATAAGAAATAATGGCAGTTACAACCAACTTTAATATTTGCATAATTTATACCATAAGGAAAGAGGAATGAAATTAGGCTTAGAAGACTGATAATCCACATGTTAAATTCAACTTCTATAATCTATGCAATAAAACAGATGCAAAATTCCCAGTTACTTCATTGTGCCATGTTTATGACCAGTCTTAATCCACGTTATAACAAAACACACAGATGGATTATGTTAGGATTTTAGAAGTTACTTTCAAGCTAAAAATTTCTTTCTTCAATGTTATTTTTATGCTGAAATGTTGCTTAGTCCCAAGAGTTGGCAAGCACCAACCCTCATCAGCCCTCATTCCTCTGTAACTGTTACAGAGTAGGTATATCCATTACTTCACCTTCATCAAGACAGATGTAGTACTGGAATCAAATGCAAGAACAACAAAAATTACTTACAAATGCCAATAAAATTCAGGTATTCATTTTGACTAAAAAATGTAGTTGAAATTTCAATTAAAAGAATATTTAATTCTGGCATTCTGAGTAATTTCAATCTTCTGTGTCCAAGTGATGCCATCCTGAAATCTAATTTAATTTATATCTTTTATGGAAAGGAATTAAATTTAAACTGCTTTAAAAGCTTACTCTAACTGAGCTAACCTGAAAACAGTTTTCCAATATGAAAGTTTTCTGTTAAACTACTAAAAAAATTATTTCCTGCAGAACTTTACTCCACAGATGAGGACATGCCCTGTAACTCTAAATGACACAATATATAGACATGAAGAAATATTCAAGCAATGAATCTTTATCATAAATATTTACTATGTGCTAGATATCCTGAATACATAGATGCTCACACTGAACTCAAAATGAGAATGTCTTTGTTGACCTTAACAGCCCTATGATTTCACTTTTGGTTTCTGAGGATTAAACAGGTATGGATCAGCCCAAGCAGTAAGGAATGAAGAAGCAGCAGAAAGGAAGCACCAAGAGCAGTGTTTGACACTGTGGCCTGCAGCTTTGGAACTGTCATTGTGTATGCCGCAGCTGACATCACACTGGACCAATTAGCCAAGCTGACATCATATTGCACCAATGATTAGCTAACCATTTCAATACTTTTTAAAGAGCTTATTTTGCATACAAGTTTTCCATTGTTAGATTGGTTTTGGTAAGAGAAAGCTGCACTGTGATCAACAGCCATCCATGAGATGATTCCTTTATCTGTAACAGTTATTGCAACAGAGATGAAAGACTGAATTTCCCTGGGTTCTTGCACAGATGTGACAGAACACAGTCAAAAATATTTATAATTCACTTTTCCTGTATTATCATAAGAAAATTATAATTTTCTTACATTTTCCATCTAGTACTGCAAACAGAAGAAGGACATTAAAGAACTTGTCATGAGACAACTATATGTATTTAATGTTACAGCAAAGGAAATAGCATCAGAATAGCTGTTGATAGGATGTCCCAACAAGGTGGCTGCTGCCAGTGGAAATCATCCTAATATAATTCACAGTAGTTTATTTTTGATTACTGGATATTATTCAGAGAAAATCCATTTAACTTACTCTACATTCTTTGTCCAGTCTGGAGGGTTACTCATGGTCATAAATACGCAGTTGGTCAAAATAGTGCACATGATAAGCATGCTGAATAATGTAGGCTAAGAGTTAAGGAATGTAAGCCAAAAAGTCTCATAAGAAGAGTATCAAATAACACACTGCTTTGGTAGATTTTCACTATCAGGAGCTATCTATCCCTCCACTGCTCTTTTAATAGCCAGGGGAAAGCCCTGAATATGTTAAAACTTTCATTCACTTCTTGTCCGCTAAAAGAAAACAATGAAACACTAAAAATTAGAAAATCTGAAAGGTATTTTGAAAAGTGCCCCAACTTTAAATTATTTTTTCTCATTGAACAAAAATGTCAACATTTAAAGTATTAGCTTCTAATTTCATGGAATAACACAAGAAGTATTTCTTTTAGATGATCTAGACAAATCTGATCTGCTTCATGCATGCAAAGCAATGAAAAATCCATTTTCTTCACTTTAATGTTTTATCATAAAATTAGGCATGTATCAACATTTTTCCTTATCACTATGATACTCTGAAAGCCAGCTGCCACATAGTAGGAGAGAACATAGGGAAATCTTAGTGAGAAAAGTATTTTTTTTCTGTTTGCTTTATATAACTTTTGTAATATAAATGCTGTTGGGAGGAGAAGGCACATGTGATTCTCAAAATAAGAAATCCAAATAGAATTCCACAACAGGTCCAAGTCATAAATAATTTCATGTATTTAAACAGAACCACTCTAAAGCTACAACCTTTTACTCTCAGAACTGCTGGTATTCTTCTAAGATACAAAAAAAATACAACCACAAAAATGAAAACCATGCAGATGAACCATGGAATGCCCACATGATGGCACCAGCACCTAAAGCTACAGAGAGGACAAAGCTCGAGCTGAAAACAGCTGCAGGTTCATGTGGTGCTCCTAAATAGAAATCCAAATATAATGGGGTGAGAAGGACTGTGAGGTTCCCCTCAAAAACTTTTCTTTGTATGTCTACATTAATTAAAAGACCTTCAAGTGATAATGATACCTCGACCTTCTGAGCTGTCAAAAAACTGTGGCATTACATTCAACAATTCTTTGGGTTCTCTGCACAATGAATATATTTAAAATCCTTACTGAGAACCTAGCTTCTCTTTATGTAACTCACATATGAACAGAGCAAAAGAGAAATAAATATATTTTTTAAACATTAAAAAACCATGCTACAAGTTTTTCACCAGCCTGTACTTTACATAAGCTTTCAAAATCCTTTCGATGAAATGTCCACTTAGAGTTGCAAATCCTTACTATGCTTTTGTTAGTGGAAAAATATCTATCATATACCTATAATATCTATAATATACCTCATCATAAACTTAAACAGCAACATGTTTTAACATTATGACTTTGGTGACTATCTCTTCACTACCACCTCAGTCCCAAATCTTCTATTATTCCTCATAACTCAATAATGCTCCAGAATATGGTAAAGACTGTCATATAATTGAAAAATAATTATTTGTTGTGGCACCTGTAGCAGGAAAATTGCAAGCAGGCTATGCAGTATCATGATAGTTTTGGAAGTCATTTGCAGGCTAGCCATTGATAACAATATCTAACACATACCAACTGTACTGCTGTAGTTATCAGTATACCAAGACTAAAAAAAGTCCTTTCAGGATTTAGTCCACATAATTTTAGGATCCCTATATGCAATGCTAACAAAAAACTACTTTCAGTGTGCTTATGTTAGACTTGTGTAAATACAAGTGCGCAATCATTGTATTTGTTCCTTATTATTAAGCTGGCTTTCTGAAGTCAATGCCCTCATTGCTCATATTGGTATTTGGGATCAGACCATTGGGATGCCAGCTATAGTCAGCTATTAAATCACTGAAAAAGACAAAATCACAGTTAAGTAATTATCATTTAGCTTTTCAAATCTCTACCTGCAATGTGGAAATCTCATGACCTTGAAGACTGAAATTAAACCATCAATAAACTTACAAGTGTATAATGCAATAATGATCAAGAAATAAAACATACAGATGGGATACATACAGGACTGAGAACATGTAACAAAACAAGAAACCTAAGCTGTTTTATGAATCTATCTTTCTGTAAGAGTTACCTGAATGAGAAAATGAAAAGGAATAATAAAACCACATTTTCACTAAATACTCATACAAGCACAGACCTGGGATCAAAGATTTGATTTTAATACACAGTGTCAGGGAAGAACTGAAAGTATTCTGAGCAATTTATCTGCAGTTTATGAAAAATGTGGAGGAGGGGAAAAGATGAAAAAAAGATGTGATGATTACAGAAAAAATAAGAGGGAAGGAAAAATTTTGTGGGGGAAGAAAGAAGACACAGAAATCGTAAAGGACGATGACTGGTTGTCTGGCTTCTGGTATTACTATATTAGGATCCAGCAATTAACAGAAATGTAAAAGGAGAATGAGAAAAAGAACAGAAGACAGAAATAGTAGAGAGAAGGGGGACAAAGCACTACAGATCATATTGATCCTGGGACACGTACCAGAGAATGATTTAAATACTAAGTAACATGTCATTCATTACAGTTTTAGACTAACCACTTGAAAAGGATATGAATGTACCAAAATCTTAATAGCTATTTTTCTAAGAGGATTGAAAGGAGTTAACATGTACAGGGCAGAGGTGGCACTGAATCGGAATATTGCCTTCCCTTTATTCAATACTATAAAGGTCTGGAAAAAGAAGAACAGAATGAAAAACAGCATTTAGACAATACCAAGTTACAAACCCTGAATCATTTTCAATTCATCATTAATCATATTTGGTCAATATGCTCTTTTTTCATTGACAAAATCCCCTTGTCCAGTTCACGCATTGTAGAGTCCAGCCAAATTACTATAAATACAATTAAATGAACGCTTAAATGCATCTATTTAGAAATACTAAGTAATCTTGATATTGCTAGCTAGTAAACAGAGACAAGTATAAAAGTAATGTAGGCAGTATTTGAAGAATTGGTATACTTTTTGTATGGTATATATACACTGAGATGTGTAACTGTAATCAAAATGAGAGCCATTAAAACTTCAATCCCTAATTCAAATAAGCAGCATACATTATGAAATCAAAGTACTAAGGCAAAAGTAACTCAAAGTGATCTAAGTTTCAAGTGATCGTGAAAATATGGAAATCAAGAGTGTTCAATAACCATTTTTGAACATAACACTAATGTACTCAATTTTTGCTGTACTCTGACAGTAATGTATTTGTCCCCTTCTCAACTATTGCTTGTGATAGTTCTGTACCTGCAAATCTATTTTCCTCATCATACTTTACTTTCACCTAATACAGAATTCACTCTATTCACTACATCCATGCATTTTCACTGTCTCTCCACAGTTTCAGCAATGACTCACATATATTACCAACATTTAAAAAGGCATTTTTAAATGTAACAGTGTTTTTAAAATTCAAGAAATAAAGAAAACCTGTAAGTTTTTTTTTTAATTATGTTGATTCCCACACATCTGGGGAAAGTCCTATCTATTTCCATCATCTCTTCTTTCTACACATGGATGAAAGTTCATGCTTTTTGTAAAGAAGTGGATCTAGACAGCATTGTGGCAGTCCTAGGAAGCCCAAAGGGCACAATAGCCATGCAGACCTGGAACACTGCCAGCAGCCATGATCTGCCTCAGGAGAAATCAGAGGGCAGCATTTGTCAAGATTATGCTCTACTTTCTGAGCAGGTGTGGCAAATAGAGCAGCTGAAACCACAATGCCTCTTCCTGCCTCAAGTAATAAATTATAAAAATCAGTGCTTCCAAACTTAACATTCTCCCATACTTAGTGATTCTCAAACTGCACTTCAATCTTTTATTGTACAGGAGTCTGTAACATGCTCTTTTCTATGAAGATTTTTCAATCCTCTTACTATTAGTCTTGGAGTTACTGAAAACAGGACTTCTAATAAGAGTTCTTTTGTTTTCTGTTCCCTTTACTCTGACAAAACCTCTGATGAAGTAGCATTTGTGCTACGCTGACTCATCAAGTTACATTAAAAAATGAAAATGGAACCTGACCCAAAAAATGATGTTCAAAAATATAAAAAGAACAATAAGAAAAATAATAGGAGATATTATGATTGCAACATGCAGTTTGAAGTCTTGCTTCTCCTACTGGAAACCACAATGCTTTTGGAAAAGATCATGACAACTGCTATGCATTTCTCAATCAGGAACAAGCAATTGAGCAGGATTTTACTTCACATCCACACTTAATTGCAGAATTACTCTTCTAGTTTCCAAAGCATGATGATACACACTCTAACTTTAGGATTTCTGGCACTGAACTGAGATTTTTACTACTATAGAATGCAGAAAGGAGTAGGTACTTTGACCTAAATTCTATTTGCCTTCCAGACTTCAATAGAGTAAATCACCTGAGTAAAGGAAGCAAAACTTGATAATTAATTGAAAATCTTGTTTTCAAATTTAACTCATGATTCTCCATATGTGAATTCAGTTTTAGAAATTCTGCAATGAACCCTTAAGGCACAACTGATGGGGTTTTTTTGAGCTGTTCTGCTTGGTTCTTCATGGTATGCCTATATTGCTATTGTCTCAACATATTACTAATGAGGCATACCCCTAATTCCTGCAGGAAATATCTTCATTTGCATTTTTCTCTTAGTCTGAGTTTGAATCATAACAATTCTTGGAGTTTTTCTTCATTTTTCTTTGAAGCAGTTTCTTCTCTTTCATGGGTTTTGTTTTTTTTAAATTCACTTGTTTTTGTTAGCTAGCTAGTTTCCACAGGAAAGAAAAGAAAGCAGGAGAAAAAATATTATGAAAACAGAAAAAAAAATTTCTTCTTTATTAGTAGAATAATGCGACTGCAATACATATGATGCCAAAATCGAAGAGACTGAAAATCTGGAGGAAACCCAAGGCCATCTGGACACTAGTCTAAAGTTCAACACTTTTGTGCTGGCCACAGCAGTTGTTGTTACTTTAAATCAAAGTAAATATGCAGATTTATTTTTTTTTTATTAACATATCTGTAAAAATGTTTTTTTAATTATGTAACATTCTGTCAACACTCCAAGGCCAATTGCTACCTCCTCTTTATTTAGGCTCCTCTTTAAACACCTCCTCTTTGAAAACAATCATAGAACAAAATAGAACTGGATAAAGAAAACATTCACCCAGACCAACTTGGATATATAATGCCTCTACAGAGTAAATATGGATCAGGATGATCATTATGACATCCTGAGAAATTACCTTTACATACTTCCCTATCCTTCACAGTGACAAGAGAATGCAACCTAAACTTTTCACAACAGTGAAGAAAACTAGTAAGAAGATGTGTAGCTACCTTTGAGACGGATTTCATATTGAAGGTCTGCTCTGTTCACAACTATAATACAGCAATTAGTGATTATTCTAAAGATAACTCCTGTGCTATGACTACAATTCTCCTGTGTGTAAAACACTGAAAATTACATGTTTTAATAAAATCCCAGTTTTATTTAAAAGAAGTGCATCTCTACTGATCTAGAAGGTCCCACAAACTTGCATTACCAATTTCTGTTCTTAGAGTGAAGATTTCTGCCAATCACATCAACTGTTGGGGGAACTATTATATAGAAGCTCTAAGTCAAAATAATAGAAATACTATGCCTTCAAAGGGTTCTTTGTTATTTATTCTTCTTAAAGTCTGATAGAAATATACAACACACTCACTTTTTTATTGATATAATATGGGTCCAGGTCTTCCAAGGGCTCGGACACCATTCCTGGAGGTATGTCGCCGTAAATAAATGGCAGTGTCTTTCCTGCCTCCAAGTCACTGTTTGGCTTCGGGCCATCTTCATCATCATCATCTTTGCGTTCTTGTTTGGATTTTTGAGCTTTCTCTTCGTTGATACGCTGTTCAATAGCTGCAAGTGACTCTCTTGTGAAATAGCGGAAGCTGTCGGGTCCTGGTGGTACCAGCACTGATTGTGCCATCTTTTCATCCTGCACCTCTTAATTACTGTTTAACTTCTCTCATAAAAAAGTGCTAAAAATATTAAAAAAAAACACAGAAAAAATTTAGAACAACACAGCTACAAACAATGTAAAGTAATATACCATCACAGAATTTTGTGTGGGACACCTTGTTAAATTCATTCATTATCATCCAAGAGGAGGCTGCCATGAAATTAATTTTTGAATTTGTTTTTATTTCGAGACAAACTATTTTCCTTTGCAGCTTGCCTCTTAGAGTTGTTTCAGAGGTATCAATTCTTAAAACGTTTAGTTTAAAATTCACTTAGTGCTTACAAAATAGATTGTCAGTTCCACAGGCTGATAAAAAAAGTCACAAACGATACAATAACATCTTTTGCCTTTATCAAGGGAAATGTTATCCATACCCATGAATAAAGTAGGAGATATTTTCCACTACATTCATTGTGAGGAATCAACAATTCTGAAGTATTTGGTTCAGTGTTGAGGAGTCAGACTCCAGACAATGTAGCTCCTTATTATCCTGAAAGCTGCATCTTGGAGCAGTCTTCCCTCTAGCTACATGGACCAGAAATGACTCTTAGAATCCACCATTGCCTCGTAAAGCCAGAAGGATCAGTTGAAAGCAATACAAGATGCTCCTTCTCTTTGAGTACAAATATGCTGCCTTTGCCGAACTGCCAGCTCAGGAAACAAGGATCAGGCATAAGCACCTGTATTCAGATCCCCTGCCTGGCAACACACTGTGCACTGGAAGAATTGCTGAATTAAACAAAACCGATTTTTAATCATTACATACTGCACTTAGATCTTTTATGTCTGATATAATATCAGTTGTATATACATTACACAAATTTCACTAGCAAGAGCAGGACCATCTCTTTTGAATGTCTCCAGAGAGTTCAGTTAAAAAGAACAAGTGGAAAATATTCCCAATGCAAATACTTTGATCTGAAATCGCAAACAGGATATCTGCTGTAACCTAAAAGAATTTTTCTCAAGCATCCTTCCGAGTAAGCCCATTAAAAATATAGCAAATGCAATAAAGTAACGAATTCTGAGTAAGGCAATATACCCAGAAACAATTATCAGATTAAAATGATAGAACAGTTTGAATACAATCAGCCTGATCCTATTTTACTGTCTTGCTTAGCACACATACTCCAGCACAGCCGCAACAAATTAATATTTTTGAAGGCTGTTGAATAAGCTGCAACATGATGCTCTCTCCTCCTTTTCAACCATATGCACACAGCACTTACACCTACACAAACATCCACACACATCCCAACTCCTGCAGGTCTCCCTGTGAGCATGCTCTTCCACTGCAGGCAAATGCACCTGGTGCATTCTGTCATGGACGGTCTGCTCCAAACTGCTGCTGGAAGCTACAGACTACCAGCAGCAGAAGGGTTCACTAGGAAAATGAAAGTGGACCTGCAGTAGAATCCTGTTAGATTTCATTTCTAATTACAGAAGGGAAAAAAAAAGAAAAAAGAAAGAGCATAAATCTGTTTTAATACTGCAGGAAACAATTAAAAATTCATTACCAGTGAAGAATCTTCCAGTTATGTGGGTTTGGAATGGCACCAGGGAAGACTGCAGTTAAAATTCCATCATGCTTTTTTTTTTTTTTTTTTTTTTTTTTTTTTTTTTAATTCTCCTTTTACAGACCACACCTAACTTCCTGCTGAAGGATCCTGGTTATTGAAGTAACGTCTAGCATTTCCTGTATGAGCCTACTAAGTGCTGTTAACTCTTTTTACCAGTAGATGGTACTGATATATACTCATAAATTCTTCTCAGAAATGGTAAAGGATTTTTGCATGCTTGAACACTTGCTTAAACTGAAACTCTTGGACTAAAATATATGATTTTATATAACCAGTCAAGTCTCAAGATTCTCAAAAATTCTTTTGAATACATAGTAGCTCATGGTGATGTGACCATAGCTGTTAAAACTGTGAAGGTGAGATAGAAAGAAAGTGGGAGGGATAGCAAAGTAAGAGAAATCAAAAAATGGAGGTTACACAGGCAGAGTACAACGTGAGCAATTGCTGAAACTGTATAATCAGCAGTCTGGATTACTTTAAACTATAGGTTGTGTAAATATTCTAAAATTGATGTATACGGCATGTTCACCGTGCATTCTTTGTAAATGCGGGTCAGCCAGCAGTGGGAGGGAAGGAAGGCACTCCTGAGTGTTCACTGCAGCAGCGAGTTCCTGTCCAGGAGTCATCTGTTCTTGCTCCCTGCTGCAGCAGGTGGTTGGGAGCACTGTAAGCCACTCTCTGTGGCAGATCAGTAAAACACCCCCTTCAGGCACCACTCCACCAAAACAACATTAAAACAATATCCTACTTCTTTCCACTCTTCTGCTTGCTCCATATTTTCCATGCTTACCAATTTTCATACTTTTTCCTCCTGCTGCACCAATAAAACTTTTCTACCTCTCTCCTAGCTTACCATCAACCTTCTGCCTTTCCCTCCTTCTTTCACACATTCACAAATCTCTTCCAAACTCTTCAAGCAAGACACATTGCCGTATCTCTACATTCAGATCTTCTGGCAGTCATTTACTCTCTGCCATCTCCTTTCTTTCAGCCACAGAGAGGACAAAAAAAAAGGTGTTGGAAGTAATAAAAAAAGATCAGTCTAAAGTGACAGCTGTTGGAGAAGGAATTAATAGAGTGGCTGAAGAAATGTCACTGTGGCTTTGAAAAACAGAAAGTGAAGAGGGGAAAACATTGATAATTTTTTCCTTTTGTAATTGTGGTGAGAGAATAAAGAGTTTGACTTGGTCAAAATAAGGTTTTTGAAATTTTCAGCAACTAAGAAAAAATGTGCCAAATGAGAACTATAATTGAACCACATCAAAAGTATTGATTTTGATTCATTTAAACAGTACACAATATTTTAAAATAATGTTAAAAGCCTTTTTGGAAAATTGTTTCATTCCATAGGGTTTTCTGTTTTCACAGATGATTCAAAGAAATCAACAAAAAGTTTACAAATAACTCAATGTAACCAATCTTTTTGGTTAAGAAGCTTTGGATGAAAACTTCTGGCTGGCTCTAATTAAGAGTAGGGTTTACTTGGGGCTGTTCTGAAGTCTCAGAATAAGAGGATTGTGAGACAGCACAGATCCACAGGAGAGGTAGCGGCGCTTTAAACTGAAAAAGCATTTTGATTATTTATTTGTATGGATACAAATAAATACTTATAAGGCAACTACTTATGTATGAAATCAAGTACCTGAAAAGCTGGGCTAATCCACACAACATGGAAAAGGAGCTTCATTTTTCCATTAATAGTGTATTAAGTTAAAGCCTCTGATTATTTTTTTCTTATAGTAAGGGTCTGAAATTACCAGAGATCTCATTTTGATTTCCACCAGTGCTAAACAATCCACATGCACAGTGTTAGGAAGGACATGCACAGTGTTAGGAAAAGAGAAGACAAGAAGAAACTAGCCAGGGGACATTGCCTCCCACTGCCTTAGAAGCTTGGGTCTACAGTCTTACTAGGCTGTAAGGAAAAATGAACAAGTATTTTAAAGAGACAGACTAGACAGGAAATGCAATAGCAGCTTTGCAGTCTAAAGGAGACTTTATATATATATACTTCTAAAGAGGAGACAACAGTAATACATCTAGAGAAGCGTGTAAGAATCCTTGAAATATATTAGATACTACACACAGCTATAGTAATTGTAACAGATAAAATTATTAGAGATAGAAAGGGAAAATTATTAAATCAAATAGCAGATATCAATGAAAACCCAATCCAACATAGCCTGTGTTTAAGAACTATTGTGCGAACATGGAAAACTTACCCAAAACATAAACATGAAATAAGAACGGCAATTCTGGTAATAAGGCATTCCAAATGCTGTCTAGCTTCCCACCTACAGCCATGGGTACATTTTACAAACAATTTTATCACTGATGGTATCCATCTTCCCTCTACTGGGGCATGTGTGAAAGCTTGAAATGGACCTTGTTATTTAATCATCTGGTAAAACACAGGGCCCACAGAGGGGGTAGAGACAAAGAAGTATTCAGTGTCATATGTAAAGAAACTCTACATGAGTATGAATGATTTTTGACAGGAGAGAGCCAAGAGAAACCTCAAAATCTTTTCCTAACATCCCAGGAACCCTCATTTACAGAATATCCTGATTAGTAAAATTAGAAGGAAAATAGATTGCCAGTCTTTCCTCAGAAATGTGTAAAAACTGTCTTTGTTCCATGGCAAAGCAAAGCATTAAAATGCACAACTGGCAACCTGCCATCATTCTCTGTGGTTCTGTGATCATTTTACTCTCCAGCTGTGTGTCCCTGTACTCTATTAGATTGTCCTAATTGCATGACTTTTCATTTATAGTTCTGAATTTCATCTCGTTCTAGTAACACCAGTCATCAAGCTCATCTAGTCCTTTCTGTATAATAGCTTGCTCAGTCTTTGACAATGCCTTACAACTTTGTGATAGGAGCAAATTACATTGGCATATTTCCATTTCTTTGCTGAAACAATAAATCAAACTTTTAAAAAAAAATCTGTCCCAAAATTAAAACAGTGGAAAGCAACTTTGACCAAAGTTTAGATTACTGTGATACTTGCTGTAGTTTGTGAAATATGTTAATACTACTCTAAGACCTTTATTTAAAAAAAAAACCCAACATTAAATTTATGTTTAAAATTAAATACTATTTTAATTGAAAGAGCAAAAGAGACCTAAGTGGAGCTTTTTCTTCTTGTAAATAGTATCTATTTAATCAAATAAATTGAATCTAAAGAATTCCTGTCATCTTTTCATACCATGATACTTTCAATGCTTATTATACTACTAAATTAATCATGGTGATCTACATGACTGAAAAATATGTTTGCTAGCTTTGAGATGACATGAAACTGGGAGTGCAACAAGTAAACAAGAGGATAGTAATAGAATTTAAATTGTCCTGACAAGCAACAAAACAGGCTCAAAAAGTAATGCAATTCAAGATATAGAAGTTTTACATTTTATACTTAGACCATATATGGAAATAATTCAGACCACAGAAATAAAACATCCAAGGGAATGTAGGATCCAAGAGATACTTGAAAGCTTCCAAGCAGATGTAGGATTTGAGCTCTTTCTGTCTTAATTCTACATTGAAAAGATCGATTGAAGACACAAAGACCGTTTTTATATGTCCAAAAAGCTCTTCCAAGGAAGCCAAGGAATTTGTTTTCTTTTTATCTAGCATACAGATAAACAGGTTGTGGCATTAAACTGCAGCAAGAGGGCTTGTTAGGAAAACTTTTTACCACTGAAAAAAAGGCAATTAAATTACAATCTTTCAAGGACTTTAAGAAAAGCTAAGACCTTGGAAGGAAAAGATCAATGGTGGGTGTGAGTTTTGTAGCAAAACCAATCAGGATGAGAATCAAGAAACTTGTAACAGGCCTTCACTGTTTTAGGGTCTTAATAGGCGTAGGTTTTTTCATTGTTTTGTGCTGCTTCATCTGTTATGTTTCTCCCCAGGCCTCAAGGAAGCTTTCAGCACTCCACAGAACTGCAGGAAAGATTGTATAACATGGGATTGCCCTGTTGGAAGGAGGAAGGTTTAGAGCTGGTGCAGTACCTCTGCTAAGATTTATGTTTCCACTGCTCCACGGCTGAAATTAGACAGCAAATAAACCCTGTTTTCCTGTGCTTGAGGTTTGTGTGTTTCATACAATGCTACACTGTCTGTTCAGTAGCCACAGCCGAGACAGAGGTCTCTTCATACAATATTGGTGTACTGTATTGTGCACTTTGAACAGTAGGTGTTCCTGCAAAACAAATCTTTCCAAATGGCTCTTAGAAGAGTTCTATAAAAATACAGCTTCCTACACATTTTCCAACATTTCAGATGGATATATAACTAGCAAGTCACCTTTGAAAACACAGTTACTTGAAACCTTAAGCCAAGATGAGATAGCTCTGTCAGAAAGGACAGCTGCATTTTCCACCCACTCTTACCCTGCTCATTTCCCACTGTGTTGGCCTGAACATTTCTGCATTGTAGCCAGATCAGCTCACTAGTCTGGCTGAAAACTGTAAATAACAGATTTCAGAAAGATCAAAATGCTGATCTATCACACTTAAGAAATTAGAAGTCTTAATGTCTCAAGATGTCCTCTCACTTTAGAGTGAAAATCACTAGCTGACTACCTTCGGTGTCTTCCAAATTCTGGTGCTTCACCTAAGTGCAAGCTCAAAAGGCTTAAGGCACCTAATTACGAATGAATGGATCTCCAGAGCTTGAACAATGGAGCAGAACAGGGCTCTAACAACTGCAGTCAATAAATGTAGGCACAGATGCTGTACCTGGTGTAGAACGCAGTATAAGTTGAATAAAACTGCAAAAAAGGTTATTAAAATGGCTAAATGCCAGCAAATCTAAGGATCAAATTAGGCTAGCATTGTTACAGCAGCCTCAGGACTACTCTTCCAAGATCAGCAGGTGACCAGGATTACCTATTTCCTTTCAACATGGACATCAGGACAGCATTTTGAGAAAAATGTGCAGCAAGGATCATATAATGTGAAAACAGATATACAAAGACCCATATTGGGAAAGTTTGTGGGCCCTTCAAATCAATTTTCTTACTGTCTTTAAAACTTATTTCAGGAAACTACCCATAGGTCTGTGGCAAGAGGTACTCCAAAGAAGTAAGAAAAACACATTGGTAAAAATCAATTCATTGTTATCTTTACTCACTGTTAACCAATAATTGGCAATTGCATTTGTTAATCTATTTTCCTCTTTTATCAGAAATAGCCTTTGAAAAATTGCTGATTTTCAATCAAATGTCAGTGCACAAACAAAAAAGCTACTTGTCTTTCCAGATAAGAGGCCCTTAAATCCTCCCTTCTAGTATAAGATATTTGGATTTGTCACTTGATGAAAATACCATTCTTAACTTTTTTATTTAATACAGTGAGATAAACTTTCTGCCAGGCTGTAATGACTTCCCCCAGTGCTCCTTCACCACAGGAAAAAAACCAAGGCTGATTTAAATCCACAAAAGGTTCAAAACAACAGTTCAAGTTTCCTTGACAAAAAGAGAAATAGTGTCTCCAAATCAAACAGCAGTGTAGGAAGACAATGCAAGAGTATTCACCAAATCCCTAATGAAGCCGATTAAGTGATTACAGCCGTTTCAGCTATCTAGCTGCAGTGGGCTCTTCAAATCAATCTTTGCCCTGATACACATCGTGAGAAACTATCCCCACAAGGAGAGTCTTGTGTAAGTGTCAGGCTAGAGATATATCCATTTTTAGTGTGTTTGTGTGGGGAGAGTGAATATACAATTCAAAGATGTAATGATAACAGAAGTGCCATATGTATGGGATGAGCTAGATATTTCCAGATGCCTGAATAGGAGAATGTGCTGACTACTTATGCTGTTAATAAAACATGCTGTGATTTCTTTCCTGACAAACCAGAACTCAGAATTTAGCATTCCCAGTATGGGCATTATGCAAAGATGTTTAGAATGAAATCTCCAATTAATCTTAACTACAGCATGCCTACAGAAAATTCAAATATAATTTATATCCTTCTGGATACAAGGCACCAGGTAGATGGGAGATTCTAATATCCCCTGAACATCTGTCCAGAAGTTTTGGATTAACAACATAAATCATGATTCTGAACCTACTGACAAATTGCTGTGAGAAGTACTCTGTGATTCCACTTTTATAGCCTCTTACTGTCTCCTGTTGGAAACACAACCTATGAATAAGACTGTGCCTTTTCAGTTATCGCTTACGTAAGCCCAGGTCAGGCTCAAACAGGGAAGCCGGGCGAAGCTTCCCTCGAGCCCGGGACAGAGGGCCAGGGACCGAGCCCTCCATCTTCATGAACTGCTGCGAGCAGCTTCCACTTTCACGCAAAACATTTCCACCCGCTCCTTGTAACCTGGCCACGCCAACACGCCGGCACGGCGGGCGCTGCGGCGAGCCGGGGGAAGGCAGGCGGGGGGGAAGCAGGGCGGAGCCCGCCGGGCGCCACCGCCCAGCCCGCCCCGCCGGCGGGCGCCGCAGGTGCGGCAGGCGAGCCGCCGCCCCGAGCCTCGGCAGCCCCCGGTGCCACAGCGAGGGAAGGCGGGCAGGCCGGTGTCGCTGAGGCGACGAGCCCGAGTGACAAGGCGGCCGGGAGGCGGCCGGGAGGCGGCCGGGCTCCGCAATGGCGCGGCGCCCAGGGGAGGTTGCCAAGCAACCGGTCCGGCGGCTGCGGCAGCGCTGCGCACGGGGAGCGGCGCCGCCCGCGCTGCGAGGGCTCCTCAGGGCCTGCGCTGACACACGGCCCGCTCCGGAGGGACGGCTGTGCCCCGGAGCTTCAGCCGGGCCCGGTCACACGGGGGAACAGGGAGGGAGCGGGTGTTTAGGGCAGATAATGGCAGGAGATGCAGAGGTGGAAGGGGTTGCTGCGGAGAACCCGCCCCTCAGAGCCGGCAGCGGGGGACGGCGGAGCCCCGCCGGGCGAGGTTCCTCCCTGCTGTCCCAAGAGCTGAGCTGAGCAACGACGCAGCCAAATTCAGGCTTTACCATCGGGGCGGGAAGAACCCGGGGGATCACCATCCCTCCTTCAGTGAAATCTGTGTACCGTCTGCATTGGATGCAGAGAGGCAGCCATGCTGCCTACTGCCTGCAGCCAGCCAATTCCCCTGCTCCGGGTGGGCGGGTGTGTTGTGGGGCTTTTTAAAATAGGAAACGGTGACTGTAAAACCATAGAAACGGACCTGCGGGGTGGGGGTGCTGCGACAGTTTTTTACATCATCTCCACTCATTTCAAGCTGTTGGTATATTTTTGATTAAAAATTAACCGCATCCACTACATGTCCAAACCCCTGAGGTTTGACTTGGTATATGTAAGAGGACATGAAGGAGTACATGTCCGATTTGTAACTTTGTAAAATAAACAAAGAGAACCTGGATCTAAACGGAGAATCTTCTAAATAAGCTTGCATTTGCAAAGATAGCTGACTAATGACAAACACAACTGCCTCTTGAGAAACTTCCAACCCCAAAACACAATAGGCACAGAAAGCATGAGGACCAACCCACATGGGGGAAAGAAATATCTCCATGGATAACAGATGAGAATTTCCCCCCCGGGAACTGCACTGACGCTGACAGGCTCCCTGCAGCTGCACAGCACCAGCTGCCAAGGGGATCCTGCAGGAGTTAATGCAGCTTGAAAGAAGCATTAACTCCCTGGATATCTATCAACCTTCAAGGGCAGGATGCCATGAAATGTTTCCTCATAAGCACTACTCATGCCCCTACTATGTAGCTGCACCTGGAAATATATCAAGGTCTCTAAAGGAGATAGAATCACACAAAAAAACACAACTACAAAAAAGCACAAGTACACAGCACAACTTCCTTTCTCATGCATGGTTCCCACTAGATTCCCTTTGCCACTGGAATGGAAGAGTTGGCTTTGTTTCAGTAAAATGCCACTTCAAATAAACCAGAAGCAAAGTGTTTTCAGTGATTCTGGAAATTAAGTCACAGATGAGGTCCCATATTTACTTTTAAATATTCTTTTAGTCTTAATGATGGTTTATGCTTTGCAGTTCTTACTATATCCTTAGGGATGATTGCAGATGGGTCTAAGCCCACTACTAGTTACAGGTTGTGAGGTCTCATGCTAATTGCAGATGGGGCTGATGGTACTCTGTTACTGAGATACTTGACATTGACCTGTCGTTTTCCTTTTTTTTTTTTTTCCCCCTTTCTTCCCTCAGTTATACCAAACTTGAAGTGCCGGGGCTAAAATTTTACATTTTTGACACAGACCAATTTTTGGACGGAAGCTTTAACTCAACTGAAACTATTTCTAATAAAAAGCCTATATATTTACCCTTAAAATTTTATAGCTGCCAATTTTCAAAGCATGAATGTCACATTCTGAATTTGGGAATTTTTCTCTTGAATGGTATCTATAATACTTGCCTAGAGTTGAAAAATTTTGAAAAATTAGTTGGCATGTATTTGAAAGAACACCCCAGAAATTTAAAGGTGTGAATTACAGAGATAATGCATTTTTCTGTTGTTTCATTGTCTATCAGAGGGGATTTTCCTTCAGCTGAAGTCTGTCTTTGTGGACTCTGCTGACCCAGGAGTGGGAATGTTTTCATCTTCTGTTCTAAATCATTCTGTATGGTGATTATTGAAGAAACCAAACCAAACAAACAAGAAAAAAAACCCAAAACAACCAAAAAACCTAAAACCCCAGAAGGAAATACAGAAGGAAAAAGAGGCATTTAGGAAAAACGGGAGACATATCTCAGACTGAAGACCAGCAGCATGAGAAACCTCCAGGGAAATGATACATGTAAGAACTGTCTGCCTGGATAAAGCAACTGTCTCAAAATTGGCTGCAGTAGTCCTGCAGGCTGGTTGGAGAGACATGAAAAACTCAAAGATTTGTAGGTTATTATGATCAAGAAATTAATCTAGGTTTATCAATTTGAAATTAAAGGAGACCAGGCTGGGGAACAGTCAAGGAAAAGGGAAGGCAGTATAGTGGAGCAAGCAGAGATAGGAGAAAGCAAAAAAGCCTGGGATGAATGGGCAAGAGAGGGAATAAAAACCTGAGATAACTGGACTGGAATTAATTGGAAGGAGGGAAAAAAGATATGAAAATGAGTTTATAAACATGACAAGAGCTTTGTGAAGTATGTGTGAATATGTATTCAATAACTCATTCATATGTGTATCAATGTTGTCTCCCTAAAATTGTGTACGAACACTCCAATAAAAAGCATCTATTACTGTAGGAAGAAGGACTGAAATGACAGCATAGAGTTGAGATCTGCTTTAGTTTTGGTGCATTTGTCAGTAGATACTGTAATGCAATATTCACTGTCTGATGTAGTATACAATATGAATGAGCTCTTAAAAGCAGTGAGATTTGTTTTGCAGGAGACTTCCTTGATTCGTTGGTGCTGCACAGGGATCAGAAGTGACAAGTGGGAAGGGGAAAAGAAAGATGCTAACTGCGTGTCCTTCATGCAAGGTCTGTATGCTGTCTTGGAGAACTGGCCATGCCACAAGTAGGGTTTGCCTTCTCTGGCATCAAATGCCTGTATCTATTGCCATCTGCATCTAAGCCTTTCATATTTCTAGAGAAAAATGAGTCCTGTGGAAGGCAATTCTTCTGACTATTTCAAATATCTACCTTAAGATGAGGCAAGTTGTGCCCTAGAAGTGCCTGTCTCTCTGGACTGACTAGAAGGGGCAAGTCATGAGTAGCCTGATGGCAGGCAATTCACTCAAGCCGCTGTGTTCACAGGTGGCTACAAATCATATGTGTGATTTCTAGAATGTAAAGAGCCTTAATTCAGTGTGCCACAACTGATTGCTTGCTTCTGCCTCTTACTAGCATACTTTTAATGTGATTTTTAAATGTGAGATATTTAGTGGATCCTCTAACTTCCACACCTCCTTACTAAATATCAGCCACCTATTACCATTGTTCCCATTTTGTGTTTTAAGAAGCAGAACCACCTATGGTTTGGGAACCAGAATGACATATGAAAATATATGGGGTCTGCATTCTGATACACATTGGCAGAGACAGGGGGTGAATTGAATATTCCTGTAGTAGTACTCAACAATAAGTATTAATTACTGTAATTTTAATAGTTATTATGTATTACAGTTCTGCTAACTGTCCAAAGCTCCGCACTACAGGCATCTCTACAGTTGAGTAACTATGTATTTTAAAGGCAGATGTCACCAGTGGGAGACACATAAGGCTGGATGTATATTCAAAATTTGGCAACCAAAAGGGTAAAATTAAACCAAACAGCATGAAATTAGATCCTATGATGAGTAATATGGTTGGTGATTTGTGCAGAACACAGCCAAATAGTTATATAGGATTTCCCAGACCATCATACAGGAACTGTTAGAAAGCTTTAGAGCTGCACCTTCATCCCCTCCACGTCCCACGCAAAGGCAGAGAGCAAATATCATCACTACTCCCTTGTGACCTGACCAGCATGTTTGTTTCCCTGGGTAATGAAAAGCTCAGTCAGATATATAACATTAGAAAGCATTAAACAAGTCTCTATTAAATTTAGAAGATTTTGTTTGATCTGAAAGGAAACAGAGTAGTTAATTGGCCCACAATTAAATAGAAATGCCATTAAAAAAATCCTGAAACAGTTTGCGAGGCCCAGTTTCTGTTTGCCTTTTATAGTGTCCTCAAAACCTGTCATATCAAGACATAAACTGAGAATATTCTGAACACTGTGAAAACATCTGTATGGATCAATTTATCCTAAGGGACAAAGTGCCTATGGCTGACACATGCAGTTAGGTAAGAGCAGGAAGGTAGTATCACTATTGGAAACTTGAATGGCCTGAGGGAGCAATGCAGATTCATATGTGTAGGATCAGAAGAGATGGTTATGAGTGTTTATTCTGACATTCTGCCCAGTGTGGATTCTACCAGTCCCCTGTATACTGTATACCAGTCCCCCCTAAAAAGAGTCTCAGCTGAAACACACCAAATTCATGAGAAACCCTTAGTAAGTTACCTTATAGCAAAGTATTAGTGCAATAACGTGGGTGCCTTGTTTCATACTTGGACATCACTTTCCTGGGTGGTGGTGTTAGGAAAAAGAGGAAAAGTGGCACGGAAGTATGCAAATGTGCCAGAAATGGAAAGCTGAATACTTACATCACATACCTGCCCCAAACTAATTTTTTAAAGCTCCTGATTGTTTCCATAAAAGGTAGAAAACAATTAACAGGTTTAAAGTTCAGTCACATTGTTTTAAAATGCAGATTCAGTCTCAAGGTAACTTTAAAAACAAGGAGTGGAGGTTTGTTCATTATAATATTTTATAACTATGGGAAAAAGAGGGATATCTGAAGACAATCTACAAAATTCTAAGCTAAGATACAATTGCAGCCAATTGTAACTGGACTATTTGGAACTGAAATTTGTTCAGTGGAGTTTGATAATTTTTTTTCCAGTTCAGAATAATTTCCTAAGTGTACAGGTTTTTTTATATACTCCATTTGCATTTGTTGGTACGTGTGAATAAAACAACAGAGCAGATATTGAAAACCTCCTCAGGAGAGTTTTTCCATTCCCACAATGTTTGAGCCAGCAAAACAGGTTTTGATTAGAGGGAATACAGGAGCTCCCCAAAGAGTTCTTAGAAGCATTCCTTACTCACAGCATCACCTGCAGCTTGGAGCTATACCACTGCAAGGACGTTTTCCAACAGGAGCCGTGCATGCCACACTGCTCATTTCCATACAGAAACAAGGATTCACATGTCAATATTTCCTTTATAATGTATTTAACTTTTTTTTAATATGAACTCCATTTGTATACCCTTCTAAAATTTCTCTTTCCCGCACCATACATTTGACCGCATCTTGTCCATCAGTCACTCTTCTCTAGATTCCCAGATGTTATTTTCTCTTCTTAGCCAATTCCAGAGCCATTTGCCCATCCTCACAATATTTATACCAACTCACCAGCTCACTCCATTTCTGCATCATATCCTTCATCTTTTTCACTAAGGACAATTATTTTGAGAATGTGTGAATTTGTGAACTAATTTGGAAGTGAGGTCAATACTGAGAAAAGCTATGTAATTCCTTTCCCAGCAATGGACAACACTTCTCCAGAGTTCCCATCCTCTGCCACTCCACAGAGCAAGATATCAGCATGAGTAATAACACCCAAGTGTCCCATATAACATTAAAGGTCATCATCATTCCCTGAGGCTTTTGTTCATTTTTTTTCCCCAGCAGAATACTAGTGGAGTCAAGTACCAGAATTCTGTGTGTGAGAGGAGCCTGCCTTCAGCTTGGCTTTGAGGGCCAAAGTTTTGCTTCAGATCAATCATGATATTCATAAAAAAATTCATCTGGAAAATGCACAAGTATCTTTTTACAGTCACAGATGGAAAGGCTGTGAAGCACTTTAAATGTTAACTCTTGGTGCCTTAAGCTTTAGCTTTCATATTTTCAGATTCTGTGCTGCCTAGGGGTGTGGTTCTGAGCCTCATATTAAGTGCTAGTAGGCTCTCTTCACAGAGCAGGTAGACAAAACAAATCCTTTTCCTGCTGAGGACCAAGGACAACTTTCAGCCCAACACCATAAACAACAGTGCACTGAAAAGAGCAAACAAGAAGGATGACATCTCACAACCTGAAGCTGTAATTGGACAATTAAACCCCAATATGCAAATGGACCAAAACTTATAAAAATGTAAAACCTTGTGACTGGTCAGCCATTTTGTGACCATTCTTAGTCCACCCTGGGTATATCCTTGGTCAGGCTCCTGTCTTGCCCAAGGTGGATCCTAGAAGCCTTTCAATAAATACCTGCTTTATTCTCTAGTTCTGTCCAGTGACTGTTTCCCAAGGCATCACTCTTAACTGAAAATATCTTAAAAATATTTGAAACAATAAGTCTTGAAAATGTTATGACTATTGCACATGCTTAGCCAACATAAGTACAAAAGCAAAGTGTTTGCAAGATGTAAAATGTTATTCTGTTGAAAAGTGACTCTTTTAAGTGTGGCCCAGTAACATTTACAGTCTATTTATTTCTAATCAAATTGACTTTCTTAATAACTTTAAAGATTTCCATCTTCCCATTGCTTCTGAGAGTAAAATGCTGTGCTTTCCATTTTATGTATTAGTATTTTCCAGAAGCCAAATGAAAGTAGACCTGCCCTCTAGTATTTTCAAAGCATATTCTCATTGCTTCATTAGGAGAACTTTTCCGTAGTATCATTGTGGTACTTGGGAGGCTGTTCACTGTCAACACTTTTGTGGTGCTTCTCATTTTACAAAATGGAAACCAGCCCCTACACTGAAAAATCTAACCTGTGTGAACGGATTTGCACAGGGTGTTTGTGCAGCCATCACCAAAGTCTCAATCTGCAAACAATCGTGCAGTGTTTGCCCCATGTCTGCTTTCAGGTTAACACAACTACAGATGGAAGATTTTTTCATCCTGCCTGGTGTCAGTACTTATCTTTTAGTTTCCATGGTTGCATTATTGACTTTCAGCAAAGAGAAAACACATGGAGCTCACACACTCTACAAATACACCTGTTAAACTCTTTGGATACAACCTTGTGTGCTACAGTGCCAGTTAAAATAACTTTGCCAGAGACTTCCAGGAGGGAAGACTTATCTAACAAAGCTTGCCACTGGTTTGCCTTTGGTACAAATGTTTACTTATACACAAAATACAGTTGGCATACTTGGAGATAGGCCATCAAATTTCCACTATCCTGGGCAGAGTCCTTGTTTCATTATAGAGTTCATTTAGAAGTTTGCCGTATACTTGCCTATAAGCACATGGTTTGTTTAGATACTTGGGTTCTGGCACCTATTTATGGAACTCATTTTTAAACAGCAAATTCAGATCCCAGTGTCTAGGCAAAGGACATGTGTTTCTAACCTTGCTCCCCACGGTTTATGATTCACTAAACTCTGGCCACTCTTTTTCTTGAGATCACAGACTGTCAAATATTTTTGCATGTATTTATCTCTATTTTGTATATATGTATGGAATCCAGCTCCTAATAGATCTGTTATCCAACTGAGACAAATGGGTGAGTCTAGAACACGGTGTATTGCTTTAGAGAACTTGAGTCAGACTCCTAATTTCAGAGTGAGTCATTTACATTTATCATCAAACAAAACTACATTGGGGTCAAAGTCTGTGGAGGATTTTGCAGTTATATAGAGGATGGTGAGACATGGTAAAGATGGTATGGGAAAAGAATAAATATAATTATCTTTGATTCAGATAGGAAGACTCTTTCTGCCCCACTCTGAAAGCCTGCTGGTAATAATTCAACTAAAGCAACACTCACCCTGCTGTGAGAGGAATGACAGCAGTAGATGGGGAAATTTTGCGGCTTTAAGTTAGCTCAGTCTCAGTGTCCAGAAAGCTATGCTGTCAGAAGTTAGCAGGCCAAAATAATCAGGTGGGCTTGTACAGTTCCATACAGCACAAATGCTGCCTTTGAAACCAAAGTGCTAAGCTAAGTGCTGGCTGGACCTGCTGCCATCCTGCTTTTTCCTGCAGTGTTGAGCAGTACCCAATATTTGGACTATAGCAGGTGGTTTGACATGTGAATTACTCAAAAGCTGTGTGTTACGACTCCATTTAAGGCCAGACAATGACCACCACATAAAACCCAGGCAGCCCCTCTCGTATGCAAGGCCACATCAGAAGGTCACTTGCTGTACGTTCAAAACCTGGACACCCATCATCTTCAAATGTGTGCCTGCTCATGCTATTTGGTATCAGTTTGTGCAGGCAAGGTAGCTGTACCCTGCATGGAGCAATCATTATCTTATGGAACATGAGCCTCTTTCTTGGTGAAGGATGTTTGCATAATGGCAACCACCTGCGAGGATCTCCAGAAAGAGGGTGAGAACGAACTAGCATTAGCTGCAATAATTCATCTGGCCAGAATCAGTGGAAACCAAGCAAAGAATGAAGCAGCAAGTAGGATCACAATTACACAAAGCCTAAGAAAATGTCACCTAGAACAATCACTGAACTTCAGCTTGAGAGACATAAAAATAAGCTATTACTAAATTTTATTTTTAATTGTTTTTTCCATACAGTATGAGCAACCTGACAGAGTTTTGTTTGCTTAATGTTTCCATCATGTGAATCACTTCATAATGCTTTCAGCTTTGCCAAATATTAACTGTTGAGGCTTGATTTATTTCTTTAATGGCACTATAAATGGTGAGATATTTCTTTCAATGAAATTAGAAAGAAAATATCAATTCCACAATACAGATACATGTATCCTCTTTCAGTTTGAATGCTTATAACAACAAAACCCTCACCATTTAATAGAGAAAGTACATTTTTAGTCTGCTTATTGGAAAATGTTTGACAGCATTATTTCCCTAATCTACAAGTTTAAAAAAGAATAGCCAAGAATGATGAATCTATGTTGTTGGGTTTTTAAATAGGAAGATCAAAAACTACTTTTGTGTTTATTTAATAAGCAGAGTGGTAATACTGCAGCATTAAAATGTATTTCCAGCCAGTTTTTTTGAGAACTTTTGCTACAATCTCTTTATTCTGGATTGTGTCAAGTAGGCTGCTCAGGCAATATATGAGTTTCCGTCTTGTTGCTCCTGTTTAAATTTATTGAAATCTAGCCATTCAACACTCCTCTAAAATAATTTCTAGATATGCTCAGAAAAAGCTTCTTAGCAGCTTTTAATAAATACTTAAAGAGCTCTATGTGTTGGCTGTGTTTCTGCATTAGCAGCCCCTTCAGCGCAGTTAATACTGAGAACTGCTGAGGCACCCAACACTGAAAGCAGGAGTGGAAGCAAAGCCCTTCTGCTGGTCCCAAACCAGGCAGAGACAGAAAGAGGAAGCAGCTGCACTTCAGTTGGATGTAAGGGTCAGAAAAGAAACAATAGTAGGTTCAGAAGCAAAAAAAGGAGAGGTAAAGTTGCAAACTTGGCATTTCAACTGAAGAGCGTGAATATAGTTATTCAATGTTTCTTTAAATTGTCCTCCATCAGCATTTTGGTCCCAAACCTTCTTTACAGTATATCTTCCCAAGCATGCATAAAGTACAGAATGATTAATTTCCTCAGCTTTTTTTTTAAATCCTTAAGGCATTTGGTAATTCACAACATCATTTGCCTCTCCTCATTACCACCTCTGGGAAATGAGGTACATTATTTGTCTTTCAAAGACAAAGAAACAGAGGATACAGAGGAACAGGAGGACAAGTGACCATTGGTAGAAATGTCTTCTCACCCAGCATTTCTAAGACTGGTGGGTGTCCTCAAGATGAGAGAAGGTACAAGAACTGGATTTATTCAAGTGACTTCAGGAAGCCTCTAGAAGGAGGCCCTGGGATTATTCCTGACACCTGCTTGGCAAGCCGGGACTGAGGGCCAAGAGAGAGGAACAGGAGGGCTGTGATGGGCAAGAGCCTCCTTCCACTCGGGGGGAGTGCAGGACCAGGGTCTGCAGCTGCAAAGGATCCACACTGTGGTTTGGAGAAGCCGGTGGGAGCATGTCTATGGCCTTAAAACATTGGAAGCAACATAGTAAAAATCTCACTTGAGATTTTTTTGTGTTCCAGCTGAGAGCTGAGTGCATAACGGGATTACGGTTGCATTTCTTCCTACCAGGTATGAGTCAAGCAGATAGAAGACATTAGATTTCAGTGTCCTCTCCACTCCTTTGGTGGGAGAGATTTTAGGGCTACCTGGGGGTGGAGCAGGGCTGCAGGTAGTGACCACACAAATCTGTTTGTCAAGGTCTGAGATGAAATCAAGGAAGCAGCACTTGCAGCACAACTGATGCTGAGCTCTTGCTCTTGCTGCCGAGTGGTACACTGGCCTCTCCTGTTGAGATCTGATGCTTATATGGGTACAAATAGAGTAATTCAGTGTTCAAAAATAACAAGGAGGCTTTAATAGCCCCTATACTTAAGTTTCACACAACATAGGGAGAGTCAGCTTTCTCTTAGGGTCAAGTTTTCCTTGAACTCCTTCAGAAATATCCAACTTTATTCCTAGGGAAAGGTAACTGTATCATGCTTTGATATGATACAGCCATTTATGTGCTTCTATTTCCCAAGACCTAATGTTCATAATAAATATACTCAAAATATGTAAGAATTCTGCTTCAATATTTTCCTTTAAGGGCTACAATAATTCAACTGATTTTCTTTTTATTTTTTTAAACAGAAAAGTTAATCTAAAGCTTGCCTTTGAAGCTACATGTCCATTTGACCTACTAACTGCATTTTATGAACACTGCAAAATTCCTGTGATTACAAATATTATTTTTCTCTGAAAACTGGTGCAGTCTAAAAATCAAGAGGACAGAGCCAGGTATTTATCCACTTGCCTAATATTGAGAATGTGAGTCATCCCATTGACATGTCTGTTTGTTGTTGAAGTGGGGCCTATAGACATAGGAGAGCATCATTTATTTAATGCATTTCTCACCAGAGGAAATTGCGGATCATTTGGACAAGATCATTCATCATTTCTCCAGATCTGTTCAATAATGAAGGAACCTTTACATCTTGGAAAGAGACCTTCAGACATTGCAATGGCTCAGCCATACCCAGATATGCATACTGAAAACACTGATGAGAAAAATGCAGCTAAGCAGGCAACCTGCAGAGATGGCAGTAATGTGTGTGAACCTTCCTAACGTTTCATCTTTATCTACGGAATAATCTAAAGCCAACACAGCATCGAGCATTCAAATAGCGACAGACAATTTTCTGTTGCTTCACTGATCACCACAAAAAGAAAAAAGTTTGCCTTTACACAGGTGTGTGAAGATTTTGATGAAGCTACTTACCACCTTATAATAGAAAGCAACAGGGAAAAACCTGATTGCACATATTCTATTTTTTCACAAACTGGTTACTGAGCCCCTTCTCTGATCTATGACTCTGGAAGTCAATGCATTTCTGAGTTGCTTTTCCCAACTAAAACCATTGTTGGTGTAATTAAGAGAAGGTAAGAAAAAAGACCAGGTTTGAAAGAAGAGTCAGGGGGTGCTGCATGAGCTTCCCACCTCCTGAGTCATTCTGCTGTCTCTCCCAGTGGGGATCATGCTTCTAAAAAAATAATGAAAAGAATATTTTTTTCTCTCTCATGCAATATGGAATGAAGTTTCAAAATAAAAATTTCATTCTTATATATATAAAACAATTCACAAAACATATGTGTTTCATATGGTATATGCAGCAGTGCAAAACCATGTTTAGTCACAGACAAATCCTCCATTCTGTCTTCCATCAGGGAGAGGCTGTTTTGGGAGATGAGGGAGGGGAGAATCCTATAAATCTCCTATGCCTCGCAGAAAAAAAATGACAAATTTAGGAAGTAAAGAGAGCCTCACACTGAAAATGCTATAAAGAAGCAACAGTACATCTCTGCATCAAAATTGTGCAATCCCAGGGATGCAGTTGTGTGCTTTAAACCACACTCCAATTTATATTCAGAATACAGCACCAATATAGCCTCCAGTAGAAAAAGAAAACACTTGTGGATGACCACCTTAAAATAACAGCAACAAATTACCACAATTAAGATGAAAAACACCAACTCAAAAGTAATTCTTATTACAAACATGCAAGCTTAAAAAACCATAGGACCAGAAATCTGCAAAGAGCAACATCATTTTTCATTATTGTGTTAAGACCCAATTAAATGCTATGAAAAATCCATGCAGTGGCAAAGATGGCTATTATTTCCTCTCCTCTTGCTCTATTAATATTAATTGAAAACTAGGTGTGGCACCACAAGAGCAGTATCTTGGTAAAAACGGGCTAGAATTTGTTGGTTTGTAGCATTTTAGTTAAATATAATGTTGCCTTACCTGATTAAAAGAGAATTAAAAATCATAGCATGAGAAATATCCATACACTTGTAGATAGAAGATGAGAGGCTCCTTCTACTGCAGGTACAGGCTCCTGGGCAAAGAAGCTTGTAAACTCTTGATTTCACTGAAATGAAAAAGGAAAGAAATAAAGAACCTCCCCATAAAAGCAACAAAGGAACCCCTGCGGTATTCTGTAGTCTCTTCGCCTGCCTCCTGTTCTGAGATTCACTCCTTGAATCCCAGCATCGATCAGAAAATTGGTTGTGGGGGGAAAAAAAGGAGGGGGGAGAGCGGAGAGGGAGGAAACGAAGCGGCGGCGGATTCGGCGCTGGCTCCACCTCCCGGCAGGAGCCCGCACGCCCTGCCCGCGCCGCCTGGCACCGCGCTGCCCCCGGGAACACGGCCCCAAACACGGCAACGCGGAGCACCGCTCACCGATCCTTGACAACTGGCCCAACACTGAAAGTACGCAACAGGAGGTTTTTTAACAATGAAGAATTTCAATACATTAGTGTACATGTAGTTGCAGAAAACTCAAGGTTCTGTCTGATATCTTTTGACTATGTACTAGTGCATGTTTAGGAATAAAGAAATCATTCTTCATGCAGAACTCTACATTACAGAATAGTGGGAAATAAGAGTGCTTGTTTATTTCCTCTGATTATTGATCCTGCAAAACACAAATGACATTTATGTATTTATTGAAAGCCAGACTGAAAAACAAAAGTTATTAAGACAGAAGGAATGGATGCTTGGATGTAGCAAGGACTATTACATGATTGTTCAATAAAGAGTTTTTAGGGTGATCTGTTTTACTTACTTTAATCTGAGGCTCCATTGCATTTTATAGCACCTTAGAACTGATCTTCGGTGTTCTGTATACTATTAGTTGTAAAAGACTAACGTACAAATTGACTGCCTCACCCCAGTTGTCTCTAGCCACAATTCCTATAATAGCAGTGTTGGATTTAGTGTTACTAAAGGATACCTTATACTGGAATGCTGTGTAGCTGACTGTTTCTACTTTTATCTTCTATTTCTATCACGTACACCTGCTCTGTCACATCACACAGCTAGCAGCCACCTGCATGTGGGGTTGGCTCAGCAATTCTCAGCTGTGGAGGAAAATTTAATCATACCAAAACATGGGGCCTGGGGGAGGAAAAAGTGCAAACTAGGAATGGAGCTAGATGAAAACCGTGGACTTTATAATTAGGATCCATGATCTAACTCATCACAAAAATCGGTGTTGTTGACACGAGGGAGTAGCTGAAGAGACAGTCCATTTGAGTAATGACGGATATTTGTGTCGCTTAAACCATTCATCATGGTTATCCCAAAGCCTTGGAGTGTCACAGGAAAATGATCCATTTTCATGCTTGTTCAAGCCTTCAATGGGATCTTGGACCCCAAAAGGACTCCAAAATACTAAAATACTGCAAGCAGTGATAATACGTCAAAACATCTATAGTGTGAGAATGGACGGAGCATTGTAGAAATCCTGTTATCGCCAAAAAATTCCGTCTAGTTTGACTTTAAGGAAATTTTTCCTTAAAATAGTACTTTATACAGAACTACTCGTACTTGTGCGGGGTTTCCTGCGGAGCGCCGCCGGTGCTGCCTGTGCCGGCGCTGTCCGCGGTGCTGGAGCGCGGCCTGGCTCCGCGCTGCTCCGCTCCGCAGGGCCCGCACCCCGGCACGGCACGCAGCGCCAGAGACTGGAATGTACTCTGACAACTTTGTATAAGTATGGAAATACATCGTGAACGCTATAGGCCTGCTTGAGACCAAAAATGCTGAAGCTGATATTCGAAAGCCTAATTCTAAAATCACTTTTGAATGTATTTTTGGCAAAATCATAATTTCATTGGAATATGTAATATTAAAGTTTTGAATATTAATTCCTCTTCATAAACTAACCAAGAACTTCTGTGCTATCTAAGGAAAAAATAAATACAATTTGAATTAATAAAATCTGTAATATTATTAGTGAGATAAAACTGTTACAAAAAATTTGGAAATTATATTAATCTTTATTACTTATAATAGTACTAATATGTAATTCTTTGCAGTAGAGTAGCAATTTAGTTAAAGGTGTACTGCTACTAAACATGAATTTCAGCTGCATTACAAAAAATATACACAAACCCAGGAAAGATTTATTCTGTAATCTTAATCCTTCTACTCACTTCTCACTTCTATAATCTCTAGGTATATGACAATTACCTCTTAGTGGTAAAGCTCATTGGTAAAGTGAGATTTGATTTTCTGAATCTTCCATGAAAAGTACAATTAAAATGAGATATGATAAGATCTCACATATACCACAATGAAGTACCACAGTAAATAAAAGACAATAGACTTACCTGTTGAGATCCTCACGAGTTTTCTATGTTTTTATTTTCCCATAAAAACTGGATTTTCACAAAGTGGCACAAACTTTCAAATACTTACATGTCTGTGAGAAAGTAAAGATTTTCTCTGTGAAAATTTCAGAAGAGATCCAGAGAGATCTTAGCAAATCTCTCAGAGCTGATTCTAAACCTCCTAAAGCTATCCAACAATACCTACAAACATGATTTATTAATGATTTTATTTATAATTTTAATAGTAATTATAGGAACACCATAGGAATGAAAACAAATATGCATTAAACAAATCTAATTTTCTGATTTTTTTTCAAGTGTCCTAAAACTAGGATAGCTGGAAGAATCTTTCTGCTTATTCAACCATGCTGATAGAGCTCATTTCTACCAGAAATTTCGCTTTGCCTCTTAGAGCATGGCTAACAGTCATCTGCATAAAAAATAACCATTCTATTAAATCATGCAAAAACATTTGCCCAGAAGAGATGGAGCAAAAGGTCAAACTCCAGTTTCCACAGCGCATGGGATGTTAAGCTTAAGGAGCAATGCTTGGAGCTATTCTGGCCAACAGATACTTATGTACGCCTGTCATTTACATGCCTCAAAAAATAGCTGTTTCACATATGTAGTGCCCTTTCTTTTCATTTTAATCTTTTTTTTAATCCAGAAATCTCAAACTCTCAACCTCCAGTAAATTGTTAAGGCAAAAGACAGGTCTACAGATCAGTGGTTTACTGATGTGTCATCTTTTTAAAAGACATAAATTAATCTCAAAAATTATTAGCTTGTCTTTAGTTCTTGTGAAATCATAAAGCCTATTATTCTTGCCTTTAATGTCTGAGAGTCACCTTTGCAAATTACTCACTGAAGTGAAACTGAACTTTAATGTTATTCTAAATATGAAGTATACAGTCTTCCCAGTTCCAGTTACTTTAAGAGAAACTGCTTTGGTGACTACTAATCATTAGCAAGCATTGAATTTTATTACATTGCTTTCAGATCTAAATCTTTGCATCTGAGTTGTATTAGTGCAGGCTGCCAGTATTAGTGCTTCTGCCTGAAAAAAATAGCTTTGAAATTTAAAAGATTTCATTTTTCTGTATAATAAAAACTCTTTGGTCTTGGTAGCTACTTTTGAAGAAGGGACTATTTTATACCACATTTATAATATTTTCAAACTTTAAAGCCAGTAATTTCTTTGCTGCCTGAGGCTAACACTGAAGTCCCTTTTAATGACCAATGGCGGATACAGATTTGAAAAGGAATACATACAATGGTTTTTGAAAGAACATATCACTTCCATCTTTGCTTTCTGTGACATTGTTTGCCTGTACTTTACAATTCAGTGCAGCAAACATTTTGCATGTTCTGTATCCTTATCATTCTTGGACAAAAGCAGATCAAGGTACATTTATTTTTCTTTAACTTGCTAGTCAATTGTTTGAAATGTTTTGTCATCTCTCTCAGTGTAATATATTTCCATAGTTTAGTTATAAAGGTACTATTTTAGTGCAGATAACTGCTACATGTACTATGAGATACAGGGAAACTTTCTAAAGCAAACTTGGCAAGCATATGTTATTAAACAGAGCAATTATTCTAGTCATTCCAGCTTTTAAAGTCTAGCAAATAAATAAATCATAACTTGAGGTTTGCTTAACAAAACCTCCCCTCTCTCCAAGTGATGATTACCCTTCATCTGACCAATTAAACCACATGACTCAGTAGCAATAAATGGAATGAAAACATATGAATGCAATCTCTCTGTTTATAGGTGTCCTGGGAGAACATTATTAGATTTTGTTACTAGCTCTGAGAGCACACTAGTGCACTTGTTGCTGAGGTATCATTTAATTCATTTCTCCACCTCTTAAAATCTGCCTACCTTAAATTGTATTTGTTCACTCTGAAATCGATTGCTTTCATTTCATCTTTGTTTATTGGTCTTGTTGTATGTATGTTAGATCCTTTTAAACATGGTCCATGTCCTGTGAACATATGGTGCCTGAAATGATTACTTCCTAGGCCTGGCTGGTCTCTTTGGACATTACAAGGAATAACAAAATATTTCTTCACTCTTGATCTCTAGAGCTTGGTTGTCTAACAAAATTAATTTATTTGATAAATTCCTTCTGACTTCAGGAATTATCTCCATTTCATAGGAGAGGAACTGAGACACATACATACGGTAAGTTCTGGAAGTTACACAAGAAGTTTGCAAGCCTTAGATATTGAACCCTTATGTGAGTCAGTGCCTGCCCCCTGTTCTAACTTTTGTTACTCACATAAATATCTAGTATTTTTCAGAATTCCCCCTAACCTGTTTGCCTGTATCTCTGTTAGTTCTTGAGGCATATGTCATGCAAAAAACGTATTTCCTAATAAATTAGATGCCTTCTATGATTCTTCTGTGTTGTGATGAAATAGACGTAAAAAAACCTTATCAAGCAAGATTAGCAAGATTAGAAGAAATATTGCTTCTAGCATGCAGAAATTTGTAAACTACTTCTGCAGTGGCAGCAGATACAGTGCCTACTACATACTGGAGGATCTAGAACATATATGGCGGGAAAGGTACATCTTTCCAGTTAACCTATGGAGCTTTTCACCAAATCTCCACTAAGTAGTGAACAATACCAAGTGAGTTTGGCTGTGAAGCTCCTGAAGACCAGTAGTGATGGTTAGGCCCACTTCTACCTCGAGGATCACTGGCGTAAGAGAAAATTTTATATTGATCAGTTATTTTATTATTGTCTGCTGGTAATTATCTTAGACATCAATTTCATACAATGATTTTATTTCTTCAAAATGTAGATACACAAGAGTCCTACTCTTTCTAAATATATGAACAGAGTATGCACATTTATAAAGTGAATATTTTAAGATATCTCTAAGCTGTGTTGTGTACAGCTCATGATAACTTAAGATCATGATTATGATTGCAGTTCATTTGAATGACACGGAACTTGTAACCTGAGATCAGTATTTTGGAAGCACTTAGGCACATATGGAAGGTGGTTGGAGTGTTTTATTCTTTGTGACTTATTTTTATTTCATTTTTATTGAATGAATGGAATTATCACAACCGAGTCTATTTGCATATGGCCTTCTTATTGGTTCTTCTACAAGAGTTGGAGGAGTTTAACTACTATTTAATAACATAATGTTAAAATAATTTTATTATTATTAAAATCCATAAGCATTAAAATACAGGTTGCTGATCATATATCTTTATTACAATGTTAGGAATAATTTAAAGCAGATAATTTTTCAGATAGTATGCTCTATGGCCTGTTAAAATAGATTCTCAAGTAAAAGTGCAGATTATTAGTTGAAAAACTACTATGTCAGGTTCATGGCTTATAAATATGAATTAGTAGCTGGTGCAAAATTTATTAAAAGCAGGTGTTTTTTTTTTAATTTGGCACACTAGAGATAAGGGGAGGAAAAAAGAGATAAACTAAAGAGTTTTATACAGTTATATCAGCCAGTGTTGAACTTGAATTAAAGTCATGTTCATTACACTTAGCTAAAAACTGCAATTTTGATCTCTTTCTAAAGGTAACATTGGTAAGTAGTTCAAGGAATAAGTATAATATCATGTTTTATATTTTGGTGCCTTTAAGCATGTTAGTTCATGAAAGTGCCTGAGAATTACTAAGGAGAATTGTTGTCAAAAAATAATTCTATCAACCAAATGAAATATTTGTGTTAAAACAAGTTGATGACTTAATTGCTGAAAACTTACACGTGAGCTATATACAGGGTTGCACTTATGAAACCAAATACAGGGGCTGTATTCATTCATAGTTAACACTTCAAAATTATTTTTCTCTTTGGAACGAAGATATTTCAACATTTGTATTTCAGCCATTTAGTTTAAAGTGACTGGATAGCTTTGCATTTATTCAGTCTTTACTGGGAGCAAAACTCCACCTGGGGCAGGATTCCCAGATGGATTATTTAGAAATGTCAGGGCTTTTCAAGTTACATTTTAAAATGTAATTTCTGAGTTGAACATTCAGTGATGATTCATTAAAATTTGTAATCATAACTTAAATTGAAACAAGTGGTAGGCTGGAATTGTTATAAATTACTTTTGTCAAAGCAGCCTATTTGTTGTTGTCTTTTGAGTGGCCACTTCTGATTTTCAGATCTGGCAGTGGGATCTAGTGAGGCAGAGGAAAGGGAGGAGATATATTTTGTGTATATACTATGTATCACATATACACATCTTATATAGAGGGTTTTTTAAATTAATTTTTAATATTAAAGATTCAGGGGCTTGGGGGGAGTTAATCCATATCCTGGTTTGATGCATTTATATTATAAATGTATATAGCTATTTGTTTGTGTCCTGTTGTTCCACTGATAGGTTTTAAAGTTCTTTAAGAACATTATTCAAAGTTCATGATTAAAGAAGAATACAGGCCATACATGATGTATGATCTGGGCCTGGTTAGCCTGGAAAAGACATGACTGAGAGGGGATCTCATCAATGCATAAAATATCTTAAGGACAAATGTGAAGAAGATGAGACCAGACTCCTTCCAATGGTGCCCAGTGACAGAACAAGGGACAGTGGACACAAACTGAAACACAGGAAGTTCCATCTGATCATGAGGAGGAACTTCTTTACTTTGAGTGTGACAGAGCAGTGGAACAGACTACAGAGGCTCTGGGAGTCTTCTTCCCTGGAGATATTCAAACCCCACCTGTATGTGATCCTGCAGCTTGCTCCAGGTGAGCCTGCTTTAGCAAAGAGGTTGGGTTACACGATTTCCAGAGGTCCCTTCCAACACAACCGTCCTGTGATTCTGTCAATGAACATCTACCATGACTTTGTGGGGCATGAGCATTTCTACAAACAAAACTTAGATTTTCTGGATGCTTCTTTTAATGTTAGTGAAGATTGATAATTGAACTGTTTGTATCAGTGACACAACATTTCTCTAATAGCACACCCATGCCAATGAGAAGACTGTCTTGGTATAGACAAATACATTAAGTATAGTCATTGTTCGAATTCTGTTGGAATTACATAGCTAGTATTAAGGACTATGCTTCTTTTTTTTTAACAAAGTTGAAATAGTTTGTTATTTAGATTCAAATTTCCTTATTTTTCCAGGAGAAACAGATTCCAACAGGTATTACTCCTCTTTAACTCTGATGTTACTAGATGATGATTACCTTTGGACAATGACGTAAAGACTTCCTAAAGAAAACCTCCAAAGACCCCTGAGAATTTCTTTTAAGATTAAAAATAAAAGAAATGTAAGCAAATGAAAGTCTTATTCAAGGACTGGTTTGATTTTCAAAACATGATATGTTTGCAAAAAAATGTTCCTAAGCAATTTAAAATGCAGACACCAGCTTCTCATCATTCACGGGTTTGCTAAGTCAACATAATCACATGAAAGCAAAATCTATGCTGTAGAGACAATGAACACTTTTTAATTAAAAATATATTGCTTCTTAACTTATGGAACTTTATAATAATAAAATAAAAATAATAATTTTTTAAACTTTTTTTTTTCAATAGGACTGTGGTACATGTTCACACTCACAAAGTTCCTTTGAAGCAAACAGGGGGACTTGAGTGAACAGTATGATCAGGAGCATCCCTGTATGCCTGAGGTTTACAAAACCCAAACATTTTGAAGGTGAGGATACAACCCTTTCACTTAGTATACAGAGATTATCCTGTACATACAGAGATTATTCTGTACATATGTACATCTCCTGAAAAAGTATTTCTGTTTCCTGCCGCCAGATTCAGGAATTTGGTGTTTATATCTGTCAAGCACACAGCAAGTGTAACTAAAATCAATAGGACTACTCACAAATTGACTCAAATGTTTCAGGATAAATGCTAACTGAAAAGGGGATATCCATTGATATGAGGGATCTGGGACATGGGTTGTAGGCAGCTATCACCACTCCTAGTGCTTTGTGCAGTTGTGACTTGGTGGGGTCCATCAGGGTGGATATGGGCTGGCTGCCCCGGGGTCCTTGCTTCCAAAACAGTGTGACCAGGGCACAGAGCATGGGGCTGTTTCTAAGCTCTGCAGAAGAGGCACTTAAAGGAACTACAGGAGCTACAAGAAAGCAAGATATGAATATACTTGTACTCATTTATTGTTGTTTCGTGGAATCATGTTTGTTTATTAAATCCCACATGACTGAACAAAGCTGGTAGCTTGATTTTCAATTAGGTGGGATCCGTAGTGGCCTCTGCCCCAAGGCTGTGAGTCATTATATTGCACACGCTGACACTGCTCAGCATTTCCACACTTCACTTTCCACAGACACAACACTCCTCAAACTGCCAGGCAGGGTAAAACAATACGCTGCCCGAAGGACATTATTCACTCAGTGCTGCTGCCCATGGAGCGGGTGGAGCTGGAGCCACCGCTCTGATAATCCTTCCCAGGTTGGGCAGAGGGATCCTAGGTACAAATACAATCCTAGACACAAATCTGCACGTGCCTAGGAAGCCTGTCTAAGGGAAAGACTTTCAGCTTTGCTTTTTACATAAGCATACTACATTTTACACACTTGAAAGACATGAACATGGTGCCAAAAATATATGGTAGTATTTAATGAAGGAGAAAGTATCAAGATAATTAGCAAATTCTGCATACACCAGTTAGGGAGGCAGTCAGTGTCTGTGCTGTTATTTACACATGGTAACATTTAAAATGTTACCATGCATTTTAAAGGACACAGCGCATTTAAAACCAAATGCGCTGCTCAGCGTATACGGCCAACTGTTTTCAGAGGTAATTATTTTCAGAGGGAGGTGTGCTGGGGGCTGTGCGGGTGCCCGGCGCCGGCGGCAGCGCGGCTGGGGCAGGGCGGCCGCGGCGGGCGGGCCGCGCTCGCTCGGAGCCCGGGATCGCCACCAGTAGGTGGAGCTGCCACGTCAGGTGCTGCGGGCTCGTCACTGCGCCCCTGCAGCCCCCTCCCCGGCCCCCCTCCGCCGAACAAGCCGTGCTCTCATATATGTTGGGTACCATAGAGGCACTGAGAACAGGAAGCGGAGGCAGAAGCAGAGAGGATTCTGGAAAGGTCTCTGTGTTTTCCACCGAGAATACAGAAATTACGATCAATTAGTAAGGCTTTGTGGATGAAAATCGGGACTGTTTCAGGAGGAGACATATATTACATTATTTTTGGATGCTGGGCTTTGCAGTGATTTTTCATTCTCTTTCAATCAGGTAAGCCGGCAAAACATTTCATTTTACCCATAATCAATCATGGCAACGTGATCTTTCCCACATTTTGGAATTGTGTTTTTCCCTCTGGTTTGCTGTTAAGGTAGACTCAAAGATGGAACGGGGAATTCAAAGCCATTTTGTACTGACTGATTGTGATGATGGTGTGATTTTTTTTTCTTTTTAACCCTGTTAAATCTGATGTCTGGTCTCTTAATGTGATGCAGTAATGCAGTAGTCTTCCCCACAAAATCAGATCATTTTATAATCAAGGTATACAACATTAATTCCAAGCATTTTATAGAAGTGACCTTGTTTCCTAGGAAGAAAAATCTGGTGATATTCAGACTCAGGAAGAGAAGGTCTCATAAGATTCTGAGCGTCTCAGATTCTGATGATTCAGGGATAAAATCTACATTGTTGTTTACTGCAGGTTTATATGTATATGTGGTATTTGAAGAAGTTCCCTTATTAGCTGAATTTTATAAAAAATGTGTAAGGAAATATTTTCTTTCTGTGCCATTTTTGCATGGTTGTATGTAGGAGAGAATGGATTCACCAGCTATTAATTAACCAGAGGTCCACACCAAATGTATAGTTCACATCTTTTCTGTAACATTACTGCCAAGCTTAATATGTGCTTCTTAATAGGACTGTTTGAAGATATCAACACAAGAATTATTATATTTCTTCATTTCATTGTCCATTCATCTATTGTCTCATTCGTTGTTATTATAATAGTTAAAGCTGTCAGTTATTAAAGGTAAAAGGAAAATATCTACTGAAGATCACTTTGATACGTGCATTCTTTTTTTCACTAGTGGTTCTACAGACACACATACACATTAGAGATACATGTGTTATGTTGGTATTGATTTGGAAATTACTGCAAAAGAAAACAGTAGGAAAAAAAAAAAGCCAAAAAAGCCCATACAGCAGAATAAGGAGCCCATCGTTTACAAATCATCACCTCAATCCATACATACAGAAAAATCAGGATTGGCTCCCAGGTGATATTCAGAGTAGCAAGCAAGGCCTGTACCTGAAGTAGTGATGTGAAAGAAAGAAGTTTTTAATTTGTATTCCTTATGGTGCCTGGGAAATCCTTGTTTAACTCCAAGATAAAGAATCAGTAGTAATGATGCTTGTTTTAGAAACATATCATGTTTATGTTTTCATAATTGACTTGTCAAGGAAACAGATTCAGAAGGGACTTTTTAACTCTAACAGTTTAATATTTCATATTTGCTCTCTTGCACATCTCCATTTTGGGATGGAAGGTTGTTAAAGATAGGAATGTGAGCTGCTGCAGTAATGTGAAGCTTCATAGCACCTGTTAAACAGATATGTTGTTTATTAGGCCGTGATATTTACAGAAATTGTATTTGTGTCGTCAGTTTACAATTTTTCACTCAATGAGCAGACATTAGGTGCCTAAACTGATTTTCTGAGCCACGCCAATTAAGCTCAGTATTGCAAAATTCTGTACAGGTAATACTAGGTGTTAGCAAAAAAAGACAATTTCACATTTTCAATTAAGAGCATGAAACAATTCCCCTGTGCCCTCTAAGATTTTCAGAGTGGTAGTTTGGTCATTTCCCTTTATTATCAGGTAACCTGGAGTGGGAAGTATCAGGGGAAAAAAGAAAGCATAAAAAGTAGGGTGTATTTAATCAATATGCTGGTGACACCTTTTGTGCTTTCACTACTTTTTCTTCACAGATAGCATTAGATGACTTAACTTTTACCTTATGAAGATCAGGCATGGAGAGAAATTTATTTGCCTTCATAAGAGCAATGATTTCTGAAGAGAAAAAGGGTAGTAGGATGTAAGATGGAACTTTCTGACTGATGATATCCATCTCCCTCTGCTGCTCACATCTCAGTCCAGTATAATTTGTTGTGTGTATGCTATAGACTAATGACATTACTGGAGTCCCACGACTTTTGGTGAATCAGTGAACAGCAGATACTAAAAGAGATCTGTATACAAGACAAGCAGGTTGTGACTTTGTTCTCTAAAGTACAAATCTTGGCCCCTTTTATCTATATGCTCTTCTTGCCAGAAGGTGACAAAGGAAAAGAATTGCTTGAACTCTGCTTCAGTTAAACCTCGGAAGAATAAATGCAAGTTTCTGATATTTGGTTCTTTAATTATATATTTTCCTAATTCTGACAATGACAATTGAAAATAAGTTTCAGAAAGTTACATTTACACCAAATTCTATTTAGAATTTAGAAATTTTACAAAATCCTAGTTAGCTTGTTTTCCACGCAGAATAACTCTTCTGTTTTCTTTTTTTTTTTTTTACCTTACAACTGTTAATCAGTAATATACACTCTTGTCATTGCAAGATATATTGGTTTTTTCATCCTCACTTGAATAAATAAATGGTTCAGAGGATAACAGTAAAATTGGTGCCCACTTGTTTAGGCTGCTTACAGAACACAAGTACATGCTCTGAGCTGTGGTGTCAGTCCATCAGATCAACTGCTAACCACCACAGAAATCACCTGTAGGAAAAAGGTGTCCTCTTAACTGGAAACCTGACATTATTCATTATATCTACTGATTAAAAGCTGTGAAGCACCTTGCAATGGTATGTCTAAGTTTGATATTGACCAATAAGACTCCCATAGGACCTTGATACTGGAGCTGGCATCCTACAGCCTGTTCATCTGGTTTCATCAAAATTTTCTTTATGAACAGCTGGAATCTCCAGCATTTTATTGTGATAATGTTATTGCTTGACCTTCCTTTCCTTATCATGAGGTAAAGCAGAGGGAATGGGGATAAGAGCAGCTCAGGCAGGGACTGTGATACTTGAAAATATAAATAGAATATCTACAGCATATGCTCTTGAGTAACCATAATGTGTGTACTACCACTGTAATCCGAAAGAGGAGTAAGAAAGTTAAATTCGAGGTCACAAAAGTATCCAGTTTCTCATTTTTTCATTATGCAACCCAAATTATTTCTTCACAGTACAAACAAACACAACAAACCAAGTAACAGCAAAACCCCTGCCTAAGACCCAAATCTCAAACAAAATGTACCAGATAATCCATCCCAAAATGGTGATTTCAAATTGTTGCTAAACTGCAATGTGGTCCCCAGTCTTGGTAATATCTTCTTATGAAAAATTGCTGTTCACTTACTCTAACAATTAAGATAGATCACAGAATATATTTTACAGTGGAAAATGCAACTAAAAAAGTTAATATTTAATTAAAGAGCTTATGAGGTTTTTTCACATGTAAACGCTTAAGGAAAAGGTTATTTATGGTCAAATTAATTATTTCTCTAGTTAATAATTCTTTATTGCTATTGATCTTTTTTTGACTGAGTAGTTTTACGTAGGTAAGTCTAATCATGGAGCTGCCCTGTGCACAGGTCTCTTTTCCAAACTGGAATTGTTTTTCCTGCTACTTCTTGGGGCCAACCCTCTGGATGTCATATACTCTTCTCAAATAGTGACATTTTGAATATGCATATATTGGAGTATATCTATGTGGAGTATATCCATATAAGGAGTGTATAGTCCATCTGCATGGGTCTGGCACATGCCAGATATATCATTTGCACACATGCTGTACCTACTCAGCAAAGCTGCTGTTTCACAGGTGCTGAAGTCACTGTGTGTGTGTGGATCAGCTGAAGAGAACATACAGCTGACTCCCTGTCCGTGAGATGCATCAGGCACACCCTCGTATTTCTTTACAAGATTTCCTGAATAAAAGTTAACAAGGCACATGGGTAAATCTGAGAGGATATCACAGATTCCAGTAAGGAAAATGGCTGGAATGAGCATCAGCACTAGATGTTCTGTGATCCCCCTTAACATACATACCCATTATAGCCACACAGCAGGAAGATCTTGGGATAAGTATACACTGCAGGCAATTTCCATTTATAGATTATTTATACTTAAATTAGATGTTGCTTATTTAATTTTAAGGCTCTCCTTTTCAGTGTGAGAGGGGATCAGTGTTCATGATCTTTTAGCATAATTTAGGAACAATGTGAAGCAATAAACTTTCTTTACCTGCTTAACCATAAAATATTCTTATGTATGATTATTATATAGGATTCTAGGAAGTTACAAGTCTGTATTTAAAATCATTACAGAAATGCAGATGAAGAAGTAAACAACGAAATGAAATGTTCACAAGAAAAATAGTTCCTTTTATGTAGGTCAACATAGCACTATGTGGCCTGGCTACTGTATTAATTGAGGAAAAGTCTGTCACCATTTCTCATAAATTATGTCCTTTCACTGGTAGTCCTGGAATAGAAGCAGAAATTTTCTGAGTCCATGTAGACTGAATTTGGGCCCATGTCCCAATTTCTTGCCTGCCTAAGTTTACATATCCTGAAAACTTTGTCCTTTCTTAGGCAGTATTGTACTATCTTTTAATGTTTGGGCACACTGAGGAATTCCAAATTTGTGTTGGTTAAAAATATACTCATAGGAACTTTAATTTCTTGGTTCAGTTTTAAATGTGTCCAAACAGAAAGTTTTCAGATGTTAAATGAATGTGCTTTCTTAACAACCAACCTTCATTGCCTTCTCAAAAGCCAGTCACAGAGAACAACTGTGTAACTGTATCAAGGCTCTGATACAAGAATATTTTTATCCCTTTTTATTAATATTGGAAATATACGTGGAAAATTGAATGTGAATTCAGCTGTGTCCCACCTAAAAACGCAGGATTTTTTTCTCAGATGCAATGAACGTACCAACTTGATTTCTTCGAGCACAGAAACTTCTCCACAGTTATTACTATCAGGAACATTTACTTTTGAATGTGTATGTTCTTGTGCAGTGATTAAATAGTAAGGATAAAACTGGTAGACTACAAAATTAGGATAGTAAGTCGTAGGAATGAAGAATTCCTGTATATTTTAGTAAAGTTAACCTAACTCCACAGTGACACTCGGGGATAAATAGATAGAAAATTATTCTTATTTTCACCAGATATTTGAGTGTGTTTTCAATTGAAAAGCATTCTTTATAGAAAAATACTGCTCTAAATCTAAGTTGTGTGATAACTTTTATGTTACATTGAGGGCACTTTTAAATGATGAGTGAAGGTACACACCTAACTTAGACTCTTGCACCTCATCAAGGAGCAAAATAAATTCCCCTCAAAACAAATAGCTTTGAATATTTTTAAAAGTTTTAAGTTTATTCTTATTTAATAGCCTAATAATCTTCAAAACTTTTTATGACAGATGACAGCAGAAATACCAGGCCTTAACAGTTAGAAAGGCAATCATTAATGTTATTTTTATGTCTGAGTGGCGTAAACTTGATGACAGAAATAAATAGGCAATTTCAAAAGGGCTCAAGATTCCAAGGTCAGATTGAACTGAAGGAGGGTAATCCTAATGTTTACTGTCATTTAAATGATATGTCTAAAGAAAAGCCTGTCACTAATATTTAAAGCCAAAATGCTCGCATGAAGGAATCTGACCTGAGACACAAGTTCGGACCAAAATCAATATAAATAAAATTCAACCTGTATTATGAAGGAATTTCTTACCTACTCAGTGAAGCTGTAACAGAGCATTAAAGGAGTCTTCCTGAAAGGATTTTGTTAACACTAGTTTAAGTTATTTGCCATGTACTTCCTACATATAAATTTACTTTAGTTAGTATTATAATAGGCAGAACACTAGAATTCTAGCAGCTACTACTGCACTAGCTGTCATTCCATGACATATATCACTTAAAGCTATAGGCCTCTAATTAGTACAATATTTTGTTAATATGCTGAAATTTCAACATTATAAGAGATAACTTTTAGAGAGGTGGTAGAAGTTGTAACTTACAGCCTTAGCACCTTTAGATTACATGCAGGTAGAGACTAGATCTAAGTCATACTTCCATACTCCATTTGGAAAACAGTCCAGAATTAAGGCTTGATTATGTTTTATTAGGCAGTTCTGTGACACCTGAATAAATGCTTTGGAGAAATTTTTCATATGCTGTGTTAAATCTTGGGTATAAAGCACTCTATTTTCATGTTGACTTTAATGTGCATTTTCTTCCTTGTAGTAATGATCACATTCAGCCAAGGACTCTGTGTAAGCCTCTCAAACAGAAGTTCCAGTTTTTCTCCTTTGGTTTCCTAGACAACTGTCAGATTCCAAATACAGTCCATTAATCTTTTGTTATATGAAGTTTATTCTTTCATATTTTGTATTGACTGGTTTCTGCAGCATAGTAAGACTAGGAAAGTAGGTGTTTCATCTTATGGTTCTTAAGGATTTAATTAACTTTCCAAGTTTACTTTGTTTCTTTTTCCTTAAATTCATAAACAGTGTTTTCTGTGCAAGTGCATTTTCGTAAGTTTCCCTATAAAAATTTAGAAAGGAGTACTTTCTATTACAAACAGAGCTTTCTATTTCTTTTATACAGCAAAATCAATATTGTGATGTATGTAGATATTGCTCACTGATGTTTTATTGTAACTTCTTTAACATCTTTCCTGTGGATACTGTTGTATGTACCAGTGTTTCACTTGTCAGCACATTTAAATTTTGAATACACCGAGTATTAGGAATTAGTTGAATTTGGACAATTAATTTTGTGGACAACTCTGTTTCTTGTTAATCTAGAATTGGGTTAACACTTTTATAATTGCTTAACACCAAATATCCATACAGCTGCCCACAACTTCTGTTCATTGCATTTGCCTCTAACAGGAGATTTCACTTAGGTGGCACCATCATTGGCATATTGTCCAATAATGGTCTTTATAAGAAAATCTCATTTTGAATAATCCCATTTCTTTCTTTTCCAGTTTATCATTACATTGAAAGGGAGCTAAAGAGCATGAGGATATAGTTTGGAACTATAGTTCTTTGAAACAATATCATGTCTCTGAATTTGAAATATATTCTAACCAGTTTTAGATTAAATGCTCATGCCGTATATGCAGAAGACTTCAGGAAAGAGCCCTACATGAAAGAATCTGTGTAATCTGTCCATCAAGAATCACCTCTGACTAGCCCTGACATTTTACCTATGATTCATTCTTGGGAGATGAATTAAGATAAGCTACTCTAAATAAAAATATTTTGGTCAACACATTATCAGGCAAAATAATTTTCTATCATCACTTTCAGCTGCAGTAAAACTGTATAATCTGGACCCATTTATGAAAAATTCTGGTATTGGAGTGACAACCAAAGATATGAGATCAAGGAAAAAACCCTAGAGATTTGGGGTTTGGGTTTTTTAATTTGCTGGAGGCAAGGGTGTGGGGGTGTTGTTTGGTTGGTTTGGGGAATGTTTTCTTTCTTTATTTGTTTGGTTTCTTGTTGTTTTTTAGTGTATTGCAAATTATAGAGAAAAAACATGTTAAAAACTGTATGAGATGAGATATTGGTTGAAATCTGTATTGAAATTACACTGACATGGCCTAGGTCTACCATAAATTCAGGGCAAAGGACACACAATTCAGCCAAGTTGCTTCCTTCAGGTTTTGCTGTAACTACCACTTGTAGTACCATGATGCATAGAGGTAGAGACAAGGTTTGGGTTATATGTGAGAAAGGGTTCTCTGCCTTGTGCTTTCATTCAAAATACAGATTTGTTGACATTATCTGCTCTTCTAATGTTATTAGTAATTCTCACATTAAAAATGAATTCCTCAGCATTTTGCAGACTAGCAGATATTTTACAACTGGAGAGAAATAACACTTCCTTTTTTGAAAATAAATGTCATATGGATGTTTAGTGTTAGTGATTGTTCTTTTATTAGAAACCTCTAGAATCCCTTTCATATTATTTTGCAACCTGTGAGCAAAAGCACTTAAACATTTTGCTGTATCTGACCATGAGATCAAATTTCAGCCACAGTGCTGCTTGAGAGGCAGAATCCAGATGCACCCAATACTCAAAGGGATGGGTTAGTCCCATCTGTACCCCCAGGGAAAGCTGCATTCAGTCTAAAATATGCATTGGTGGATAAGTATCAGTGGTGGCAGAGTCATGATTCCCTGAGGTCAGTACTGGAGACGCAGCTTTCAGATGTCTTCAGTGGAGCCTCTCCAGTAGTGACTCACCACAGCAAAATGAGCTGAATCAGTGCTTCCCTCAAAATGACCAAGGCATTGAAAGAATTGGCTCTTAGCCATCATTGGGATGAGTTTATGTTACATTATTAAACAATGAAAGCTCTAATTATGTTACCACTTATTGTATATTTGGGAAAATGAAATTCTAGATTGATAGGAAATAGTACTAGGCAAATTCCAGGTTAGTTTTTGAAACATATTCTCTGTACTTGAAGTACTTGGTGATCCTCTGTCTTTAAGAATAAGAGAAGCAGTGATCTAAGAGAAAGCTTTCACTTTTTGTTTTCCCACCTTTTGTGTTCTCTGGCCTGATCTGTGTCTACTCAGATTTTCTGTATTTTATCTACAGAGTTTCTACAGTGGCTGTTCATTCTTACTGTATTTGGAGAAAGGTATTATTAAGAGCTGCTTTGGCAAGAGCAGAGACCTAAAAGAGAGGGGTGTCATCTTCTTTTTTTCTCTAGGAGTAAAAGAAAAATAACAACATAAAACAATAATAAAAAAAAAAAGCCAGAAATATATCTAGATGAGATATCCAAAAGAGAATAAATGTCTCAAAGACAGATCATCTGAATCTCAGTGGCTGAAGACTATGTGTAAGATGTAAGTAGACTATTTAAATTTAATGAACTGGATACCCAGATTATTAAAGACTGAAGGAAGACATGGCCAGTCTTTGCCCAGCTCTTTTAATGATGCAAGTATTTTATACTGAAGAACCTGAAGATACTGCATTTTTCTGATATTATATTACTTGGCAGGGAAGAAAAAGATTGTTGCACAAAGAAAAGCATTCGTAAAGCATTCAACAATCTCTATGATAGATAACTTGAAGTACTACCCATATCTTCAAGAAAGTACAGAGTTAATTAACTTCCATGCCTGCTTAAGGACAGTAAATCCATTGGGAGTAATGATACCCTGTTCAGTTCCCCAGATGACAGGTGAGAACACTCCTGATAGTCTGGGAACTGCTGTCTACCATGTCTTACCCCGTGTCTACCAAAGACTGGACTGGTGATGCAGTAATTCCAACAAGACCCATTTTTCTCTTTTAGTGAAAGCATGCAGGTAAAAGATGAGGTGGAGTCTTTGAAATGTACACTTAAAAATATTCTTAAATGTACTTTTGTTCTGTATTTGGTCTTGTGAACTAACTAATTTTCAATCCTGTTTTTCTTACTTCTCAGTGCTCTTAGGTTGGAAAAATACGTTTATGCGAATATGTAGACATACCCTTGTCTACTGCAATTAGTTTTTGAGAAGCTTTGGACACAGGAACAAAGAATGAGAGAGTCTTGAAGGAACTGCAGTCTTGAAGAAGCTTCAGGTCCCAAGAAGAGGCCTTCCTTACCCATTCATTTTCTGCTAGAAATGCAGCCTTTTTCTTTTCACATTAGCAAAAGATGCAGTGGTTAAATTCTGAGATTTGGCATTTCTTAGAAAAATAAAGGTAAGACTGTCTTTTCTTCACAGCCAGAAATCTTCACTGCAAAAGTTTGCTAGTTGATGTTCTGCTACATATCTTCACTAAAATACCAGTGGAAAAATGAAATTAACCCTTTTTTGAGGTCCAGCTGTAGAAATTTTTGTTAACTATATTGTAGCTTTTTTTTTTTTTTTAGAATGTAAGGACCTCTAATGTTGGAAGATATTTGCAAAATGTTGATAAGAGTACAGTGTTCCAGTTAGGGTGATAAAGAGACCCTTTCTCTTCCTCCTAAATTGCATAAGATTTTCATTTGTCCTTCTCCATGTTTGTCCAATACTTCAAATATTGACACGTGATCTCTTTTCACACATTCTCATGATGTTAAAGAAAATACAGGGCAGGCTTACATTTAAAGAATTCCTAGAGGTTTTGGTCAATTTTATCTATAAGATGAACGGGTCAGATAATTTATTTTCGGAGTTCTACAACTTGCAGGTAGGTATCTGAGGAATTCAGGTTTATTCCTTTACATATTCTATCAAATTTTGATTACTAAGAACTAAGATAAGAAATAGGAACAAATTAATTCAAAAGCAAATGTTGGAGAGAAGTTGAAGGAAGGAAAGGGGTGACTGGAATGGCAATGGGCACAAAAAATAAGTGGGGGAAAGGCTGTCCATAGCAATGTCTGGTGAGAGGGAGTAGTATCCAACAATATTTTCCCAGGAAGCAGCTTCTGGATCTTTCAGACAGGTCTGAAATTGCTTCCAGTCTGTAATCTAATGTATTTTGAGTGTTTTCCCATCTGCCTAGCTTTTCACCAATCAGACTGAACCTCAAGTAATATATTCTGCACACATTTCCAAAGTCTTACAGTGTTTTCTTCTGCTGAGGCTGGGGTTCTTAAGGTTTAGTTAATGTACTTTCACACTTAATTTCAAGTCATTACTGAGAACATGAAATAAAATTGCATGTAATATCCCTGAAGCACCTGAAGCTTTTACTACATTTACTATTCTTTGGACAGGTTTCAGCCAATGTGAACTACCATTTCACATTCAGCAATTATTTTAAATCACCCCATTCTAAATTATTTTAAAGCAATTTCTTTATTAAGGAATATTATTTCTGTGACATACCCTTATTAGTTGATTTCATATTCTCATAACAAGTGTTTTTGTCTTTTGGGATTTATTAATTGTATTAATAAACACCTGGTGGTGATTTCATTATTTTTATTTTGAATAGTTATGTAACACTAATGCCTATAGGCTACTGAGGCTGACTGTACAAATACAGACAAAAGTACAAATACAGTAATTGCTACAGATGAATTAAAATCTAAAAAAGATTAAGATCTAAAAAAGACACAATGGATTAATAGTAAATGTTGAACTTAATGGAAAAAAGGAAAATAAATCCTATTTATTAGTCAGGGAGGACCTATAAAAATAAATTACCAAAGTTTAAATTACTAGATTACAGATTAAAGAGGCAGGTTCTGCCCAGGTGCTAAATTCCGGAGGCTGTTTTCACCTTTGAGGAAATCACTCCTTTCCTTGAAATACCTATTTTTATGAAACCAACTTTCTTGTATTCTTTGCCTTAGGACCCATGGATAATTTTAACTGAATGTCTCTTTAGATATCTCAAAGAAATCTGCATTGCATTGCATTTACCACTGTGAATTACAGCAGTGACATTTTGAGTCTCTTTTGATCTTTTTGTAATTCTGTTTTTTACTAGAATATTTTTAAAGCAGTAAAAAATAGAGTAAATATGCCAGGACAAATGGTAAACAACGATAAATGTCAATTATGAAAAGATAATGATCTGGAACTTAAAAAATATTTCAGACCACTTTTTTTTCATGAAATTATTCTCTGTGCACAAAACCCATGAGATATGTTAATAAAAAGATTTAATTTTAGTTCTTCTTCACAAGAAACTAGTATTTACCTATCGTTTTTTTTCTAAAACAAATTGGAGGCAGTGTTTCCTGATTTGGAATTTGATCAGAGTGCAGTAACTTAAATGTAATTTACCTTCACTTCCAAAAAACCAATACCTGAATTTTGCAAAGCAACTTCCCAAGCACTAAGAGAGGGAGCTATAATGACTCATTTTTTTCAGACTGTCCCAGCATACACTCTCTTGTATCTCTTTCCTCCTCGGGACAGCAAGAGCTTGAGTTGAGGTATTTTTCTGATATCAGCACACAAGAGCTACACATTTTATTTCTAAACTGCAGAAAGTAATCTCTAGCTGCTGCTGAAGGGGTGCCACTAATTTCTGTCTGTCCTGCTGTGGGAGACCCACCCTTTTGATTTGGACAAATTGCTTTACTTCCATTGAGACAGTTGGTCTTATTAACACTAGTGATTTAGAGGGAAGTTTTTAATCCAGGCTTTAGCATCTGAGAGGTTGTTGCAGGGCTTGGCACAGGGGAAGATATTAGTTCCAAATTACAGCTTCTCAAATAAAAGATTAGCATAAGAAAATTAGGATAGCTGGTCATTTTACAGATTCCATTTGCTATCCTTGCACTTACTCCAACTCTAATCACTGCTTCAGTTTTAATGGAATGAAAATCTCAGTAGTCAGCTTTTTCACGGTTTTAGCAGACAGTACTCTAAAGGGAAAAACCCCAGCAAGGTTTACGATTTCTCCACCTTGAACATTTTGAAGGGGGTCTGTGCTGTTTCATGGGAAATGCAAATAACCTGTTAGATAACATCTACCTGGTACTTACACTGGTACTTTCACTTTTACCATTTGCCCTATTTAAGATATCATAAAAATAGATACCTTCAGGCTACTTCTTCTGGCTTTTTCAGAGACATAGAAAAATTAATTTGACATTGTTAGCAAAGATATTTTACTTGCTTTCTGACTCATCTGTAAATGATGAAAAGATGATAATATTAAAAAATAAATTTAACAAGTTATCTGTGGACATAATATAACTAGCTGAAATATGTATATAATTAAAAACATATATGTGGGAAATGGATTTCGAGAGAATTCTCTACAAATCCATTTCCCGCACATATAGATACTGTTTATTGCTCAATCTTATTATTTAAAGGTAGGGACTGAAAGAAAACTGGAGAGGGATTTAAAGAATGCAATGCTCAATTACAACTACATGGCAAATGCATGACTTTAATAAATGAGAACTTCATTTTTCTAATGAAATGTATTCCATTATAGAGCATTACATATATGATATATAGACCAGAATTGTATTTCAAAGACTTGAAACTCTCTTCTGAGCAGCAGAAGGTACTGTGGGGCCTGGACCACATGCAGTTTTGAGACTCTTGCTTTAAAGATGATTTTTTAATGACAGTTATTTTGAATTGTTAGATATACAGAATGTTGAATTCTGCCTAATATCATTATCCTAGCAGTTTAGTTACCAGATAAGCAATTTTGAAACCAGTGAAGCTATCACTAACAAATGTGCAGTGCATGATTCAAGGATTGCTAAGAGCTTATTCAGGGCTCAGTATAGGCAACAGCACAACTTTTGTTTCATTGTTCTATTAATTAATACATGTATAGCAACAGTAATTAGATACATATATTCCTATGTTGTTCTGTTAAGCTTTGTAATCTAAATGAAAATGCTTGGGGCATATTTAGTAGAGGAAAAACCTTCTTGTGTAATAGCAGCAGCAAAGATATAATTGCACTAGACAGTAGTGGAGGCAGGTCTCAAGTAATGTTTCCAACTCGTCAGGAAAACTTTTTAGGGCATTTTTTTTCTCTGAGAAATACAGTGAATCCCTAAGTCTACCAATACTTTCCCCAGTCAGTCATTGGCTCCTTTGTGGATTTCTAGCAGTACAAATACAAATCTTTTAAGTGAGGACAATGCATTTTGTTACAGCATTCGTAGCTGTAACTGTTAATGGATGAAAGGCAGCCTAAACAAATGCACTGAACTATAAAGACCAGACAGACACACTGGTGACTTGATTTGAATGCATCTTTTGAGACTAATTTCATAGAAAAGGCACCTAGGGTGACAAGTTGAATCACAGACCTGTAAAATGAAGACTAGAGAAATGAATTATTCAGAAAGACCAAAGAGAAACCTCAGACATCTTCTTAGTTCATTAATCCTGCATGAGCAAAAGTAGTAATCAAAGGACTGTATCCAGAAAATGAGTGTGCTTTTAATTCTAAAAAGAAGGGACAAGTTTGATTTTAGGATCCTTATAATTGGGAGTTATGTTAATTAAAAAAGGGGATTAGCAAAGGCATCCATCTTGTACAAAGAAAAAATTAGTAGCAGAAATTTCAACATAGAACCTGTGATAAGGTTGCCTGCTGGAGACTCTGGCTGGCTTTATAATTTATTTTTCCTTTTATACTGCATCTGTATCTCCAGCCACTCCAAGGTCTCTGTCATTCTGCACATTACATTAACTCATAGTTCTCCAGAACATTCCTTGAGAGAAATTTTCTTATTTGTGTCTACAGTACAGTGTATTTTAATTCAGAATTTATGGCCAGGTATCTTGGTTCTGGTCTTGTATTACTTATCCACTTGGTGCTGTAATCTACTTCATTGCTGATCATAGATACTCATGCTGTGCCATGGACCCACTCCACAGATAAAGATTTGAGGTGAGGAATATGAGTCTTTACCATGTCATTGGATTGGTAATTTGGATTTAGGAGTATGCTGTTTTCTTTCTTTCCTCCAGTTTCTTGCTCTAGGTTTTTCAGGCACTTTTTGACATCCTCTTCTGCTTTCACATATCTTATTTAATAAAATCATTACTACACACAAAGTGCTACTACTTTGTGTGTCTTTGTGTGTGTGTATTTCTACAAACTGCTTCAGACAGGCAAGAAGCTTTAGGAGAAGGACTATAGAATGAGTGCAAATGAGCAGAATATTATGTCTCAGATTTAGATGTGGCATCTTCAGGATACAGATGTTGCACCTCCATGAAGTAATGTAGCAAAGGTTACATGGCTTCATGTAACAGAAAATATAATTAAAGCTCATTAGTTAAGCATTGAAACTCACTCTTAAAATTGGTTCTCACCATTAAAATGTTTACAACAGTATGCCATAAACTCTTGCAAAGTAGACACCAAGTGAGGCTTTAATTTCTTCCTGGTGGCAGCACTCTTTAACCATATCTGCCTTCATTTTGCCATTCTCTCCCTCCAGCTATTCAAACCTCTCTGCTGTACAGTACATCACTTTAAATAACTGATCCTGCTGCAGAAGGACTTGGAAGAGAGAAAAAGAACACTGCTTTCAGTTGATGCACTGCAGGACTTCATAAAGAGACTTGCTGTACAGTAGAGAGCTCAATGCAGAGAACAGGAAAAAGCAGCATCACCCACCACTGGTACTAAAGACATTCTTAGGGAACCAGAGTCTTGGGTTTCGGACTAGTTTCAGTCTGAAATAATACCATGACACTTGCCTTGCAAAGAATCAGAAGCAGCATCTTTTCCCACATAGCCTTGATTGTGTATGCTGTTTCCTTTCACTTAAAAGGCCTGTGGTTTTGATTCATGGCTAACAGTCAATAAACACAGCCTAAGCTGCTCTGCTATCTAATATTAGCCTTCACCAGAGTTGTCAGTAAGAAAGAATTATGCTTGTTCCTCCCATAATTCATTTACTCTCATTTAAACAGCACCAGTCATGCAAAATCTTTTAGTTTAATGAAAGAATTGATGTTTGGAAATTTTTATTACTGATGCTTGAAAAAATATGTAAAGATAAAGTCTATTAAGTAGTAGAATGTATGTTTACAATTTTCAACAATACCTCACAGAATATGCATTGATACTTGCTGTTAAAAAAAAAGCTGTACTGTTAAAAACACTTGTGTCAGCAACTTGCTCTAAGTGGGAGTGTCCAAGGACACAGGCAAAGCAGTATCTGTGGGCAGAAATAGTGTCTTTTTCTGGATCAGCAGGAAAAAGCTGAAAAATAATTTATAAAATATCTAAATAAATTCTTATCAGTTGCTTTTAACTGCCATTCAGCCTTGAAATATGCTGTATCTATTTCTATTTAAGCCTGGAAAGAGTTTCTGACCAAATGTTTGGGTTTTTCCTATTGGTACAATCCAGCTTGCCTAAATTATTTAATTTTCTTTTATAGGTCATTCTTATCCAAGAAGCTAAAAGTAATTAAATTTGCAGGATGAAAACATGGCACAGGCACTGCTGGTACCACCTGGACCTGAAAGCTTCCGCTATTTTACTAGAGAGTCTCTCGCAGCTATTGAAAAACGTTCTGCAGAAGAAAAAGCTAAAAAACCCAAGCAAGAACATACAGATGATGATGATGAAAATGGTCCAAAACCAAACAGTGACTTGGAGGCAGGAAAGACACTGCCATTTATTTATGGTGATATACCTCCAGGAATGGTATCTGAACCTTTGGAAGACCTGGATCCATATTACATCAATAAAAAAGTGAGTGAATTATGTTTTGCACAAAATAGGATACAAGTTTATACACTAGAAAAGTTTAATCACGACATATGATAGTTAGAACTATCAAGCTGCTAAATATCCAGAATCATCCTTTTATTTAACAGAACTGATTTACGCTCTTCCATATTTTGACTGCTTCAATTCTGTTGAGTTATTTGCTATTTACTCTCACTTTTGTGGCTAAATTTGTGTTTGCCTTTGGTTTATAAAACAGGTTTAAAAATTATGGCCTCAGTAATGGGAAAAGAAAATAGAGCAGAATCTGTATATAATTGCATAACCTAGCAGTTGCCAAAGTTAAATAAACAATACTGTAGATAATACAAGGAAATGTAAAAAAATAAAGCTCAAAGAATCAGAATTTCCAAGGGTTATTTAAATTTGTATGGTTTGTCTTATAACAGTTCCATGCAAATTCTTACCTACAATATAATTACCAGTACAAAGCCCTTTTCTGGACTAGCTGCAAAACTTCAGGAATAAAGTTGCATAAATAAGTTCAGGGATAAAGTTGTCTCAGCAAGTGAGGTTTCAGAAAGCCTGAGAAGTTCTGAACTATCATTTCTAACCTCCACTGATCAGCAAAAGTAGTCAGATTTTTGGAACAAAAGTGTAAAAGCTCACACTGATGATGCCTTTCTTAGTACATGAGAGCAATTAGTAAACTGTAGGATCTTTAGTCACAGGTGACATCTGTGTTTATATTACCTAGCAGTATAATCTGCTCAACAGAAAACAAATGGACATTTTAAATCATGGACTAGAGTTAGTCATCTTTCCTCTGGTGTATGGTAGAAACTACCCTTAATCATTGCCTTGTCAGTGCAGAGGAATTCATATGTGAATTTAGTCTGTCTTCAGGCTCAGCTGCAGCAGTGACCTTGGGACAGGCAACATCTTTTTAGCATTTCCAGCTGGGTGAAGGACTGTAGGGCAGGGAGAAATGCCAAGGAGTGTGTGTCCATTCTCTGCCACCCTCAGCAGTGGCTTGATGTTATTCTTTGAACAGGCACCAGCAACACTCCTTCACCTATTTTCTTTCCTCCCTTGGAGAGATTTGCTTTCCTTGCCCGAAATGATTGTCCAAACAAGCAGTAAAGGACACAGAGAGGGCCAAATTTTTATGATCACAGCCAGGTTTTTACAGAGAATGGAAATCAACATGGAGAACAGTGATACTGTATAGCTCTGCTGAGAGCATAACAGAGACGCTATTATCGTAAAGCAGAGCCATTACTATTGACAAAGACCAAAAGGAATGAAGAATAGTTATGTCCTGAAGAAATTTCAAGCGGCACCAAAAATGCAAGTAACCCTAATTCACAGACAAATGCACTTAGGCAGTGACTGCCCACAGAAACAAAATAAACTGAACACAAACCATAGGTTATCAGACAGAATTTTGAAAGATAATCACTAGCTAAATTTTCTGCTTACATAAAGGTAAAGTAAGACCACATTGTTAACAAGAAAACCAGCAATTAAAAAAAAAAAATTGTTGTAATAGGATGCCAAATTCTGGTGTATGCTTGTTCACATTGCTCCAAACTATGTTAGCTGGAAATATATTAATAATTTTATTTTTTTCACAGATATATATTTTAGAAAATGCGTGTTATTGATATTGATAGTATTTAGATAGAAAATGAAAGTAAAATTGTTTTTAAATTGTGGTTGATTTTGTAATGACAATTTCTCCTTGTCACTATATATATGTGAGTATGTAATTCTGTCAAGTATTTGTTCTAAATACAAACGGGCATTTAGAATTGTCGTTTTGCTATTTTGGTTTTGTTTGTGTTTGCTCACAAGGTGGAATGTATTTGATAAATTTGAAACTCTCACTTTAATCAAAGACTTCATAAGAATTAAAATTGAAATATTTTAGTGGCAAAATCCTCTATTTTGATTTTATTGATAAACTGCCATTGTTTTTTGTAATCCCCACCAATTTTAATTACATCATAATTCATTCCACATGCTGGCAAATTTAACAAATTGGAGAATAGGCCGTGGAAGGTTTACTCCATTGTATTAATATAAATCAGTTCTTTTCCTACCAAAGGTAGACAGTGGAAGGGAACATGTACCTCTCATGTGGAGAATGGAAACTATTTTAATTTTGTGTTTCTTTTTTGCAGACTTTCATAGTATTGAATAAGGGAAAAGCAATTTTCCGATTCAGTGCCACATCTGCCTTGTATATTTTAACTCCTTTTAATCCCATCAGAAAAATTGCTATCAAGATTTTGGTACATTCATATCCTTTTTTCTTAATGTTGATTTAAATGTTGTTATTTAAAAATACTTAATGACTGAACGAATACTTTTCATGTGGATATACAAATTGTGTCCATGGGAGTGAACTATGCTAAAAAAAAAATAAGTTGCTCACGCTTAAAAAAAGGACCAGTATCACATGTGAATTGCAGTATGATCTTCATCCCTGCTGAGAGAATCCTCTACTGAACCACCTAAATCTGTCAGAGTTTAAATATCAGGCTTTATATCTAAAGGAGACCTGATCCCATACTAAGCCCTGCAGCTAAGGCCACATTAGTAACAAACCATTGCACTTGAACATATCTAAGGTCACACTTTTACCAAGACCAGTAGTACTACTCATGAACTAGACTCGCTCAGCAAGGACAAAAGAGCATGGGTAAAGAGCAGCTTTTTTGGTATTGTGTTTTCAGCATTGGGATAGGTGTCCTATAAAAAATTTGGGATAAAGGAGAGTATTTTCCAATATATTTCAATCATGTTCAAAGAAAAACTCGGGCCTAAACAACCAACCTCTGACTAAAGATCTTCTAGAATGATCCACCTGTATTAAATGAATAATTACATTTGAGTAATCATTTCACGATTTACAGAGTTAAAGATATGTTTGAAGTTAATTTAAAACCTAAACCTGCTATACAAAAGTATTGCATTTTTTTACAGAAGTGCACCATTTGTGCCAGATGGCACACCGTTTACAATACATAAAATTATATGCAAAGTTTTATTTTTAGGCTTTAATTAGTGTCATGTTATTTTTACATATTTGTAAATACATAATATTTTTAAGTTACTTCAGTGTTATAAAGCTGTGTTACTTTTTTGACTTGTGTGCCTTAACTGTATCTACATTATTCAGCATGCTTATCATGTGCACTATTTTGACCAACTGCGTATTTATGACCATGAGTAACCCTCCAGACTGGACAAAGAATGTAGAGTAAGTTAAATATTTTTTACTTCTATATTTTTATGTCTTTGTTTTTGTGTGAGTCCAAACAAGAAGTATTTATAAAAATGTGAATGCCAGAATGGGCTTGTCCAGAGTCAGGAAGAATCAGATTCCATGAGATCATTAATATCTTTCCCGTTTTCTCCTGAATCACTTAAATGATTTAAGAGTAACACCACGTTTTGTTAAAATTATGCCTGAGGAATATCTGAACTTCTGCTGTGTAGTACAAACAGGAGCTCTTGTCCTTGGATATTCTAATCTGTAAAGCAGACAAGGAGCTACAGATGTGCACATAAAATTGTGCATGTAAAATTGTTGCCATACCTTGCTGGAGTATCCGTGATCTCAGCACAGTGGGACTTTTATTGTGCCTTACTGTTTTGACCTCATAAGTGCCTGCACAACAAGGACACACAACCCACAAACCACAAGAAACTCAAACTGCTGAGGAAAGGGCCTTACCTACAAAAGAGTGACAAAGAGCTGACCTAAATAAGGAATATTTCTCTTTCTTATTCATGGTTATAAATGGATGTTTATTCCTAAACAAACATTTTCCTCTGAAATACTGTAGAATCATAGAATGGTTTGGGTTGGCAGGGATCTTAGAGATCATCCAGTTCCAACTCCCTGGCATGCAGGGACACCTTCCACTAGGTCATGTTCCTCAAAGCCCTTTGTTTTTATTTGAAATAATACTACTCATGAAAAACATGCTTCTAATCACTTGTTGCTTGTTTCATTCTCTCCTTTTCTCAGAAAGCCATTACTGGTTTTTATTTATTTATTTCCTTGCATTAATGAACCGTACACTGAACCCTGTTCAGAAACAACTACCATTAACCCATTCCCAGTTAACAGTGACGATGGCTTGTTAGAGTTGCTGAGAGTCTGAAAGGAGAGCAGTAGGTCTGTAGGAAGAGTTCCTTTATTCTGGAGGTCCAGAGAGATCCATGTGGGTCTCAGGAAGTGCCTGCATTATGCTGGTTATAGCTGACTGTTTGATACTGTTAAATGAATAGCTGTTCCCACGAGGTAATCATGCTCCCCATCTTCGGAATAACAGTCTGGGCATGCTTTCTTGTATTTGATGAATATTTGTGAAATAAACATGTAATATAGGCATTACTACAGTTATTATCCAGAACTGATTTTTACAAAACTCTCTGATTTAGGCATAAAAAAAAGTTCTTCAGTTTTTGGAACACTTAGACATCTACCTGATTTACAAATGCAAACAAAGAGGCAACCCTCTGAGTGCCAAAGAATGTACATATAAAAGTCTGAAATATATCCATAAATACTAGAGTCTAGTAAAGCACAAGAACTGAGATTAAATCAACCTTTTAGAAAACGAGTAGCATATCTACCAGGTTCAAGTTTCCAAAATGACTGAACAGCAACTACAATATTTAGGGCAAGAGAAGTTAATAAATCACTCCTTTCACTTTAAAATACTTTTTCTTCTCTTTTAAGTCATCTTTGCTAAAGATTGGCACTGTCTGTAAGTATGCAAAAATCCATTATTCCTGCTCTAATGATTTTCAGGTACACTTTCACTGGAATTTATACCTTTGAATCACTTATCAAAATTCTTGCAAGGGGCTTCTGCTTAGAAGGTTTTACTTTTCTGCGAGACCCATGGAACTGGCTTGACTTCAGTGTCATTTTAATGGCGTAAGTGGTTCAAGCACTTTTTAAGCTTTCAGGGCATGAAATTAGTAGTAAATATTATTATAATAAATGTATTTATTTAAACATATTTAATTTTTGCAACCTTTGAAGTTTAGACAATGTATTTTAGTATTCAAAGTGAAATATGGCAGAAGCCAAAATGGAATGGCAGCCACTGGTGTAATTACTGCTGAGGGACACTAATTTCATGTCCTACATTTTCTGCTCACCAGAAATGAAGCCATCCCTTTGATTTCATGTTACCCTCCCATTACAAGCTAATTAGTTTAACTAGATGTTCAAATACAAATCAGTGGGTTTCATTTCAATGACATTTAAGCAAAATAGATGAAAATTATTAAAGCAAAATGTATTGAAGAGACAGGTAAATTTGGAAGTATGATTGCTAGTATTGCCACAGAGGTTTTGAAGACCCACATAATTAGTATAAGCTCTGCTTCAATTCTGAATAACTGTGATTTAATCCTACAGGTATGTAACAGAATTTGTAAACCTAGGCAATGTTTCAGCTCTTCGAACTTTCAGAGTATTGAGAGCTTTGAAAACTATTTCTGTAATTCCAGGTAAGAAGTAGTTGGTGTAAGGTGTTAGGCCCCTCGTATCTCCAACTGTTATTTGTGTGCTGTCATTGTGTTTGTGTGTGAACTCCCCTATTACAGATATGTGACAGAGTTTGTGGACCTGGGCAATGTCTCAGCGCTGAGAACATTCAGAGTTCTCCGAGCTTTGAAAACAATATCAGTCATTCCAGGTGAGAGCAAGGTTAAACACCGAGGCTGACTTTTGTTCCATTGAATTCACTTCCTTTGAGCATAAGTCTTGCTGTTTGCTGCTCCTGTTGCCAAAAAAAAGAAATTAAAAAAAGAAACAAAAAGGCATGGATCATTAACCTAGTTTATGATTCTTTGCCTTTTCAGCATTAGCTTCTTTTATTTTGCAAAATCAGCCTTTGAGTTTAACAGAGTCTTGCATGAAACATAAAATATGAGGCCTGGATTATTTTGCTTTGTTTTCCTGCATTTTATTGTGACAAATTGCCTCTACATTACAAAAGCTTAGTGCTATGGCTTTCTTGGTTTTGAAATTTTTTCTTTTTTTTTTTTTATCACTTAAAATTTACAGTAGTCTTGAAAATAAGCAAGTAACAAAAAAAGAAGATACCAAAGAAGAAATAAATGATGCACAGGAAAATTTATCAAATACAAAAGACTTTTTTCTTTCAAAGTTATTGGCAATTCTATCTCATGCTGCTTTGCACTGTTGTGGAGTCATGCTTAGATTTCACTGGAAACTGAATTACTGGCAGAATATTTAATGCAGAGAAAAATGAGAAAATGCGATCAAATCTGTACTAAGATAGCATGATTGATAAAGTTTCCTGCTTGAGAATATTATATATTTGATTTGTTGGAATATATATACATTGCATATTCATAAAAAGGAATCTTTTTCTTTCATTCATCGTCACAAGCTCTGAGGCTGCTCATGAAGCTTTACCTTTTGAGAAATAAAAAAATAATTTCTTTTTAAGTGTCTGCATGGCCTCTTAATATTATGGGAAGGGCAAAGATACTCTTTCATAATTCTGTGGATCTTTTCTCTTTGCAGGCCTGAAGACTATAGTGGGAGCCCTGATTCAGTCTGTGAAGAAGCTCTCAGATGTGATGATCCTGACTGTGTTTTGTCTGAGTGTGTTTGCACTGATAGGGCTGCAGCTGTTCATGGGCAACCTGAGGAATAAATGCCTGCAGTGGCCTCCAGACAATTCTACTTTTGAGATAAACATTATTTCCTACTTTAACAGCACAATGAATGAAAACGGTACATTTGTTAACATGACAGTGAGCACCTTTAACTGGAAGGATTACATTGAGGATGAAAGTAAGAATGTCTGATATACTAGTTTAATATATTTGTGGCTAAAATATGTAATTATTTGTGCCCAAAGAACATTGAGTGATTTGTATTTCTGCCTTATGTAGAGCTGTTTACAGTTACTGATTTACAGAGATCAAATACATACGATAAAAAAAATACAAGAACCAGAAACGTTCCTAAACAAGACACAAAGTGATCAGTAGCTAGCCACTATGATTTAACATAATTTGTTTTAATTTTACTTTGTAGCACTTTCAGGTTTATTTTGATTTTATATTTATAGATGGTCTATTCATATATATTTCTAATGCTTTCTACACAGCTCATTTTTACATTTTGGAAGGACAAAGAGATGCCCTACTCTGTGGTAATAGCTCTGATGCAGGGTAAGACCCTTTCAAAAATTCTGTTATGCTCTGTAGAAAAAGAAGTAACATGAGATCTAGTTGCAACTCCATATTTAGCAGGGTTACAGAACTTAGGAGTTTTGCAACTAAGTGGAGTCAAGATATTTTACACTCTGGCTAAACAAAACACTAATTAACAGCCTTTTTCCTGCTTGATTGGAAAATGAAGTTTGTTTGATTGATAAGTCTGGTTTTTTTTAAGTCTCTTTTGTTGATTTGCTGATTGAAGAAAGTAGGAGCTAAACAAAAGCTAAAAGTGAGCAAGAGAACATGGAAAATATTAAGAAAGCACAGCAGTGACTTCATACACAAGACTGAATCTGTTTTTTCAAGCCCAACTCTTTCACTAGTGGCAAATTCTGTCATTTACATGTGTCAAATTATGAGCCTAGAATTGTTAGCCTAACTTGGATTCCTGACTGGCAGCAGTAAAGAAGTTTACTAAAAATATATGTATCAGCATTATGTAGGAAATCCCCAATAGTACAATTGGATTTAGCTAATAATATTGTTTAATCTGTCTGTAACCTTAACAACATTTTAGCAATTATTTCTGCCAGGAAATAATTCATTTGGAATAAATATTCTATTTGCAAAATGTAATTGAGGAGAATGTTAATATTTAGGTCATTTCAACCAGAGAGTGGATGAAAAGGATATCTTTCATTTACTATGTAATTAGTTCAATTCTCGGAAAATGTTTTTTCTAAATTAATTTAATTGTAATTTATGGATTTTCTGTTGAAAAATAATGCATATTCTTCCAAAAGATAACACATATTTTTATAGAAGGGAATAAAAGTTATTATTAAGTTTAAGTGCCTCCTGTTTGATTTTCACATAGGCAATGCCCAGAAGGATATATATGTGTGAAAGCTGGCAGAAACCCCAACTATGGCTACACAAGTTTTGACACCTTCAGCTGGGCTTTCTTGTCACTGTTTCGGCTGATGACTCAGGACTTCTGGGAAAACCTCTATCAGCTGGTAAGAAATCATTATGACATAAATAGTAAACTGTTGGTGATGTCCAAAATTATATAAATAGGCTTATTTTTGCATGAGCTGAAAAAGATAAGTTGTGGAATACTATATAGAAATGCTCTCTACTTTCTAGACTCTGCGTGCTGCTGGGAAGACATACATGATATTTTTTGTTCTGGTGATTTTTCTGGGCTCTTTCTATCTGATTAACCTGATCCTGGCTGTGGTCGCCATGGCCTATGAAGAACAGAATCAAGCAACAATGGAAGAAGCAGAGCAGAAAGAGGCAGAATTTCAGCAGATGCTGGAACAACTGAGGAAGCAGCAAGAAGAAGCTCAGGTAATGATGGAAATTGTACTTTCCAAACAGTCTTGTTCTTAAGGCAAGGAAAAAATCTTTTATGATTAAAAGCACTAACAAATTGTGCAATGAATTATAGAAAATAAAAGATCTTGTTTGCCATGCAAGTTATAAAAGTGGAAATAGCCAATGAAAACCAGGAACTAACCAAATAATAAAAAAAGCAAGCTAATGGTACAGAAAAGAATGTTACTTCATTCACCAAAAGACTGTAAAAGTAAAATGTTTGCCATAAGAGTACACTAGAAACCTGACTTTAAACAAGTCATAAATAATGGTGCTTTTATGTTACAGGTCTTATAAATAGCATGAACAAAGTGTAGTGATGTTACTTCAGGTTTGCATCTGAGTTAGAATTGCCAAGCTCGATGTACTTAATAATTTTCCACAACTATTCATCAAATAGAGAGAAGGATTGTAATCAGTGTTCTAGGTTTCTATCCACCAAGATAATTAAAAATATCCCTAATTGATACTGTACTAAATCAGAAGTTTATGCATTCTTAGAACAGACAAGCAATATTCAAAACCAGATGAGCAATGTTAATAACGAAGATATTACTTCAGAATTCTTTTAAAGTAATCTTTGTTTCCTTTGAAAAGAGAAAAAAACTATTTAAAGTTTTATGAGAAAAAGACATTTTAATAGATACTTTTGTGAGAGGTTTTCTTACCTGAAAGTAAAATATATGCAGGAGTTCAGGTCTGTAAGTCAGCTATCTGTCTAATTTCTGGACTGATTTTCCACTGCTTTCCAAACGGCATTTAATAATTTTCAACAGGACAGTGTTTATAAAATGCTAGCAAGTTTGAAACTCCTAAGAAACTCTGGTTGTGGTAGTACATTACAGGTACTTTCACTAAGTTAGAATTACTCCATAAAGTGCTAACAAAAAGACAAACTGTCTTTTGCTTGAAAAGAAACTTTTATGTATGACTTGTGAAATTTAATAGCATATCTTTATTTTAGTCATTAAACTTTATCCATTCCAAATTACTAAACAAAGAGTAGGATCCTGCAAAATTCAAATGAAGAAAGGTTGAATGTCAGCAAAGTGTATATTGCTGGGGTTTTGTTAAATCTGGTATTTCTTAAATGCTGGTAATGTCTTAAAAGCACTAAATCACACTATACTAAAAAATACCAGCAGGTTCATCTAGATGTTTGTGTATCTGAGAGTGAGGAAAAATGAAGCTGATCAAGACTAAGAAAGAAGAATAGAATAAGAAACAGAGACTATAAGTAAGGTTGAATAAAACCCCTGGAAAGCAGTATTTTTTTTAAATCAGCAACCATTACATTCATTATAAGTAAAGCATTATGACAGTCAGGATCTCTTTTGTTTGTGAAAACATTAGCAGAAAGTAGGCAGTACAAGGTGGATCACTGAAGTGTTGAATTAGTTGCTGAGGCAGAAATCAGTTTATGTCTGAATCCCCTTGACACTGAACCTATTAATCCACAAACGTAAGGCATCACAGTGGTCTTTGGATTGCTCTACTTGTTTGACCTTCACTGTTAGTGTTTTGAAGCAGATGGGTGATGACTCAGCATCTGCTGCCTTTGTTTCTGTTAGAGTCTTTGAAGGATGATATTCTGAACCAGTATGACAAAATTTTGAGTATTGCTTTTTTATTTTATAAACACTTCAGAATCTTTTTAATACTCCATTTAGCAGAAAAAGTCTGTATTAAGTCAACTCCTATAGCCTGGGTTGTATATTGTAGCGAAGAAAGACATTAATTCATACTATGAGCTTTCAAACTATCCTTTCCTGCTGTAAAGAGATATGTCATCATTCCTGAAATACTTGGCATTGAATATAATATGTTTTGCTGGATAATTGCTAGTCATCTTTGTTATATAACCCTAGTCTCTTGCCATTTATCACACCACCCTTTTTTGTAAGCTAAGAGCAGCCTATCATCTCCTCAAAGATATTTCCACTACAGAATTTCATCGCAATCTCCCACAGTTCTTTCAAGGAACAGCACTGGACATACTCTCAATTCTTATTTTTTTGATGAGTAAAAGAACCCTTCCCTAATGAACAAAAACAAGTAGGCTGACCACTGTAGTTAAGATACTGGTCCTAAGTTTTGAGATAACTCAGTTCCAGTTAGTCATCTCACCCCTTTCCATCAGGGAAGAAACCAAAACTTTTTTTCTACTCTCAGGCTATAGCACCAACAGGCAATAAATGTACCTTTGCATATCTGTAACAAAGACTAGAGAGCAGATGCAGTGGGACATCTGGAAGGGGTCATGTGAAGAGGGAGGAAGGGCTTGAAGATGTATCTAGAGGTTGTGTCTTGGACAGAAAGGCAGAAGAAAAAGTAAAGGTAGTATTCTTCCTGTGAAGACAGTGAGGAAAGGCTGGATTCAACTTCTTTCAGGGTGCTAGCTGGATTTTGATACATTAACTCAGACGATGAATGTTAGGCTTTAGTTTTCTTTCTAAGAGCTCAGAAGGGATCAGCTGGATTAGACCGTGATGTGGGGCTTTTATCAAGAGAAAATGGAATACCAGGTCTGAAATACATGAAAAAGCACTGTTAAAGAACTTTTCTGACTACTTTTATTTCAGGCAAGTGTCTTGTGCAGCAATGCTTTAACAAATAGTATAACTACTGTTCTGCTGAAGTTGATGCTTCAAATAGCTCCTGCTGCTAAACAGTGAGGAGCTGTACAACTCAATAGTTTATTTTCAATACAATTTTTTGGGTATACTTACACACTCAGGAGTGTATGAAGAGCATTATTATCACTGTGATAATAAAAACCAGTTGATAAAAGACTATAAAATTATTCTCTTTTTTGGCCTACTAAGAATACCTTGCTTTGTAACCTGACAGACAACAGCAGCAGTAGCAGCAGCATCAGTTGCATCAAGAGATTTCAGTGGTGTAGGGGGATTAGGAGAACTCTTGGAAAGCTCTTCAGAAGCATCAAAGTTGAGCTCAAAGAGTGCTAAAGAAAGAAGAAACAGAAGGAAGAAAAGAAGACAGAAAGAAATGTCTGAAGCAGAGGACAAAGGAGATATCGATAAGTTCCCCAAGTCTGAGTCAGAAGACAGTATCAGAAGGAAAAGTTTCCGCTTCTCCACAGAAGGAAGTCAACTGACATATGAAAAAAGGCTCACTTCTCCTCACCAGGTACAGCACTCTATTTTACTAAGTCATGTGTGTCCACTCTACTTTTATTTTCACTGATATTACAGGTTTACATATTGGAAGTTATGTAAATGGTAAGTGAAGGAAAAATCAGTGGCAGTACCATTCACAGTGAAAGTTTGAAATGGTTTGACCCATTCTATTAGCAAAGGGATAAAAACAATGTGCCAAGAATACTTACAAACTTAATTAACCCATTTCTGAAAATGTATTTCTGAGGATGTGTCTTTCTGGAGAAAGAAATATCAATATTCATATATATGCATTAATGAACCATATGTTTTCTGTTCTGGATCCATTTCAAAACTATACAAATAAGTGGGGTTTTTAGCATAATGCAACATCAAAATACTCTGCACAGGAAATCCCACATTATCATTAATTTCTATTATTTTCCTCAATTAGTTTCTTTAATGTGAAGATGATGAGAAAAGTATCACTAGTACTGCAGAATAAGGAGAAACTACACAAGGATCTTTTGGGCCTGTATGTGTAATGATTTTGTCATACTCTTCTTTTTCAATAGAAATCCTTTATACATTATGGAAAATCATTGCAATGATAGGGAAAAAAGTAGCTTATGAAGGACCTCTGGAAATCATTTAATCCAAAGTTCTAAGCTCTACTCCCATATATTGAAGGGTCTCTTCTGTCACTTAAGGATATGCCCTTTGTACTTGGCACTGATGAGGCCACACCTTGGATCCTGTGTCCAGTTCTGGGTCCCTCAGTACAAGACAGATATGGAGGTGCTGGAGCAGGTCCAGAGGAGGGCTGGTGAAGGTCTAGAGAGTGGGTTATATGAGGAGAAGCTGAGGAAGCTGAGGGTGTTTGGCCTGGAAAAGAAGAGGTTCATGGGGCACCTTATCACTCTACAACTCTCTGAAAGAAGATTGTGGCCGGGTGGAGGTCAGCCTCTTCTCCCAGGCAACCAGTGACAGGCTAAGAGGAAATAGCCTCAAGACGTGCCAGGGGAATTTCAGTCTTGAAATCAGGAGGTATTTCTTCATGGAAAGGTTTGCAAAAAAATGGATTGGACTACCCAAGGAGCTGGTGGAGTCAGCATCCTTTGAAGTGTTCCGGAAATGACTGGATGTAGCATTTAGTGCTATGGTTTAGTTGACAAGGTGGTGATCAGTCAAAGGTTGGGCCTGGTGATCTTGGATGTCTTTTCCAGCCTAAATCATTCTGTGCTACCTTTGCTTATTTCAAGGCCATACACAGTTATGGCATTTTTAAACAAAAACACTCAAAATGCATCTCTTCAAAATGATACAGTGTGGTCTGAGCCAATAGATAACTTTTACCTATGAACACTACTGAGGTTAGGGATAACTTATTCATTAAAGATGCTCTTGACAATCTTTTTTTGCAGTTGTAACAAAGCTTTGGGGCAAAAGGTGACAGCATACAACTAAAATTTAGGTGCCACAAGAGGGAAAGAATTGCAAACAGTAGAACTGGTAAAGGAAGAGCTCATTTGTTTTGTTAGCCATGAAGAATCTTCCTGGTGAGACAGGGTCCAGAGCATGAAACAGTGAGGCAGAGTGGTAAGGGGAGATAATCTGCACAGTTGGGCCCTGTAAGAGGTTTTATCCTTTGATACCATGTTCCATATGCAGATGAATGATGCAGGTTGCCAGCAAAGTCAAACCCCCCTTTCAGTCCTTACTTTCCGATAGCATGTAGACACATATATTTCTGCCTCTACATGTGTTAAAATTGCAGCCATTTTGGCTTATATCTTTTGTCTCAATGCAGCAGGGACTTGCAGAACAGACATTACTTCTCCCAAATCCCTGAGGGGGCTGATCCAATTAGCTGTGCTCAAATCGTGGTAACACATATAGGAAAGATTGGCCTGCAAATAAAACAAGCAGCCATGGGAACATTCTCTAAAAGAACAACGGTATCGCTGGTAGTCAGATGAAACCCTGGTGAGCATGTCATTTTTGGAAGGACTGTAGGTTGGCCAGATATATTTACAAGAAAATGTAAAAAGGGTTTAGTAATTAGTTTACTGCTTTGTCAGTATTCAGTGTCATATACCATAGAAGCTAGGGTTGTTTTTTTTTTGGATGAAATTATCTTTCAGTATAAGCAAAACGGCACTTTTTCTCCAGCCAAGTTTACATAAATGGGTTAGCAAAATCATTTGGCAGATATTTTTCAAACAACTCAGCCTGAGGCTGACAGCCAGCATAGAAAATATTAGCCCAAACTATTAAAATTTGGTGTAGCTGTAAGAGCAGAAAAAAAAAATACATTTCGTAATGGTAAACACCTGCCAGGCCTTATAACAGGCAGTTCTACCAGTTCAGCACACACATAATGTGTGTGAATTTATATATTTCTGTCTATGCATATACAGAGATACGTATGGGTTGATATTTGTATATATACAGTGTTTGATTTTTCAAAGTATTAACGTAGGTTTATATAATATAGGACAGTTTTCACTTTCACTTTAATTATCCTGGGATCACACCATTGCTATTACACATGATAACTTTCCACCTGCAGAAATAGTGAAAAAGTGACAATAGTCTCAAACCAGGTTTTTGATGAAGCAAGATAAGAAGACTTGTACAAATGCAGAACTGAAGAAGGCTGAATGCCAGGTGACTTTTCTCCACAATTAGTACTCATTTTATTTATTCATGAATGCTGTTAATAAAATATGTAGCGAGGGAGAAGAACACTTCATTAACCATCTTCTACTGTAATTAAAAGATGAATTACCAACAACCACTGATGTATTTTTTTCACTTGTAAGAGAATATCTTTGGGTAACAGTGTCCCTGGTGAATACTTGCTTTGAGCTGCCTGATAACCAAGTGATACCTTCTGGCAGGTGTGTGCAACCTGCTCCCAGAGAGCTATGCCAGTCCATGCCAGTTCAATACACCTTCTCCACTCAGAACTGTTCAATCTGCCTTATGTCTTCTGCACAACATTTCTGCAGTCCTACTACATTACCTTGAAAGAATTTTTCCCCTCTGCTTCAGGGCCCCTGGTGAACACAATTCCCCTAGTGGACATACTTATACTATGGAAGAAAAAAAAGTGACTATCCTTCCTCCAGCACTGTAACTATTCTTTGAAAAGCCAAGAACTTACAACTTTTAATTCTAATGCTGTCTTGTTTGGTTTGTTTAAAATCTTTTACAGTCTTTGTTAAGCATTCGTGGTTCTCTGTTCTCACCAAGGCGCAACAGCAAAACCAGCATTTTCAGTTTCAGAGGTCATGCAAAGGATATAGGATCTGAAAATGACTTTGCTGATGATGAACACAGCACTCTTGAAGACAATGAGAGCAGAAGAGATTCTCTCTTTGTTCCAAATCGACATGGAGAAAGGCGCAACAGCAACATTAGTCAGGCCAGTGTGTCATCTAGAATGATACCAGCCCTTCCAGTAAATGGGAAGATGCACAGCACTGTGGATTGCAATGGAGTAGTTTCCTTGGTTGGAGGACCTTCAACTCTAACTTCACCTACTGGTCAGCTTTTACCAGAGGTAATTGTAGGTCAGCCAGTATTTATTACAGTTTGGTTCAGGCACAGAATTTTCTCTTATTCCTTCCTCATCTCTGCATTTCTTATAATTTCTTAAGAAAGAACTATTAAGAACTATTTGCAATAGTTTCTAAATAAGAGAACATAAAGGAAAAAAAGTCCTCAACCTCCTATGTCTAAGCCTTAGTAAAGTACTATATTCTTCTTGCTTTCAGCAAGAGATCTACATATAGAAAAAAAAGATTAATGGAATTTGACAATTTTTATATAGTTTCACTTCAGCAAAGTAGATACTCAATATATAAATAAGGCTATAGCTTTGAAATATGTACAGGAAAACTCCTATAAAATTAAACAGAAGGTAGTTACTATTCTCATGATAGATATTAGAATTACCCCTTTCTGAATTTTTCTCAAAGACTTTTTTTCTTATACCTTTCATGAGAAAAGTATGTACAATTCCTCTGTACCTTTGAAATTACATAACATTTTAGTCTCAGTTTAAGACTTCTATAAGCTATGATGTTCTTTCAAATAATCAAGTATTTTCCATACATTTATTATTACTAGCACTAGCACTAGCACTGTCACTGTCACTATTACTATCACTATCAAGGAGGTACTGAGCAAAAATTTTGTTCAGCGAGTCATTTAAATGTGAACCACCTTTGGTCCCACATTGTGTTGGTATTGGGTCCTCCAGTGGATTATTTGTAGTACTGTACAAAATTCCCACTGAATTCCTCAATAAAGAAGAAAGAAATCCTGACAAGAACAGAAACATTCAGTGAAAAGCATAGTACATTGCACAAAGCTGATTTGATTATCACTACAATATTTAGGCATTAAATACTGTTAATTGGCTGTTGAAAAGGATGGTCTAATTCCTCAGTATTTCATTTACAGGGCACCACTACAGAAACAGAAATAAGGAAAAGAAGACTGAGTTCATACCAAATTTCCATGGAAATGCTGGAAGAGTCTGCTGCAAGACAAAGAGCAATGAGCATAGCCAGCATACTTACAAATACAATGGAAGGTATCTGTGCATTTTATCTGACAGGCAGTTCATTGAAGTTCTGCTAACTTCATGTACAGAGAAATCATTGACATAATTTCCTTTGTAAATGTAAAACTGGTCAGGTGGAGTCTGTGAACATCAGATACAAAAGGCTTTTGAGCATTTCTAAGGTCATTTACACAATCTGAATGCTTAACCATGTTTCATGACGCCTTCCAAAATAATGCTCTACTGAGTGGACTAACAGAGAGAAAATAATGGTAGCTAGGGGATTGCCAGAGTCTCAAACAGAAAATATAGGGATTTTTTTTTTTTTTGATTAGACACCAGCAGGAAAAATCAATTAAGATAACCCAGGAATTGCCACAATAAAGGTGATGTGCTAGAACAGCCATTTGCCTTAGGCTTTAAATCCAAGGATAAACAGTAGGAAATTGGAGTGAAAAATATGAAGGAAAAAACCCAAATGTAATCAACCCATGCCAATGGCCACAAAGTGTCTTAAGTATTTCTTAAATTTTTGTAGTTATCAAAGATAAAAAGATATTGGATTTTCTGTGTGAAAAAGCATACTTTTGGGATTTTTTTTTATTTAATGGAAAATTAGTATGCTCACTCTCCATACATGTGCCATTAAAGTAATTTTATAAGCTTGAAGGATCTATCTACTGGATAGTGATAATATTAACAGTGAAATGTGGCAGGTGTTATAGTCAGACCAACCTTGCAGATTCAACATATATTCTAAAAAGACAAGAAATTACCACGAAACTTTACAGTGTTACTAAGCCAGCCTTGAAATATAATTTTAAATTGAGTTCTGAAGCCCTTTGCTCTGAGATAAACTGTAGTGAGAAATAAAAGCCTTGTATGACCTATTTTCTTCTAAAGAAAATTGTTCTCACAAACATCTATCTTTACGAGTATGTCTTCCTACTTTAATGCAAGTGTGCTCTCTTGGTACCTCTTAAATCTTGGTTCTCCTCTCTGTAAACAGGATATCTCTTCAGAAAGGGCAGCATTCTTCCTTCAGTTAAACAGTTAGTCCTTCCAGTCTCCTGATCAGAAAAAAACATGTCAATGTAAACAAAATTTTCCTGATAGTTCACCTCCTTACCCACGTCTGGTTCCCACCATTTCAGAAATTGCTGTGTGCAGCAACAGAGTCTGTGCCAGCTCAGCATCCAGGATGAGTGGTCACTTTTGTCCAAGGACAGTCATATTCTGCCTTTCAGCATTCTGAGTTGCATGTTCAGAAATGTGATTATACCACCCAAACCATATATTCCTTCAGCAGTACTGTCTTTGTTATGGTTCATAAATACTATAGAAAGCTTTAGCTACTTATGATATCCTTTTCTGCCTGGAGAACTTGTTTGTTTCAGTAGTTTGAAAGCTTTTAACTTCCAGTAATTCCACCCATATAGGACAATATTAGAGGCGGAGATCAATCCACTATCTTCAAAGTATATATTTTTGCAGTAAATCTTTATTAGCATATCTCTGAAACAGCTATTGCAGCAAAATCATCCATAAGTGTCATGATGATGGAGATCTCTCTGTGCTCTAAGGGATGCCTGAAAAATGGGAAATTCTGACTTAGGTTGATGTCACTACACAGAAATTTAATCAAAACTGCTGTGGACATTTCTTACATATTTTGTATCTAAGTATTTCTCACTTGAGCAATCAACAGTCTTCCTTCTACACTGTCAGCAAACATCCCATTGCATTAGATGTTCATCCTTGTTATTATTAACTTAGACAAAGTTACTATTCTTCTGTAACTTTGACAATATTGACAGTGAAATGAAAGAAAAAATACTTTCCAAAGATTCTAATTGAGAGCGGTTGCTAAACAGTTGTTTTGCTAATACAGATATATTTTGTTCTGTTTCTTAGTCAATAGACACTGCAACTGTACAAGACATTTAAAAACAAATTAAATTATAATTTAAAAATAAGAAATCAGGTATGCAATATATTAAAAAATATCAAAAAAGAAATTAAAGGTATGCACTCCAAATCATTTCTCTGATATTGTAGTGTTTCGGTGTAGTAGCAAATATAACCCTTTGAGTATCTCAATTTAAAATATGTACTCATGATACATATCCAAAAAATGTGAATCCTTTATGAAGCTTGTCCCATTTATATAGAGTAGGTCAGTGACAAGTGAGTCATGTTGACTTTTAATACCTGAAATTAAGATATCTGCTGTAGGCAAGTCAAGTAACTTAAACTAAATGTCTAGATTCTCCCTACTGTTCTGGGAAAGACGAACACATTTCTCCCGTTGGACAGTTGTCTCAGATGATTTACTCTTTAGTGAATGGACTTCATTGTCCACTGGTGGTAGAGGATCTTAATTAAAATCTTATTTTAAGGTGGATAAACATGGGTGAGGGAAATCACAAGTTAGTGAAAGCAGTTTATTTGATTGATATAACCGTCTTCCATCTTTTAAACAAAAACTTCTAGAAGATCCATTTATAATATTCTTTTTTTTCTACTTCATTTCAGAGCTTGAAGAATCCAGACAGAAATGCCCACCATGCTGGTACAGATTTGCAAATACTTTCTTGATCTGGGATTGCTGGAGTCCATGGTTAAAAGTAAAGCACGTCGTCAATTTAGTTGTGATGGATCCATTTGTTGATCTTGCTATAACTATTTGCATTGTTTTAAACACCTTGTTTATGGCCATGGAACATTACCCAATGACAGATCAGTTTAGCAGTGTCCTTTCCGTGGGCAACCTGGTAAGTAGTTTGTCATGCACTACTTGATGTAAACATACCCTTTTCTAAAAGAAGAAACTTATAAATCGATTGTATTTGTTTAAATCTATTCCAGAATGTCTTTTTATAATCAGTTTAGAAATGGTATATATGACTTTCACAGGTGAAGAGATTTTTTTTACTGGAATCTTTATCTTCCATGAACATATTTTTTTAACTACTATAATGAAATAACTGAATATGTATAGAAGTGCAGTCTTCACTGGAATGCCAGATTTCTTGACATCTACCTTGAGTTTTTTTCTTTGAAATGTTAAGGTAGATTATGCTATTTTTACCATGCTACTGATGTAACATCACAGAAAATGTTTTTCTTCTGTACAAAATTGATAAAATATTCAAAGTCAGAATTTCTCTTGGATTATTTTTCAATTACACTACAGTGAAAATACTTATACAAAAAAGGCATGATCCCAAACTTTTTGTTGTGCTGCACAAGCCACTGATCACTACACAGTGCAAGAGTGTGTTGAGGTAAATTCTGGACTTAAAAACACTAAGATGCTAATTTCACATTTGGCACTTGAAGATATTTAGAATAACATTATCATACTGAAGTTCATTTTCCTAAAAGGAAATAGCTGTCCCACAACATGGTAACTATGTGTGAAACCTCTACAGTCTTACAAAAAGCATGGTAGAAGAAACTCCTGTCTACAAGAAAGACTTTAGAGAGTCTGCAGTTAGACAGTCTGACATTAGAAACTGTCATCTTTTTAGACAACCTAGGAAAAAACTTGCTGTCAAGTCTTCTTACTGGAACCATCCTCATCAAAGAGGACTTAAAACACCAGGTCACATCATCATCTGCTGGATGAATAGTCCAGCACATACCAGTGAGCTGAAATGCTGACTGGTCAATAGCTTTCTATATGTTTATCAAACCTCTGTCCTACTATATATTTTGATTTAGTTACTTGTTTCTTGTGTTTAGAAATATTTAAATGCCATTTGGAGACTAGCAATCAGGGTTTTTTTACAGTAACAGGTAAGAGAACTCACTGGATTAAAAAAAATTTCCACAGGTATATAAATTTCTCATAACCATTCATTACATTTTGTTTTAGGTATTCACTGGGATATTTACAGCAGAAATGGTACTAAAGATTATTGCCATGGACCCTTACTATTATTTCCAAGAGGGCTGGAATATTTTTGATGGTATTATCGTTAGCCTTAGTTTAATGGAGCTTGGTCTTGCAAATGTTGAAGGATTATCTGTTCTTCGGTCATTCAGATTGGTAAATACCTTGATAATTAAATCTTTGCATGCAATTATCTCACTCAAAAAATATAAGTGCTAGTACCTCTAATAATTATCATATTTTGTAAATACATATTACATACTTCAATGACTCACATTATTTTTCATATGTACCTAATTTGCAAACCATGTATGGTAAGTACAAATTTAAGGTGTTTGATACCTCTTAGTATCAAATTATCCTACTGATCTTCTATCCAACTCATATCTTTTGCCAACATAACACTAACTACTCCCTTTTAAGAATTTTCTGAATCTTTACACTGATTTTGTTAAGAATACTAAAAGCTAAAATCTGTGAAAACATACATATTATCACCAGCACAAAGAATCATAGTATTTTTCTTCTTTATATTGTGAACATTTCTTTGTGTTACTTGTAAAGAACTTAAGCAGATCCTCTCTTCACATTTATTTTAACGGGCACCAAAACCAAACTTTTAGTCACTCCATGACATGTAGCAATTCGTATTGCACACAAACTAGTTTATATATATGTTTACTAGAGGCACAAGATTAATAATTTTAAAGTCTTTATTACCAGTAGTTACCATATTACTTGAAAAGCTTATCTCCTAATACATAGAGTAGGAAGAAGTGACTTATTTAGCACTACTTGCAGTGGTACCCAGCTTCACATAACATAATAGTTTGGGTAATGAATATTATTTTTAAGTTAGTGTTTACAATTTGAATGGACATTGCAATGTCTGCATCAAGATTTTGCTTAAAACATTTGCTGCTATCTAAGCATGCAACGCTTAATGTTGTGTTGAGGGAAATGTGGAACCAAGCCAGCAAAGAGGGTATGACAGTGATGAAAAGAGTAGAAACTTCTAACATGTCTTTAAGAATTGCTCAGGAATCATCTGTAAGTGGATGTTAAAAATAAATGTCATACAAACACAAATTATGGCTTCTTTTCATATGTGCATCACTGAAATGAAATTATAAACAATGCATTTTTGAAAAATACTCCATGTTCCCTGCTTTACCTTAAAATAATAATGTGGAAAAGATTAATAATGAAGAAAAAATTCATCTACAGAAACTGGTATGCTCTGGTAAACAACTTGGACCTAGTTTCTATTTTCTAACTCACACTAATGGTTTATCTGTGTTTTTGTTTTGCAGCTTCGAGTTTTCAAATTGGCAAAATCTTGGCCAACCCTAAATATGCTGATCAAGATTATTGGCAACTCCGTGGGGGCTCTGGGGAACCTGACCCTGGTGCTGGCCATCATTGTGTTCATTTTTGCTGTGGTTGGGATGCAGCTGTTTGGGAAAAGCTACAAGGAATGTGTCTGCAAGATCTCCAGTGACTGTGAACTTCCTCGCTGGCACATGCATGACTTCTTCCACTCTTTCCTGATTGTATTCCGAGTGCTGTGTGGAGAATGGATAGAAACCATGTGGGACTGCATGGAGGTTGCAGGCCAAACCATGTGCCTTATTGTTTTCATGCTGGTCATGGTGATTGGAAACCTAGTGGTATGTGATGAGTATTTTTTAACATTAACTCTGATGCAGATGTGCAGGACTTAGAGCTAAGCAATGAAAATGTTTGTCGTCCTTCTGGTTAGAATTAAAGAAATAATCTGAATGTGCTAAATTTGGGGTAAAACATATGAAGATTCTCTTCTCCTCTTTTTCATACATTTCTATACACTGAAGTACTCTTACAAAGGGTACAAGCATTTAGAGGGAAAATAAAATGTCAAATCCAACATCCTATCATGGGAGTGCTGCAGCTAATTTAGAGGTGCTGTTTAATTTTTAGTACTGAACTTTTTAGATTGTTTGCGTGTGAAAAACAAAAATGAAACCCAGAGTGATTTGCCATCCAGCTTATAAAGGTGTTAAAAAGCTTCTAACTCAAGGTTGTACAAGAAACCTTTATAGAAAAGTTTAAATTCTAGCTGACAAGTTAAAATGCAAAATTTCAATTAGAAAATATTGAATTGATGAGCACTTCCTAGAAGTGTTATAAAAGTGATGCATTTACACTTTAAGTTTCTCTTATTGCTAAAATTTGCAGTCAAAATTTCCCATCAAAATTCTCTTCCTTTCGTGATAATTTTAACATGATTTAAATTTTTATAAAATAGAATTCAAAATGTTTGTATCTTAGCCTGACCTTGCAATCTTGACATTTTACCAGCAAAAATGTGCAGAGCCTCAGAAAGTTATTTATGATCCACAACCTGCTCTACTGGTTTTTTTTTAGAGTCATAGAATCATTTACATTGGAAAAGGCCTTTGAAATCATCAAGTACAACTGTTAACCTAGCACTGCCAAATTTAACACTTCTGATATGATTGTATTTACTATTCTGCTGTATTCTCTCATCTTGTAGGTACTGAACCTATTTCTGGCCTTGCTGCTGAGCTCCTTTAGTTCAGACAACCTTGCTGCTACAGACGATGATAATGAAATGAACAATCTCCAGATTGCTGTGGCAAGGATTCAGAAAGGCATCGATTATGTTAAAAAAACGATACGGGAGTTCGTCCGAAAAGCCTTCGTTAGAAAGCAGAAATCTTTAGAGGAAATCAAAGCACTTGAAGAGCTAAACAACAAGAAAGACAGCTGCATTTCCAATCACACTGCCATTGAAATAAGCAAAGATCTGAATTATCTTAAAGACGGGAATGGAACCACCAGTGGTGTAGGCACAGGCAGCAGTGTGGAAAAATATGTAATTGATGAAAATGATTACATGTCATTCATAAACAACCCAGGCCTCACTGTGACAGTGCCCATTGCACTTGGAGAATCAGATTTTGAAAATTTAAATACAGAAGAATTTAGCAGTGAATCTGATATGGAAGAAAGCAAACAGGTAGGATTTTTCACATCCTATTAAATTGTAGTCATACATTTACATGTTTTAATTACATATTTAGAATTTTTTAAAAAGTGAGACATTCCATGTAAATATATTTTAAGTTTTAGAATTTTACGTATTGCCATTCAAGAAAAAACATATATGGTATAGTAGAGGATCCTTATATTTACAATTTTAGTATTTTGTTTATTAAAAATTGGAATATATTTGATTTTAAATCTGATTATTTCTTTCACAGTTTTATGAGGTTTTAGGACTAGTAAACACATGATAAAGCATTCTTTCTGTAGTAACTGTGATAAGATATGTGAAATAAGGGTAGAAAGCCAAGGAATAATTAAGGAGCTTTGCATACCAAAGCAAACATAAGTGAAGAAAAAATATTTATTTCAATATTTAGGGCAGTTATAAAAATTTACCCTGAGACATCACAAATCAGTAATGTATTCTAGATTACCTAAAACATTTTGCCAGTAATATTTATACAGTGTTTGGGTTCAGAGACTATGGCTGGCTGAAATAATAATCTAGGTACTGATGAATGTCATGGTAAAGCAGCAGGTCAAGTTATCCTGGAGAGGAGAATGACCCTGTGATATGGATACATGCAGAAACAGCCTACTTGAAGGCTTTATGCTGTTGTTATTGTGCAAAGTGACAGGAGTTTGTCTATAAATCCAATGCCGTGTGTTTCAAAATTTCCGTGGCTCAAATACAAGAAGTGATCATGAATAGGTGCTAATGGAACTTAAGGAAAACTTTGTATATTGGGATAGTGATCAATGACAAGCTAATAAATGCATTAGCAGAATCTAATTATATTCAGTGCCAATAGAAATTTAGGAACTGTGAGGTTTAAGGGATCAAGGACTATGGACAAGTTTGTTTTCAATTAGATTGGAAGCTGTGATGGTATGTAATAACTTATTAATCCAAAAGGGTTTGTTTACCATGAAGAAGGCTCTCCTATAAAGAAGCCCTGCATTCTTGATTTTACCATAGCTGTGTATCTGGCATATTTGCAGTAATGATGTATTCCTCAGCAATATCAAACTACACCACATTACGTTAATCCATAGCAATCCAGGTAATCATGGTATGGGGGTTTTGCTAGAGACCATCAAGAGTGTGTGGATTTGCAGCTGCAAAAAATGCTGCTCTATGTAACAATTGTAAGATGAAGAGCAAGATATTCTGAGTTGCTCAGTTATGAGACAGTTTCAATGCAGATGTGTAAGATAGTATAGCAGTAGTGCTTATCCATGTAAATTTAGAATATAAGGGATACAGGAAGTGTAAAGCAGTGTGAATTAGGAGATCAACTAGTATTAAAAAACTCCCAAAACACTCAGAATGATTCTGGGTCTGAGAGTTAAGTATTTTTCATATACCCTGATCTAAAAAAAGTTGGTTTTCATTTCCAATGAACCTTTAGCAAAGTGTTCTATGTTCTTTCACATATTCTGATGTTTTTCACTATGTTTTTTCTGTTGTCCTTGTGGCTAACTTTGATAAATACAATTATGAGTGCCTTCCTATTAACTCCATCAAGTTACAAGCCTAAAAATTTCCTGAATATGTTACTTTTTAAAAGGTTTGTGCTATACATTAGGAGGTTGGGGGCGCTGTGCAGATACTGAATTTGTGGTTACATGACATATTAGCCTCCGCACTAAAGGAACGTGGGAAGTTCCCATCCACACCTGGCTAGTGATCCCCTGGTGGTCTTTGCCACTTTTCCTGCCCCAGAGAAGGCCTAGGTATTATTGGTTTATCTCTCCTGTAAGGTAGATTGAATGGCTCAGTTAACAATTTACTGCCGTATATTCTATCAGAACAGCTGAGGAAAAAAATAAATGCAATGCAAAGGCAGAAACTCCTCTGCTTTCCAGGTGAATATGTGATGTATGTACACCCCAAGAAAATGAAGTAAAAGCCCTTCTTGATGTGCTGACAAGTTCTGAATACCAATTTCAAGGTGACTTTCACAAGTCAATTGTTCTGTTCAAACCCAACTTTGCTTTCAGGCATCATGCCTTATCTTCTAAGGCCATCCTGAAGTATCTGGACAGTAATAAATCAAAAGGGATTTTGTCCTTTTTTAAATGGGCTGGTATCTATATGTTTTCAGAAACCAATTAATAAGCAATTTGACAGTGAACATTTCAGGCAGCTGTGGGAAATCCAGCAGTAAATGATGGATGGTATTTATATTAAAAAATGGTGGAGAAATTTTCAATGGGGTAAGATAGGTTTAAGATTTTCATGCTGCTTCAGTATTTTTGTAGACTGTAGTCAACACCACTGGGACACTGGAGCAATAATACTTCCATCAAGTTCTGCTCACACACAACTGTTTGTTGTTTAACTGTCTGACATGTATTCATACAGTGCAAGTGTGCATATTGTGAACAGCATCTAATCAGACAGTATCCTGAAAATTGTGAATTCCATATTAATTTCACTTTGTGCTCTGGATTCCTTATTCTGTTCCTTCTGGATGATTCCTATGGAAAGAATAAAGTGGGGTTATTTGATTATGTGTATAAAAATCCACTGGCTTTTGGATTTAGGAACAGAAGTTCTGGCATGTGGCAGGAATTTGTGAAGTTTCCCAATCTTCTCCTACCAAGTCAACAACACTGTTGAGTCTTTTGCTGCCTTCTGACCATTTTTTAAGGAAGACAAAGAGTACACTGGTGCAGTGTTTAAGTTACCTCTCTAGAACAGTACACCATCACTTGCTTTGTTTTGCCTCTCAAGGGGTCCCACTGAGAAAACATTCCTGCTAGAAGGCCTGGTCTGCAAAAGGAGGGGTAAGAGATGGGTCAGAACTTTCCCTGCTGTAACTGTGGCAGTATTTAGCCCTTAAGATACACTGAGGAGGTATCCCCTGTAATAACATTTGATCTCACCACAGAGCTGTGGGAAGCTCAATCTGCAGAGGAACTGTAAAATGAATCTTTTTTTTTTTTTTTCTGGTGTCTTACTGACTGTCACTGATGGTAAGAGCAGAATGATTATTTGAAGTCTGTCATGCTAGAAGTGGGGCATAGCCTGTGTCTCCCTAAGGAATATACCAGGAGCAGGTACTTACTACAGACATTGTAATTGTGGGTGAGTGAGGAACAAATTGTAATATTTCCTATTTTTTTATCAGCTATACTATAGTAGAAAATAACTCTAGCCATCAAGCTTCTTTTGGAAGGCTAGCACTTTTTTTTTTTCCCCCACACTTTCATGGAAACATTTTTTAATTAATTTGCTAGTTAATAACTTCTGAAATCTGCCAGAACCTCTTCTGGAACCTGGTTGCAAATTCCAGTACTAAACAAGATCTTTCTAATACATATCACTAAAAATTTGGATGAAACAGAATGATAACATTTATTAGATTATAAAGTTACTCACTTCTTTAGAGTAATAATTGGCTGAAAGTACCTGCAAGAAGTGAACATTTCATTGATACTTTGAAGGCAGATTTTTTTAATAATCAGAAAAGAGAGTGCAATACCCAGTGAGATAACCATCAGAAAAGAAACAGATTTCTGCTCTGAAAAAAAAAGATACTCAAGATCACTAACTTTGAAGATAAAAAAAATTAGAAATAGCTGAAGGGGATAATTTGGTGGGTTTTAACATCAGCATGTTGATGCTGTTTCTGTTGGGAAATGAGTAACTATGTTAAGCCTATCAAACATAAGATGCCTAACTATAGTATGTTATATATCACTTAACAACTGCTCATTATAGCTGACTGATAATTTTATAAATATAGTTTTGCATTTCAACATGGGAAAATAATTTCAAATATAATTCTCAGCTATGGAAAAGTTATTTTACAACTAAAGAAATACATATACCTACAGGCCTCGGTCATTCAAAATTCCAAAAATCTTTCTATCTACAGTGTATGTACAGTAAATACAAATTCAGATTGGAAAACTAAGACTACTCAATTTGTTTTGATGATCACAACAGATGATTTTGATAAAATGAAGAATATCCTTCATCATTGAATCTACTGAATTTTAAAAACAATTAATAAATTCAGTTTTCTGATTGGCTTCATCCGGTCCTTTGTGTCTCGATGAAGTGAAAAAACTGAGAACAGAATTAATGCATTCCCAAAGATAAGCATTTTCATTGGGCTCCAATAAATTTCTTAGCCAAAACAGATTCAGCAGGATTTCATCAGTTTGTTTGATAATTTTTTTATCATGTTTAAAATGTCTAACAATCTAACTCTTTTTTCTAAAACTGACCAGTTCTCAGACAGAATCTTCAGAAGTGACAAATTATTTAAGTTATGAACTAGCTGTGGTTAATGATTTAAACCATAGGGATACACTGATCAGACTCCACTGTACAGACACTGATGCAATCCTCTTTTGAAACAATGAGATAAAGATTATAGATTCACAAGTGTATAGCATACTAAATCTAAACGACAAACTTACACAATGTGATAATTCATCACATTTAAGTTGAAGAGAAATTAAAGATGTTTATTTTCATTAAGATCTAGGAGTTCTACCATTATTAGAGGATGAAGGAGGAAAAGGAAAGCATACACCTTCAAAGTATTTTGCTTCCTGTATGTACATATTTTTCAAATAAAAGAGATAATCACGTAGTCAGTTAAACAAAGACTAGGACATGAAATACAGAAACAAAACCCTTAAAATTTTAATTAATAACCATTAAGGACTATATAAATACAGGAATAGTTTCCAGATCTGCTAACCTTGTCTTTGTTAATTTTATTCATTCCATTTTTATTTATGAATCACAATTTTTGTGCACAGTTTACTAATTCTAGCTTCTATATTTCTAATTTCTCTAAAATAAACTAACAAGTTCTGTAGAAAAGTTTGTTGAACATTTCAGGTGGTGTGTATTTCCCTTTTTCCAGCTAATAATAAAATATTTAATAATTATGTTTTAATTGTGTTAAAGCCATGTTTGAATTAGAGATTCCAAAAAGAGAAAAACTAGTGGTCCTTGTCTTGAACTTCACTACCTACCATTCTTACTTCTCACAGGGGTAAAACCAAGCTGGAGCAATCAAGAATGCAGCTCTGGTGCTTTTTAACCAGGTAGAGCAACGTGTCACCACTTTCACACAGGTTACCTAAGCAAGTTATACATATATATGTATATATATATATAATCACTTTTAATGGATTTTGACTGGCCTGCATGCTATTCAGCTATGTACCTCCCCTATCCATTGCAAGAGTAGAAACATGCACAGCTGCTCTCTGCTGAGTCATGGGACTCACATCACAGCATGGTCAGGTGGGATTGGCAAACCCAATATACTTTTTTAACTCTGCTAATGGTTTTTCTGAATATTTAAATACAGTATTTAGCAATAACTGCATGCTCTTCAGGTTTTGAAGTACAGATCATAAAAGTACTGGAATGTTTTATGCTAAAGAAGCTAAAGAAAAAGGGAGCATGCATAGTTTTTAAAAAATAAAAACAACCCTTTTTGATTCAGCCCTTATAAATGTAAATATTTAATGAAATGTGTTAAGTGATTTTGAAATAATTACTGCCATGAGTTCAACTCCTTAATGAATAACATCTGAATTACTGCAGTAGCTACTGGTGTAAAAATTACAGTTATACTTCTAAATGTACAATGCACTGTAATGCAGATCTTCAAGATGCTACAAACTACACTCTATACTCATTTGGACAGTGCATATCTTGAGTTTTATAAACTGGAAGCAAACCAAACAGTTTCATAATTGCTAAATGAGACTTAGCAAATAACTCTCCTTAAAGAGCCCTCAAAAGTGAAACATTTTACAACTTCTCTTTTCTTAAACTCCTTCATAAATAGTGGTGTTTGGAATGTGTTTCGCAATAGCATTCCGTAAATGAGTTGGCATAAATTATTTGTGTAAATTAGAAAGACTGTGGAGTAGTCAACATCATTTTTATGAAATCGCACATATATCTATTTATCCTATCTAGTTTTCATTGTAGGCAAACATGCCCTCCATCGATGAGTAATTGGCAGAGCCTTCAGGTATACCAACAGCAATAATGGCACAGGAGTCAAAGTTACATGAGTCTAAGGAGGTTAAATTATTCTAGTAAAACTAGGCAGCAAAATTTGAAGGGGATTGAGATTTCAGTCCTGTAGCAGGATTGAAAGCTGTTTCCTTCTGGCAGAGTTTCACTGGATTCAAAAGAATCAGGAAGTGGTTCATTTTATACCCTTGATTATAGTGGGGCATGATCTACCTATATTAAATTGTGGTCTAAATTGTCCAGAGATGCAAAAAAAATTAATATCGATAGGTATTCTGAAAATTCTCAGATTTTAATGAATAAATTTCAAACCAAGATATGCTTGAAATGCCAAATAAAACTCTAAGGAGATTTTAAAATTACATTCTTAACATCATATAAAAGTCAAATATCATAAGATCTGAGATTTAAAGTCAGTTTAGAATCACTTTGGAATCATCAATGTCTATTATTTTCTATTTTTTCTCTCAATTACAGTGCAGCTTTCAAGACTGAAAGGATAAAAACACATGGCTGAATTACTAAAGGCAATTTGTAATGGCTGAATCCTTTTATTTTATTGTCACTTGAATCATGAAGCCGTTTGTAAAGCTTAAAACTTCAGCAGCCTGCTCTTGCTCTTATTGAAATCTAGAATAGAATCAAATGAGAGCAAGACCGGGTCTTAAGTGAATGCATTTCCTTGTAAACGGGCACATTAACACGCTGTTGGTCAAAGCTTGTTTTAATGATCGAAGCTGTTGATAAGAGATGCACTGCTCTGAAAGAACATTATGGAGGCTGATTATACATACATTAACCAAGTATTTGGGTGGGTGATGAAGCATTTTTTCTTTTCTGTCCTACACAATATATTTATGATACTGTTTTCAGAAAAATATAATCCCACTGAGGTAGTGTGATTGTTTCTTTTATTTTTGTGTGTGATTTCCACAGTATTGCTCAGGCTTCTGCTCTAGTCAAGCATGTTGTTTTGCTGATTCAGGCCTTGAGAATGCTGCATCATAAGCAATTGCTTTCAAATGTTTCCTCACAGAGGAAAATGTGATATCATTGAAGATGCAAATAAATATTTACAGGGCATGGTGTCTTCTAGAGGTTGATAATCACATTTATGAGCTGATAAGAAGATTGTGCTAATCCATTGTGTATCTCGAGCTTTCTATTAGTTTTATTAGCTTTATTGCTATAAAGAATATCATTAATGTCACCTTATTTAAAATGTATTGGTTCTTTCCTGATTTAGGGTCTTGAAGCAAAGAAGAGGAGTTTTATTAAGTAATGAGGTTTTTCTCTTAATAATGCAGTTGTTCAAGATTATATGAAAGATAATGAAGAGAATGCTTTGTGTGAAAATTACTGAAAAGAATTACAGTAGTTTTTGTTTGTACTGCTTATAAATTGCACTTCTGTCACTTGGCTTTTAGCAACTATGCTGACAGAACTATCTGCAGCAGAGTTTACACAGGAAGATGCAGTTAAAATTTTTATTGCCTTTTAATTTGCGCTCAGGTTTATAATGGATGCTTACCATGAACCTTTATCTTGCTACTATTAAGTCAGTAATTTATTTAATAATGATAGATTAGGCGATGAATTAGTTTTACTTTTCCTAAGTTGAATGTGACAGAAAATCATTTTTACAATATTTGGGTTTTATTTAATGAAGAAACTGCCTATCATTTCATTGGAAGGTTTCTTATTTCTTGGTATTTCAATGATATATAATAAGAGAGTTAAATCACAAGTATTATTTTTAAAAGAGAGACAGCCTTATATGTGGATAATAAGGTGGTGTGCTAATAATATTTAATATAGTGTACATTACTGGGTATTTTGGTTGTAAATGTAACAGAGAAAGTGAAATTTAAAATAGTCTCTCAATGAGATACACAGTATTTTATCTCAGACTCACAGATTTACATGACCAGTAATAAAATTTTTCCATTTAGAGGCAACATGGCTGTAACTATTTTACATATATAAGTTTTGGAAATCATAGATGAAGTATGAGAAGTGAAACACGATATTTTTGTCACAATGCAGTAACAACCATGGGACCTGAGGTCTGAGAGACCCTATATTGACTACATGTTGTGTGTACAAAAGGCAGCTCCTTGAAAATTATGACTGAAATAATCCATCATTCAACATGATTTTTGTTTAAAATTTCATTCATATGATATAAAAGTTAAATATGAGGAAATTGTTCCTTACAAAGCTCTATTAAGATATATGTGCCACTTCATTTCTGGCAGAAAAAGCCCTTCACTGCCAACACATTTTCCTGAAGAGACTGGGTTTCAACTGAAGAGTTAAATAACTAGTTTTAATTTTCAGCAGTGTCTCTGAAGAAGACGACAATACATGGAAGTGCCTCTTTCAAGAAACAAGTTACTATTTATTATTTGTTGCAAAAATCTGAACAGTAGGGTTTTTTTCTATTCCAAAAATCTATCTTGAAAACTAAATGTGAAAAGTAGTTATTAAGCACTCTCTCAACAAAATTGTATAGAAAGGTCTTCATACTTTCTAAACATGACCTTCCTCCAAAAATCAAAAGACATGATCAGTTCTGCTTAGCTAAAAGCACAAATCTGCTCAGTGCTGGAATGCCCTTTTGTTACATCAGTACCTGTACAATTTAAAGTATTTAAGTGAGTGGTGTATTCTTCATCCCTTGTGAAACTTTTATGTACAAAAATGCAATTCCTCAAACTCCTATGTGTGATAAATCAGAATAATTTCATTGCCATGATTTCTGTAATGTTGCTTTCTGATTACAAGCCTTATTTCACAGTAAAAGAGAAAGTATTTTGGAGGAAAAAATTACAACAGTACAACAGTACTGTCAACTGAAAACAAGTTACAAACACTATGTCTGACTATTACATTTGTTGTTTGCACCTTTAGCAGGATATTCCTTTCAAAGTATGTTTTCTTAAAAGGGCAAAATTATGGGCAGTCTTGTGTGAGTTATCAACTGTATGACCTGATCACATTTTTAACGTACTGGGTAAAATTTTTCTTAATTTGAGCTATTTTCTGTCACTCTCCAGTTTTTGCTGTTTTCAGACCTAGAAGTGTTTTTACTGTAGTAAGGATTATAGTATTCCACTGTACAAAAAAGCAGTAGAATGATAGAAAAATTTGGGATGGAAAGTACATCAGAAGGTCTCTCTATAAGCCAGGAGAACAGAATGCAAAGAAGATGTTTCAGCTCTGGTAATTTGTGCTTTCTGCAAAAGTTAAATTGTGCAGAAATTTGCCATTAAATGCCGTTAAATTTACAAATTTTTAATCCAGATATAGCGTCTTTTTTTGAAAGTACCATTTGCAGTGGACAAGAATATACATGTGTAGATTTGTGTTAGTTCATTTTGATAGGAAAACTAAGACACACTTTCAATGTAATCCAGCATAATAATAAAGAAACTGAAATAACTTGAGAGTGTGGTGCATGCAAGCTCTCCGGTATAAATACTACTCAGAATACTTCTCCAGTCATATATATGGATCAGGTTAGTAGCCCAATCATATGTAATTGTTCCCTATGAGAAGATAAACTGGGAAACAGAACTGTAAAATTTACATGTCATTACTGTGGTTTTACTTTTAATGATGCATATTTATAAAGTTGTCATTCTTTAAAAGTTAGACTGGCATGATTTGATTCAGCACCATTTTTTACAGAATATGTATCTAATGAGAAAAAATTGTTCTGTGGAACTTTACTTACAGAAACTAAATGCATCAAGCTCATCAGAAGGCAGCACTGTTGATATTGCTCCTCCTGGGGAGGGCGAGCAAGCAGAAATTGAAAGTGAAGAAGCTCTTGAACCAGAAGCCTGTTTTACTGAAGGTTGTAGAATAACTGTTGACTTAAGACATTTATTACAAAAATGACATTGTTACTAGGCATATTTAGGTTCTTGAGGGTTTCAAATATGGTGTACCTTCATGTACTCAAAAATCAAAAGAAAATATTTTCAGCCCAGAACACTGGAAATCTGATGAAAAAACGAGGTTTCCATAGGCTTTAAGTAACTTCGTATCATATTTATATGATATGAGCTGCATACAACTTGTAATTAATAAACTTCCTTAATTTTTCTATTGGTAAAATGCTTTTCAGCTATTTGAAAGGGCCCTTGAAATTTGGAAGAAATAAATTTTTGTGTGACTCCATCAACAAATAGAACAGTTACATTCCAACAGTCAAAAATACCAATGTTTTCTGAATTGACTTCTTTCATAATTAAGTAAACTATTGTCTAGTTTCTCTCCAGTTTAGTTTTCTTAATTCAGATACTCATCATCCTGTGTGATGTGATAGCCTATTCAGCATTCCAGTGATTACTCAAAAAATCTTGTAAAATTAGTAAAAGCCGCTGATAATATATACCACAGTAAATATTGACTTTGAAGTGATTGGGTTTTGGATACTAACATCTCTTAATCTAATGCAGGCTGTGTGCAGAAATTTCCATGTTGTCAAGTAAGTATAGAAGATGGCAAAGGAAAAACTTGGTGGAATCTTAGAAAAACCTGCTACAGCATAGTTGAACACAACTGGTTTGAGACTTTCATTGTATTCATGATTCTCCTCAGCAGCGGAGCACTAGTAAGTAGAACAAAATTTGCAGATGGTGAACTATTTTGATATATCTTAGGAGCAACAGCAAAAAACAAATTTGCTTCAAAAGACTTGCTTTGCTTGGAGCTGTATAACTCCCTGCATTTCATCATTCCAGGATGGAATGAAACTTGACCCAAACTTTAAAAAGTTTGATACATTTCATATGCACTTTTTTATTCATACTTTTGTCTTGCTGCTTTAAAATGGTGCCATTTTCTTCAAGATAGGGTAGCTACTCAAAGTTTAAATTGCTTGACCATTTTCAGCACGTTTGTCAAGAGATTTGAGCATAAAGGACTATTGTTAACTGTGAATATATAGCTAAATATATGTGTTTAAGTCTTTAGTTCCTCCTAGGCTGATCCACTTTTTGAATTTTGCTCATGAAATCCCATACTAAAAGATGAAATAATTACTTCATTCTATTCCTCTTTTGAAGACAGGAAATATGCAAGAATGCAGCAGCAAATTGAACATAACAACCACTATCCAAAAACATTTGCATTACCCACCTTTGCAGCTTTACTCAAGCTGAACATTTGCTGCAGTATCAATGTGCATACTTGTACATTCTAGAAAATACATTGCTTTTTAAATTTGATTTTTTGGATGTAAGTTTAATCTAACTGCTTTTTAGAAAGCAGTATAAATATCTGGAACAGATATATAAGAAAAGGGGGGTTTATGTCTATGTCAAAGTTTTCTAATATCATAGAGGATAAAAAAATTATGCTGTGAGTTTCTTTCTTCATTTATTAGTGAAATAGAAATTTTTTTAAATTTTTTTTTTCAACTCCAGACAAGTCTCCCATTTTTTCAATTAGTAGTATTGTTAAAGATGGAAAACATATAAACAAGAAAATGAAGAAGAACAAGGGGAAATACTAGCACTGCTCTAATTTTTTTATTCTTTATTCCTTAATTTTTTAAAAATTTTCTTTGAAACAATGGTAATACCTGGATATATTTTTATAGGCTTTTGAAGATATATATATTGAACAACGGAAAACTATCAAGACCATGCTGGAATATGCTGACAAAGTTTTTACGTATATTTTCATTTTGGAAATGCTTTTAAAATGGGTAGCGTATGGTTTTCAAATATACTTTACTAATGCCTGGTGCTGGCTGGACTTCCTGATTGTTGATGTAAGTACAAATTAATATTGTAAAATTCCCCATAGCAAAGTTTCTGTGTTGTAGAATTCATTAGTACTAGATTAATATTATAACTGTGCAAACGTAATTCCCATTTTACAGTTGTACTGCATTAGTAATGGCATGTAGTGATTTGGAGGTGTTATTTAAAGTCCATTCATATGCCAAAAGGAAAAGTTTGGCTGCCTATCAGTTTGGCCATTCTTCACGGTTACTATTTTCATAAAAAGGATGTATCAAGCTTGAGATTTTATGAGGAAAAAACCTACTTTTTAAGCATGCTATCATTAATGGACTCTGACCATGCTACCTTATTCTTTAGAAAATAAGACAGTTCATTGTTCAAGTTTCTTCTTCGAACACTGCAGCTTTTCAAATGAAACAATTAATTTGCTCCAGATTTCATCTAAGTTCTCAGAACTCTGTCACTGAAAACCAGCTTGTAATAATTTCTAGTAAAAAAGAGAAATACAGTGGCTATTTGATCTAAAAAATAATTGGTTTTAATGGACTGACAATCTGCAATAGCTAAATCAGCTATGACTTGGCAGGGTTTATGATAGAGGAGAATACAAGGCTTCTTGGCTGCCTTCCCAGCTGTGATACACTTCTGTGCAAAGGCCTTGCTTACGTTGTCAGAAGGGATCAAAGCTGGTTTTGCTCCCAGAATATTTTGGTCTCTTGCCTCACACATTATCTGACCCAGTTCATTGGCAATACATGTCCTCAGTGTGGAACTGAGAGATGGCATCTCAGGGCAATTGTGCATTTATAGTAATTTCTGCCCTTGCTACCATATTTCTTGAGATATTTGCATAAATTCTGGTCTCATAAATACTTACTCCATATGTATATGATATATAGAAATATATCATATTTGTAAGTCCCACAGAAAAAAAACCCTTCTAGCTAGATTGGCCCATAATTCAAAATGGATTATCTTCTTTTTTTTTCTAACCTGCCCAAGTTAGTTTTGTTATACAGGTAATCACTAGCTCTGTCCTGAAAATCTACACTAGAATGAAGCAGTGTGAATGATTTTCCTAAGAGGATGTTAATGAAGTAAAGAGGTGCACTCTTACAGGATTGTGTTAAAACTGATTTTTTTTTTTTTTTTGATAAACTACAAGTTGTTTTAATTATTCTTTTTGTATCTTAAACCTAACCAGATTATTCTAAGCCATACTCTATGATTTCCTAGCTTAGCCTCAGAGATGCTGTTATCTGACCAGGCTTGCAAACTTAAAATACATCATTTTAAGTAAAGCAGCTTATGTTGCTTTTTACCATAGCTTGTAATTTTATAAACAAAAACATGAATACATAAGACTGGAACATTTTACTTTTGAATAATTTTTTTCAATGTTCTAGAAAGATGTAAAAAAATGCCTTACTGTGTTTAAGGCTAACTCAGCGATTTCTTTAGCACCACCAGCACTTGAAAGAAACGTGAGGTCATGTTATCTTCCTATAAAAAAGCAGACTCTGCACTCCTTTAACTGGCAGCTTAAATGGATGTGATTCAGTGGCATTCTGCCAGTGAGAACATCAGTGTGTCCTTCTTCATTAGAAGTGACTAAAGTTAATCAGATTGTTTAATTCCATTCTCTAAAATTATTTAAGAGTAAACATAGACAGCCCTTTCGGGCTTTGACCTTTAATATCTCACATGCATGAGTCTGCCATTCAGATAAGTAGCCATAGTTGCTCTTACTGATTGTGACTAAATTAGATTTTGATAATTACACTAAGAAATGGTGATTTTCAGCTCTGTCACAACTGTGAAAGATGACTCTTGGTACATCTGCCTACCTCAGTTTAAGACTGTCATGACATCCTACTGTATGGCCTGACCAAAGATCTTGAGCAGGGCTGTCACTGCTAGGCTTCTAAATGTTTTTGGTTTTGGGGTTTTTTTTTTGCAACAGATAGTCTATATTAGAAGAAAAACACAAGTGAGGACATACAATCCTTTAATTTTAGGAAACATATCTTTCTACCATTTTGAGTTCATTTTCATTTCTTAAAATTACTGCATTTGCATGCATTATCTATTTATCAGTGTACAGAGACATTTACCTTCTCACATACTAGCAGCAAAACAGGTGAAACAGATAAGAGAAGACCAAGTTAACAAGACTGAGATCACCAGAGAAGTGCAGAACAGCTCAATATGCAATAGAATTCCAAGCAAAACTTTGCATCCCATGTGAACTGTCCAGAGGAAAACACATTGTTTCCAATAGATAAAGTTTCTCTGAGAAAAAAACTTCACATTTATGGTGGAAGAGCACCATCATCTTCCTAAGAAAGCTGACAATAATGTAAAATAAGGAGCACAAACAAGATTGAAGAATTTTACAGTCTGAGCCTAAGAACTGCCAATACACACAGTGTCACTGAAGGCTTTCAGGAGCTGCTGCTACCTAACAGTTTGGAAGGGATCTTGTTTGTGAAAGATAGGTAAGGCACAGTGCAAATTTGAGGAGAAAAGTATAAAACAAAGGAGCCATTAATGTGAGTTCAATTTCACAGGACACCTCATTCTCCCACTAAGAGAGATATTTTTAAAATATTTGTTTCATTGTTTATTTTTTATTCATAAAGTGTGCTGTCTTTGCACTAAGGTGTATTGTTATGCCTGGTATCCTGTTGGTTTGAGTGAATAAATGAATATTTTATTAAAAATACAGAAAATTCCATGTCTTGTTATCTCTGGAACATATTATGAGTAGCTAAGGATAAAAATGATCTCTCTCACTGCAGTGTCACAGGAAAAATAAATTGTTTTAATGATAATTATTAATAATGTCAATAGTTAATACAATGGCTGAAAAATAATGTTATCTCTTATAAGTGAACAGACTTTGGTTACAGACTAAGAAAATCAGTAAGATTTTCTTCTTAATATGCTTATAGATCACAGCATGTTCTTTTTATCCATTAGAGCAATAAAATAATCCTTTCCTTTGATAAAAGAATTACATTCTGACATGAAATCCAGTTGAAATGTCCAGCAATATGAATTCACTGAAACACTATTTTTTGTTAGATAATACACATAGCAACATAGCAATGAATAATTGATTTGTATCTGCTCTTGGACTGTCCTTTTTAGCTATGATCTTGTACGTCCTGTGATTGTGAGTCACCTAATTGTTCTTTATGGATATAAGTAACATAGGAAACCAACTTTTCATATAGTGGGCAAAATCTTACCACCATTATCAGTGAATGCCTATTTCTGTACAGTCTTTGAAGAGTTCTTTAAACTGAGGCACAGAAATGAATATTTGAAGGATTTTCTTAAGGAACAAAATATGCCAATGTTCATTTACATGTCATCTATGCTTTTGCTAGTAGAAATGAATAAAATATGAGTAAGGTAGGATTTTTCCCCACTCCTGTCTCCAAAACTGCTTGAAGAAAATTAATTCCTTTCATATTAGCACTGTCTAAAGTTCAGTTCCATTTGAGAAGCAAATTAATTGCTCCTTACTTAAGTGGATTGTCTTATAACAAAATCCCAATAACATGCATCAGGAGCTTAATACTGTTGTAGATAATAAAGCTCTTACTGCTATAAGGTAAGCAGCTGTTAATATCTATCCCCCAATATTTTCCTATACATAGAAGTTTTTAAAAAAACCCAGAGACTTGCCAGGCAAGTGAGAAAATACCACCTCATTAAATAAGTATTTCAGAGATATCCTGATTATTCTTGCTACGAACGGTTTCACTTTGAAGTAATGTTTATAACAAATATTTTTAATTAGCTACTATTATATTTAGTACATCATTAGTATTTATAGATATTCACAATACTGACAAAAATTAATAAAATAATTTAATGTATTCAAAATTTTAAACTGTTTGGAAGGTTGAACCTTAATGAAGTTATAGAAAATAAGGCTATTTTGTATTTCCTTATTCCTGAAAATTTTTCCTTCACCAACAGTATGCTTCCATATGGCTGTTAAACTCTATCCAACCATAACAGATAGGTATTCAATAGCATATATTCCTTTTTCAACCTTGCTTTTATGAGACCTCTTTCCTTTCCAGCAAGTATGAAAATGGTAGCATTCTACAACTTGTTGCTGTTGATTTGTTGCTTGAATTTGTATTCTTTTTAAATAAACAGAGTAGAACTATTTTTAAAATATTTTCTTTCTGTATTTCATAGGTTTCATTGGTTAGTTTAATAGCCAATGCTCTGGGCTATTCTGAACTTGGTGCCATTAAATCGCTACGGACATTAAGAGCTTTAAGACCTTTAAGAGCCTTGTCACGATTTGAAGGAATGAGGGTGAGATAAAATGAATGAGTCTGAACAAATGTATGCATACAAAAATTAATGTATTTATGGTTACACTCACGCTTTCTTCAAAAACTCCAAAAAGGGAAGTCATGCAAAAATGTGTGAAAAAAGGCCTTTCAACATGTCCTTACAAACAAGACCTATATACACCTTGCATTTGGAAGGTGGACTTTGAGCTCATTAAATTTGCTGGTCACTGCTGCATAGTTTTCCCAGCCCCCTGGCTGTTAAAATTTCCAAAAAACCCTATTATAAACTGTAGCAGACTATGTTACTGAAAAAAATGACACATAAAAAATTAACAAGGAAATGTTATTGAGAAATCTCCTTTTAATCTTTCATCTCAAAATACCTCTGCTGCAATATATATTTGTAGTTCAGTCATAGGTCTTCATTTGCCAAATAAATAATGTGGTTCCTGTCTGGGCAAGGCTGCCAATATCCTAGAGGTGGCAATGCCTGCCAGAGTAGGGAAGAGGGTCCTGTGCACATCACCGTCACATCTATGTTTTACATGACTTGCAATCCAAACAGCACGTTAAGTGCCTGTCTTATAAATGAGCAAAACTTCTATTGAAGCTAGACTGTTTGTGGTCAACCCCATGAAATAAAAACAACTACCTTTTTCAAAACCATACACAAAAGACAACTGCAGTCTCTATTGATTTGCTTGAATTATTTTTTGATAAATATATTATTTTTTGAATATCTGCAGCTTTCTTTTAGTTGAATCACAATAACTAGGAGAAAACTTTTGTCCAAGGATTTCATCTAGTCTTTTACTACCACTTGCCCATACACAGTAGCTTAAGGGAATTAAATGCAACCAATTAAAAAGAAAAAGAAGGATAAGTGTAAGAGCAACTATACTGACCCAGGCAATTTACAAACCAAGACTTAGAGCAGATGCTGTTAATAAAGACTAAATAAGATATCCTTAATTATGTTGCATTCTATGTGGATACTAAAATACACTGATGCCAATATATACATAGCATTTCTAAGAATAAAATCATTAGTAATGATAGTTTTACTTGCAGACATTTTTATTCAGTCTTCCACATCATCATTTTTTTGAGCTTTTTCTGGTTTATTTTCTATTTATATATTTTAATTTATATTGCTGAAATTTAACATTTATTTCTCTCTTTTTCTCTAGAGCACACAATTTCTAAGAATCCATCTTGCTACTAACAGGTTTTCTTTTGCTTTTTGATTTTGTTTTCAGATTTTTGCAGTCTTTGTTTCCATCTCATTTTATTTCGTGCTTTTTGTAATCTCATTGGCATTTCATGAAACCTTAATTACAATTCCCCCACAAATTTTATTGTACTATTTTAACTCTCCATCCCATAATAATACTGTTTTGACATTTTTAAAGTATTTTAAAGTATTTTAAAGTATTTTTCATTTTCTTTTCATAAGCTAAGTTGCTATTTTGTCTAATTTGTACACTAGGTGGTTGTAAATGCCCTTGTAGGAGCAATCCCATCTATCATGAATGTATTGCTGGTATGTCTTATATTCTGGCTAATCTTCAGCATCATGGGAGTAAATCTTTTTGCTGGGAAATTCTATCACTGTGTCAACACCACAACTGGTGAGATGTTTGATATCAGTGATGTCAACAATTATACTCAGTGTGTGGAACTCATAAAAAGCAATCAAAGTGCTCGATGGAAGAATGTGAAAGTAAACTTCGATAATGTAGGAGCTGGATATCTTGCTCTGCTTCAAGTAGTAAGTAAATGTATACATTTTCTTTTTGCTCTTTTAAAAGATATATGGGACAAATCGGCAAGTTAAAACTGTTAAGTAGTGGAATAATTTCTTCATAGCAATTATGTACAGCTCACACAACTCTATTACATTGTTTGTTGTAATATTTTTTTGTTAATGATAGAGTAATTTTCCTTTCCAGGAATAGAGAATACAGCCTCAGGATGATGATGATAATAATAATGTAAAATAGTAAGTGTAGAAAATAAAAGAGTCTCTTTAGTGGCAGTATAGAACGATCATATTCCTTAATGCTTATTAAAGAGTCATTATAGTATACTAAATAAGTATTATGTTACTTATAGTATTATCCTTGTAAAGTATTGGATATTATTGCATAGCATATTCATTCCATGAATTACGGCTACATATACAAAATCTGTAAATTGCCTTTCTCCTTCAATTCCTTGTCTTATGCACTGTGTTCAGAACTGCCTTTATTCTAGGTACTGAGCATATTTTATTTGTGTCAAAGAAATAAAGACCTTACCTCTTTATACGTCCCTTGCTTAGAATGGAGCTTCTGATAGCTGGGATCTGATCCAAAACACAAGCAAGAAAGCACATAATTACATTTAGATGATTGAACTCTCTACAATCACTTGTCTATAACTCAACATACAGCCTCACTGAATGACAATATTTTTACAGCTCTGATATTCAAAGTTATCTAAGAATTATATGCTTGTCCCTTCTAGCTCAGAGCAGGTCAGTATCTCTAGGTGATCTTAATTCCAAAATTAACTACCTACATTAAAATGTTTTGCCTGTGAAGGCAATGTGACTCTTACATGCTGAGTAGTAGTTCTGTATGGTGACTCTGATTCTCTGGCTTCAGATCTCATTGCTACAAGTGCCTCTGAAGATATGTAAGGAAAACTGCTTCTCTTGAAGCTGTGTATGAATGTCATCTGTGTCACACATCCAGACAGTCTAGGTCTTCAATATCTACTTCACTACTGTGAACCTTTCATTCTTCTTTTTTTTTTTTTTGGTTCTGTTTTATCATAATTTTCCTTTTCAAATATTCCTTTTGACCTTTACTTTCCTCACAGAGATTAAGGGATCTTTGAGCATGTTTTGTGTCACATCTTCATTTGATTGCCTCCATTAAGATTTCCCCTACACCCTTCTGTATTTATTGCTCTTATCTAACTCTGGTGCTTTCCTAATATTGCTATGCAACGTGCATCAAATGGCTGGCAATTGCCAACTGAGCCAGAAAGATCTGAGAAGCTTGGCTTGAAGCACACCTTCTTAGTAACTGGTATTGCACTCCAAGATCCAGGATATGAACACTTCCAGAGTGCAAGTCTTCTGCTGTGGAAACTGGCAGCTGTACCAAAGTACCAAAGCTACTTCTGGCAAGCACAGATGGAAATATACTCTTTGGGATGATTCCTCTCCTGAACCTCCTCAGGAGTGATGCTCTTTGTTCATTTCACAGGCTTTTTAGCTCTTTTTTCTTTATTGTGAATAAGCTTGGAAACCCTGGGTAGTGGTTGCACACTCACACTTTCAACTAGCATGTCACACCAACTTTGGTGTTTCTTAGAAAATGGACATCCTGCATCCATTAAAATCAACTTTAGAGCAATAATGGCAGATTTTTTTTACTCTTTACTTGAAAAACGTCTCTATAGGAACTCAGCCAAATTTTTACAGATGTCAATCATATCTCTTTCTCTTTTTGGTCTTCAGGAACCAACGTATATTTTTACTTTGACCAGTCTATTCCTTTTAACTCTGTAGGATTAAAATATTTCTAAAAATACCAGGTCAGTTTGAATGTTGCTTTCTGTCTGCTGTTATTGTTTTAAGGACAGCATGATAATAATGACATGGACTCTCAGGCTCACTGCAAGTGAGAGCAACCTTTATTCTTTAAAACCTTCTTTTTATACAGTACTTCGGTACAATGAATGTGATTGGTCATTTAGAGCCTACACCTCTTTGTAAACATCTTTGCCCGTAAACAAGTTAGAAAAACACCACCTGCTAACGGTTTTTCACCTCCCAGGGATTGTTTGGATTCCTCCTTAGGATCTTTCCAGGCCAGAACGAGAGAGCTGCACACTTGTCTTTCACACAAATTATAGCCAGTGCCTGAAGCCCAAAATCTGACCACTGTCAGTTCCCACATCTGTCCAGAAGTTATATTACTGATTCCATCAATTCATGTTGTAAACTTAATAAAATGGCTGTGCCCATGAGTGACTCTAGTAGATCCTACCTAAATAGCTCCAGAATTAATGTCCACCTAAATGTGTCATTCTTCATCTGCAAAGTAAACATCTGCAAGTCCAAAAATACTGTTGACTTATTGGGATCTTCAGAGTCTGGTTTTTAACGTTATGTGTATAACTAAAAAGAAAATACGCAAAAAACCTAGTAATACTATACTTCCTATTATTACATAGTAATATTTACTACAAAAAACATTTATGACGCCTCTGTTGTCAAGTATGGTTTAGAAATTTAGAAATTATTTTATTAGAAGTGGAGGTCCAGATAAATAAATAAATAATGTATTATGAATTTTTATAGGGAAGATTAACAACTTTATTTTACTTGTAGGCTACTTTCAAAGGATGGATGGATATTATGTATGCTGCTGTTGATTCACGAGACGTAAGTGTAAATCTTACAAAACTCAAAGCTCATCTGTTGATTATCTTCTGATAAAGAGTATAGAATTTAAGCAGCTACACACACTAGAACAGCCACACACACACACACCAACAGCTGTACAGACAACAAAGAATTATCATCAGCATCAATACATATATTTTTCAGTCTCAAAAATTTTACTGGAAAGAATTAATCCCACTTCCTTCTGTTTAGACAAAAAAGCTAAATTAGCTTAACTGGATTTTTTTTAAAGACAATGTTAATGTAATAGAACAAAGAAATATTTGTGACAAATTCTTTTGGTAATTATGAATTAATTTAAGATTATATGATGCAGTTATTAAATATGGAATACATTAATCAGGTTTTATAATTTGTAACTGTGCATTTCGTTGTTTCTTTAGATTGAGCACCAGTTTTATCTAGATATTTAAGTGCAATTAGATTTTAATGTTGAAGATCACCTGTTAAGCTTTCTGGGGATTAGAATTTTATTTTGGCTACAAAACTATGACTCTGCTTAACTTACACAAATAGTCATGTTAATGATATTGTCTCCCATAGTAAAATGTCCTGTTTCATTATCTTTAGCATTCCTACACTCAAGCTTGTTGTGCTGTAGAGTTGCAGATGCTGAGATGTGGCATCCAGAAAAACTGAGACAATAACAAAATCTTCCTTCGAAACTTCCTCAGTGTGATGGATTTTACAAAACATATATTCACCAGAAATTTATTGAAAGCCTCTGTGCCTAGGTGGATGTAAGGGTGCTCATGCAAGACCAAAAGAGTTCCAGGGAGATTTAGGCGATAGTAAAATTTATAGATTCTGTTGCATAATATACTGATCACAATATAAAATATTTAGATTTCTGCTATTGAAATTTTAAGTATTAATGACTGTTCTGCATCCCATATTGCTTCTTTCTTCTATATGAGGAACTTTTTATATATGTACATACACAAACATATCTATGGGCACATTTACTTAAAAATTGCATATGAGCAATAATTCTCTCAGCTTCCAGTTCTCCAGATACTAACTGGAATGGGTGAGTTGGATATTTTCAATAAATTAGTGCTGTTCATAGCTTTTCTATGTGAGATGGAATATTCATAATTCTAAATTATACGTATTGTTTTTTACATCTAGTATTCTCATGGAGAGTAATCTTTTTTATATTTTTTAGGTAAAAGATCAACCAAAGTATGAGGACAACTTGTATATGTATCTCTATTTTGTCATCTTTATAATATTTGGATCATTTTTTACCTTGAACCTTTTCATTGGTGTTATTATAGACAACTTCAACCAACAAAAAAAGAAGATAAGTATTTAAAATATTTCCATATTGGCATGAATTTCTAGCTATAATGAATTTATAAGTTATTTCTGTAAGGCTAATAAAAATCAAAAGTCATTTCAAGACCTTAAATAAAGTGTATCTTTTCAATAATAATAATCTGTGCTAAAATCTGTGGATGTGATTCTGAACTTTGCATTTTTAGCATTTTGACAAGTGAAAAGTTGGCTCATAATAATTTGCAAATTGAGTAAACAGTTAAAATGAAGACATGAAAAAATGAAAATGAAAGTGAATTATTGGTTTGATTAGATGCAATATTATTTGGCATGAAATAATTTCTTTTTCAATTGACTCTAAAGAATTAAGATAAATTAAGGTACATTAATTATAATTATTCTTACAAACTCTTGACACAAGACACAATATGGCATTGTGTTCATACAATGAAAAATGGGTCTGCAAAATGATTAAACACTAAGTTAAGAGTAAGTCAAATAGACCTCAAATGAATAGGTTTATAGATAAAAGTGAACATGTGCACATAAGGGCTTTTTTTTCTAACACTTTTATGAGAAATGAGATTAATTCATTAGACACAAATACAATCTATAATTTCTTATCAGTAGTAAAGCAAAGATACACAGGGAATAGTGGTTTCTTTCTGTATACTTTTGACAGACAAGTATGTTTAAAATAATTGTATTGATAATGCAAAGAATTCAGTTTTAAAGATTTTAAAATATAAAAATACAAATAATCACATTTAAATATTTTGAAGCCTCACAGGTTTTAGTTTTCAAATGCCAGGGTAATTCTAAAGTTTTGTGTGCTGTGAAAAAGCAGTTTCATATTATTTGTTTTTTTCAAACCACCAATTAAAAAAACAATAATACCACACAGAATCTTTGGTAAAAGAAAGCTGTGAGCTACAGAAATTTTTCCTTGTTTGAATATTCTTTAGCTTCCTTAGAGTGATAAACATGTCTGGGGTTACTATCAATTTTGTGATGCTTCAGGCCGTGGTAGCTAATTTAGCAGACAGTGACGCTGACACTGTGCTTCCATCTGACTTAGTGCAGATTCATCAATAAGCACAATTTATTTATACTGGAAGCCAGTCAGTCAGTTGCACATCTGACTGGCAGCATTTGCATCTGCAAACAAAGGCTGTTTTGAGTTCATCAAGGTTCCAGTGGTGGTTCAATTTGCTATGGCATGACATGAATTACTTTTCTTAATTTTACATTGAAGGTGGGGGGGTTTTTTTGCTGTTAAAACCCACAAATTAGATACTAATACACTCTCCTAATACAACTTGAGGCTCAAAGTTATGCCTCCTTTGGACCTGCCTAGCTGTAATCCTAAAACTCTAAACAGAAGATAGGACGTGTAAGGCACTAGTCATGTTCCAATTCACTAAACATATCCTAATCAGCAAGTTATTGAACAGCATCAGTATAGCAAGAATGCTTTCAGACATTTCAGCAAAAGTGAGCATGAAGACATTGGAAAAACTCAACTGTCAAGCTGACAAGGCACCAATAATGGGTTTTTCCTGTGTGTTAGGAAGGTATATGAACACCCACACTATAAACATCTGAAAAAAACCCCTTCCATTTTTATATAAATTAAATATAATTTTAATATTATATTACAGAGAGATATACTGTAGTTAAATGTATTATGTGTGGACATGATGGTAATTAATTTTGATATTATTTCTTTACTTTGGAGGTCAGGATATATTTATGACTGAAGAGCAGAAGAAATATTACAATGCAATGAAAAAACTGGGATCCAAAAAGCCACAGAAACCTATACCGAGGCCAGTGGTATGAGTGATTAGATTTTTACACCCCTAATATTAAATGCTTATTTGGGAATATGATCTTGTCCACAATATATGGTCATAGGTCAGGAAATAAAATATTTTCCCATTTATTTTCTTGTAAAGGTAGAAATTGTCGCTTTTTGAATCCATAAGATTAGATCATTCACATTCTGTTGAAAAACATACATATTGAAGTATGAACAAAATCATTTAATAATGTTAATTGTGATAAATTTCAAAATTCCCTGCCTACGTCCTGGAAAACCACAATTGACTGGATCATTTATTGGTTCTTGTTACCAGGGATAAACTTCATTTTCTGTTTTTTCTCCTCACAGAGAATTTGTAGAAAATGGGGATGCACTGGCCCTTGCTGCTGAAGACAGAAAGGGGCTCTGGTAACCTAAAGGGAAGGACAGATGCAGAAAATCTTAAGAGAATAAAGAATGTCCTAGGGAGTAAAGCATAGACTAGGATAAATTTGTCTCTAAGATAAGACACTACTCTTGTTATTTACTGAACTCCTACACTGTTTGAAAAAATGAAATACTTGTTGCACCTTATGCACAAAGTAGTTAAAAATAGACTTTCTACAGAGAGACATATGGCAAAAAACATTGAGCTAAGTACTAAAGAAAAACTAGGATATTACAGTCATAGTGTGTTTGAGACATGTATCTTTAGCAGCCCAATGATCTCACCAAGCACAATTAGTTTAAGGAAGAAAGGCATTCTAAAACCATCTGAGAATAAAGATAAGAAATTAGTTTCTATTCGGCTGGTACTCTCACTGGCAATTTACACCACCTATTTTACCCAAATAATATTAATTTTCATTGTTATTACTCTTATTATTGCACTGTTTTCCTTCTTGTTTCTTCAGCCAGCACTGGTGAACTTCTTGATTCACTCTAACAGGATGAGATATAAACCAGCATGTGTTGGGGTTGTATTAATGCCTGTATTGTGCACGAGTCTTGCTCTGGACTCCTAAATCTTGAAGGGACTCATTTTATTATTTGGCATTTTAAACAATAATTATTTTCACCATATAAACTGTATTCCATCTTTGTGTTTGCAGAACAAATTCCAAGGCATGATCTTTGATTTTGTAACCAAACAAGTATTTGACATCAGCATCATGATACTCATCTGCCTTAACATGGTCACAATGATGGTAGAAACAGATGATCAGAGTAAAGAAATGGAAACAATCTTATCCCGGATTAACCTGGTGTTCATTGTCCTTTTCACTGGAGAATTTGTCCTGAAATTGATTTCACTTCGCCATTACTACTTCACTATAGGCTGGAATATTTTTGATTTTGTGGTTGTGATTCTCTCCATAGTAGGTAAGAGAAATTCCTTCTCAAGAAAGAACTAGTGGAAGAAATAGGAAAGATTTGTTTCAAGTATGTTGATGCTGATTGTAGAATTTCCTTTTTCCTAGATGACTTATATGTTGATTCAGATAGTCATACTATCTACCATACAATATATGCAATGTTGAATATAAGATTTTTATCTCTCCCATTAGATTCACTGTCATTTTCTACATCAAAAGACATAATGGAACTGTTTGGCACATTAGATTAATGTGTACAAATACAAAGAAGAATGTTTAGTGGTATATGCAAACTAACCACAGACTAACTTTCAGTACTAAAACTGAAAATTATGTGAAATGGGTGAGATTTTTTTTTTGCTTTCGCTAAGGTTTTCAGTTAAAAGCCAGTGACTGTCCAAGGTGCCAATGAGTGACACATCTGAGAAAGACTGTGCTGATAAAACATAGATCTGTTAAAGAAATCTCTGACTTGGAAAAATGAAGCCAGTATCATCCTTCATAAAAAACAGTGGTTATAGGCTCAGCTTTAAGAATTAACCATATCTAAGACATAAACATCCCTTCCCCAACCATTTTAAGAATTACTGAAAGCTTAGATAGGAACTACCTACTTGCCACAAGCAGTCTTTATTTTCCTTTTTTACCTTCTCTAGGATAGCACTTCAACGTAAGGAAAGACGCTTTCACCTTATTAAGAGCTTTTAATAACATGCAATAACTCGTATAAATTTTGCTATAACATAGAATCCCTACATTGATTATTCTGGAGACAGCAGTAAATAAATCTTTCTATAGGTAATTATTTTAAAATATTTTAATTATTCACCTTTTTTTCTAGGTATGTTCTTAGCTGAGATGATTGAGAAGTACTTTGTATCTCCCACACTATTCAGAGTCATCCGTCTTGCCCGAATCGGTCGAATCCTGCGCCTCATCAAAGGCGCCAAGGGGATCCGCACGCTGCTTTTTGCTTTGATGATGTCTCTTCCTGCTTTGTTCAACATTGGGCTGCTGCTCTTCCTGGTCATGTTCATCTACGCCATATTTGGCATGTCCAACTTTGCCTATGTCAAGAGGGAAGTTGGGATTGACGACATGTTCAACTTTGAAACGTTTGGCAACAGCATGATCTGCCTGTTTCAGATCACCACGTCCGCTGGCTGGGACGGTTTGCTCGCCCCAATCCTCAACAGTGGGGAGCCAGACTGTGACCCTCATAAAGATCATCCGGGGAGCTCTGTGAAAGGTGACTGTGGCAACCCTTCTGTTGGGATTTTCTTCTTTGTCAGCTACATTATCATATCCTTTCTGGTGGTGGTGAACATGTACATCGCTGTGATTTTGGAGAACTTCAGTGTTGCTACTGAAGAAAGCGCTGAACCCTTGAGTGAGGATGACTTTGAGATGTTCTATGAAGTCTGGGAGAAGTTTGATCCCGATGCAACACAATTTATAGAATATAGTAAATTATCAGATTTTGCAGCTTCCTTAGATCCACCTCTTCTCATAGCAAAACCAAACAAAGTCCAGCTTATTGCAATGGATCTGCCCATGGTGAGCGGTGACAGAATTCACTGCCTTGACATCTTGTTTGCTTTCACAAAGCGTGTCTTGGGGGAAAGCGGGGAGATGGACGCCCTCAGAATACAGATGGAAGATCGGTTCATGGCAGCCAATCCTTCTAAAGTCTCCTATGAACCAATTACAACCACACTGAAACGAAAGCAGGAGGAGGTGTCTGCTGTCATCATTCAGCGTGCTTACAGACGCCACCTTTTAAGGGTAAAAGTTAAACAGGTGTCTAGTATATATAATAGAAATAAAAACAAAGAAGGAGATGGACACATTATAAAAGAGATAATTATTGAAAAACTAAAAGGGAACTCCACCCCAGAAAAGACGGATGAGAGTTCTTCTACAACCTCCCCACCCTCTTATGACAGTGTAACAAAGCCAGACAAAGAAAAATATGAAAAAGATAGAGCAGAAAAGAACTACAAAGGTAAAGACATCAGGGAAAATAAAAAATAATGATCTAAGAATTTTGTTAATGGGATAACTTGTTTACAGTCTTTGAGAATGAATCATCAACTGGACTCCTGCAGGAGATTTATGCCAAACTGACAGTTTTTACACATATATATGTGTGTGCGTGCGCGCGCGTGTGTGCATATATATACATTATATATATAATTAAGGTCAGTGCCTATAACAGAACAGTGAACCTCCATCATCAGACTGTGACTCTGTTAATCAAGGTAAAAAACTTGACAAGAGGTTACTGTTTTCACTACAGCTGACACTGCTAAGAATAAGGGAAAAGGTGGCTCCGCAGAAAAGACGGAGCATGAAATGAGTGCAAAAGGATACTTTCTTTCCACAACATGTAGAACAGTAATTCTCTTCACTGTTTGTAATGCAACTGCCACATTTGTCATATTTTTACAAAAACTGTATTAGTGTATTTATGATTTTTTAATTCACAGGTTGTTTACTATTATATGTGACTATTTTTGTAATAGGTTTTTTGTTGGGGAAAGAGCTATGAGGACCAGGAGTTCTACTCTCAGATTCTCTATAATGTACAGATAGGAGTGATTTGCATACACATGCTGCACTTGTCAATTATACATAAATAAAAATATGACATTGCACAAAGCTGAAGATTTTAAGAACTTCCATGTTTCAGGGTTGCTCTTAAATTTGAAGTATTCTAACTACTTGTATGGCTGCATCCAGATTATGTGCATCCAGATTAATGTGCCTGGAGAGTTTCCTCTAATTTACAGGAATCTGCAATTACTTATTATGTGAATGATTAAACATGAACAAGATCTTGTTTATGTTAAAATATTTACAGCTCAAAAAATATTGTGCAGTTTCTGCACTGGAAAAATAGCTTCACCAAAATATATCTGGGAGTTCTTTTGTTTTGTTTTTAACAGCTCTCTCTTTTTGTTTTTTTTTCCCTGGGCTATTCTTTGATTACTGTCTTCTCTCATTATCTCCAACATCCAGTGAATCCATAAAATACTGATTTCCATGTAAATATTAACAGTATACTGTTGTGCATATCTGAGCATAGAATTAATGGCTTTGCCACATAGAATTGCATCAGATATGTACCACAGTATGGTTAATTTGCAAGAGCTCAGCAGAACATGTTGTATTCTGTGTCATAGATAGTTAGGAGAGTATCACTGATGCATGTCAATGCTTTTGCTGCTGTACCATGCTCCTTCCACTGTCCACAGTCTCCACTATAGGAAGCCATGTGTCAGTGATGAAGTGAATCAAGTTGTCCAACCAGACCTCATTCTTTCAAATCATTAAGCAATAGTTTGCAGCTATTTATGAGCTTTTTTAGTTTTGCATTTTAAATTTGAAGTGGCTGCTATATGGTGTAGAATCAGTACAGGCCATATTGTAAACTGTTAAACCTGTTGACAATGTGGTTAGCATACATAAATAATGTAAAGAAATACTATTTGGCAACAGATCCGTATATAAGAAAAGTGTCTTCAAGTTTAGATCACTGTTTCTTATATTTCTTTCCTCATTCACTTGACTTATTTTCTAACCACAGTAATTCCAAACTGGCATCATCACACTATGAGAAAAAAAGTGAGTATTTGTAAACTATCTTGTTTTAATAATATATCTGCATATATTCCAATGTGAAGTAAATTGTGTAAATCTGGAACCCAGCTTGTTTCCAAATAGTTACAGGACATAGCAAGGAAAACATTAGGGGAATGTGCAAATTTCTAGCACTATTTGCATCAGAAGTTCCAAGGTAGTCTCATAGTTGATTAAATCCTTGCTATCTTGCAGTGTCTGTTTACATAGTCTACTCTTATTATTTTTTGAATCACAGTGCACTAGGCTTGTACAAATAAAATATTTCCCAAGAACAAAATGGCACATTTGTATAATCGAGGACATCAGGACATTTTGTGTTTCATACACAAGCTAACATTAAATGTAGAATCTTTCTTTTACAAATGCTTTTGACTTGTAATGTGTTGGTGAAATGCATGCAGGAAATTGTTATTATCACAAACAACGCAACCAATATTACATATGAGCCAAAAAATAAAGATTTCTTTTTTTAAAAAATTGTGTTTATTTTGCTTTGTCTCTAACCTTCTGTTGGTTAAAGCAAGATAAAACCTGACTTCGGTGCAAATAAGAATTGCTTTCTTTTTCCCTAGAGCTAAACACCTTATTCTTCACCTTTTAACTTCTGTGTAAAATAATTATTTAAAAAAACTAAGAACTTTGATTAAACTCCACTTAGTTCTACTTCTTTGTTATAAGCATATTGTATGGGAATAAAACAGGACACATACACAATTCTACCCCCAAAAGGTCCTCTTAACCCTCAAAAGCCCTTCTCAGCCATAAAAGTACTGCTACCAAAGCACCCGTTTTTTAAGTCTTAAAAATGCAAACAAACTTTCCAATGTAGGTTTTTTGGCTGGTCCCATTAATATTTAGCTAAGCAGCTCATTGCAAACAGATAAAAGTTGGTTTTGGTTGCATAGTTGTTCTTTTTTATTCCAGTAATTCTCAAAATTAATAAATACCATGTCATCTGTTCTCACAAGTAAGCGGTAACACTGACACTCAGCTGTGAAAAGCAGTGTTCATAACCAAAGTATCTGGATGTTAAATGGTAAACAGTTTGACTCAATGTGGATGTCATTAAGCTGTCCAAGGCCAGAAAGTCTTAGGACATTGAAACACCACATTATAATATTATTGAATTTAAAATATATTATTTCAAAATGAACAGTAAGGAGACAATCCCCAGACTTTCTTCACTGGCATGTTTTCAGTGTTACTTATTCTGTGGATATTATGCCATATTAAACATATTTTGGCTAAATACTAAATTGCTCATATAACCATGAATGGAATAACTGACGGAACATTGTAACACTACAGTCTATCAAAATCTCTAATACACTGAGGATCAGCAGTTGCTGCAGCTGTCTCTGAGTTGGACTAGCATGCAATAAAGAAGCCATACTTCACTGGTTCACAGAAAATACTAAACTGAAAGGGACCCACTGCTACCCAAGAACCTTGTCCAAATCTTCTTGAACTCTGTCAGGTTTGGTGCTGTGACTATTTCCCTGACGAGCCTATACCAGTGCCCAACCACCTGAGTTGGGTTGGTGGTGGTTCACTCTCGCTCTGAGTGAAGGCTTTTTCTAATATCCAACCTAAACTTCCCCTGACACATCCCCCCTCCCTGCCATTCTCTCGGGTCTTGTCACAAGTCACCACACAGATCAGTTCCTCCTCTTCCCCTCACAAGGAAGTTCTAACTGCAATGAGGTCTCCCCTCAGTCTCCTCCAGGCTCAACCAAGTGCCCTCAAACACCCCTCATACAGCTTTTCCTCAAGGCCCTTCACCATCTTCATTACCCCCTTTTGGACACTTTCCAACAGCCTCAGATTTTTCTTATATTGCAATGACCAAAACTGCACATAATATTCACATAAGGTGAGGCCACCGCAGAGCAGGACAGTCCCTCCCTTGCCCGGCTGGCCACGCTGTGCCTGATGCCCCCCGGGACAGGGCTGGCCCTCCTGGCTGCCAGGGCACTGCTGACTCCCATTCAGCTCACAGTGAGCAGAACCCCCAGGTCCCTCTCTGGCACTGCTCTCCAGCCCCTCATTCCCCAGTCTGTCTGTACATCCAGGGCTGCCCAATCCCAGGTGCAGAATCCAGCACTTTTCCCTTGCTGAACTTTATATGGTGATTGTCCAGCTCTCCAATTTGTTGAGATTTCTCTGCAGGGCCTTCCTGCCTTCAAGGGAGTCAAGAGGTCCTTCCAGTTTTGTGTCATATCTGTGAACTTGCTCAATATCCCTTCCAGTCCTGTATCCAAGTCCTTTGTGAAATGTTGAAGAGAATAGGGCCTAAGATGGAGCCCTGTGAAACCCCACTAGCAACAGATCACCAACCCTGTGTCATCTCACTCATTGTAATGCTTTGCATCCAACGTGTGAGCCAGTTGCTCACTCATCACATGGTGTGCTTATCAAGCTATGTGCTTAATATGAATGGCTTCCCCTACACCAGAAAAATGCCTTACTAAGAACGTGCAGAATTGTTTAGCCTGTTCATACCCCGATCCTGGAGATGGTCTCTGACTCTCTTAGAATACAGGGTTAAAGCTCAAAACACAGCCTTCCCTAGACTTACAAGCCTGCTGGCCAAATGAGAGAATCCTCTAACTTGTGTTAATGTCAATATGTACATCCTCGAAGTCAAAGTTACATGTATTATTTATTCCACTGCTCCTCTGACTAACTCATCTAACCTTATAAATGATTCAATTTACTTCCAGAGACTTTTGGAGCTCTTCTGCTTCTTTGGTTCCTGACTTGAATCCAACAATTTCATTTTACTTTTATCTTTTCATATTACCTGTTCAAACCAGCACCTAAAATCTGCAGAACTTTTGCTCTGTGAACAGGATGACAAGTGTTCTGATGAGGAATGAAGGTTCATCATTCATTTTCAGGAACCTGGAGTCTCTTGCGGTACTCTGTAAAAGTGAGGTTATTGCATCCATCTTCACTACCAAGCACTGTACGTGAAGAAACACTGACAATGCTTTTGGCATGAACTAGCAGAAATGGCTGAGGGTCTTGGTTCAATCTGATCTGTAAATAGGCTCACTTTGAGGGCACGTATGTCCTCCTAATTACGCCTTGCTGCTTCTGTAAACAACTTCTTCCCTCCTAACTATTCCTTTTCACACAGAAATCGGTTGAATTTGTACAATTTAAACCTCACATTACTGCACTCCTATCCTTCCAATGCATTTGAATGGAAATGCCACTTGAAAGAACTCTCCACAAGCTACTAGGCAACCCAGTTGTGACTATTGTGACTGGCTATTCCGGTCAAGCAGAGTTTTATATTACTACCATATTGTGCTCGTAGTCCTTCCCCACTGTTAGTCTTCCTTTGTTTCCAGTCAGCAAAGGAGGATTCCTTATTTTATTAGCTCCTAAAATCCTCACTATGTGATCCATGTCCAGGTAAATTTTCAACATGTCCAACCACAGACAAAATGCCTTCCACTCTGTATTAAGCTTATCTGTCAAGCATTGCCAAAAAGAGAGCATTAGTAATGCTGACAGTAGAGCTAAGTCACTCTCTTAGTATAAGTTCATTACTTGGTACTTTTCCTTAATGAGTTTTCAGATGAAAAAATTTCCACATGGATGCCCAGATAGGAGACATATTCCTGTTCAGTACATTACAAATTAATTCATAGGGCAGCACAGCTTAATTCTGTTCCCAAGCAAGTGTTCCCAGAAGTCCCAGTGCCTCACATGAGCTAATGCAGCAGTACTACCATGTGCACAGTCATAAAAGAGTAACGAGCTTGCAGAATTAACTGGAGCTTATTCAGCACTGAAGTAATTTTAAGAACGGAGGAAAGACCAGTGTGTGCTGGAAAAAAACCCCAACTGTTTCCTCCAAGAAGCAGACTGGCCTCAATAAAGACAAGCAGGACTGCCATTATGGGAAGTTAGGATTCTGAGTAGCCAAATGTATTTACTGTGAAATTCATTAACACATTAAAGGAAATTATGAGTACTTGGCACTTCTTAGTCCATTATAAATTGCATACTGTATTTTATTGGAAAAAAATAAATCCTTTGGAAGGCTAATCATGAATTAAAAAATCAGGAAAGTCCTTGCCCATAGGGTTCATCACTTGTATATGACTGACATGATACATTATTATTATTGCTACATTAAATGTCACAATTGTATGAAGATTTTTACATTTCAGAGCTTAACTCTGTTGAAGTGCCAATTGTTGTGATTTTTATGTTCATCTCTTTAGTTCTTCATCTAGATAGATAAAATGGAAAAAAAACATAAAGAAATTGAGCAGGAAAGATTACTGGACTAACAACAAAATCTTACACTTAAAGTAAGTTTGTATTATTTTCTATTTTCGCCGTTTTGAAGAATGTTTGGCTATCTAGAAAAAAAGACAAGCCTTGGAAAAGACAAATAACACCATGAGAGTGAAGCTCAAAACCACAGAAATAATTATAACTAGACAAAGAAAATAGCAAGCAGATTTCATTAGTTATGTGTTCAAATTACTGAGCTTGTTACAATGGATGTTTTCTAAAAGATCATTATTAATTCATATACAATTTAATAATAAGACAAGATAAGGTAAAGGAGGATGGTGAAGTGTGGTGATCTGTTTCCACTAAATACCAAAGAGCAGGGACGTGCTTCATCTTTGTAATGTAACACATACTCTGCACCACTTTACAAATTAAATACCTCACCCTCAAAGAAGAAAACATACTGCAACATGAGGCTTGGCTAAGCTAAGAGAATAAATTGTACTGCAGTAGCCTAAGTAAATTGAAGCCAATTACCATCTCTCAGGAGAGAAGACAAATCACATGCATCTCTGCAGCAAGTGCGATGTTTGATGCATATATGAAAAGACATATCATGAACAATTTATAGCAGTAAAGCAGGCATTGGTTCCTAAGCATTCCACACTTCAAGTACATTTCCTGTATAATAAAAGCCACTTCATGTTTTCTTTTTCTCATAACCTACATTAAGGGGTAACAGGAAAAACACTATTACTCCTAAAAGCATTCATTTTTTTATAGGAAACACATACCAGACCTTACATAGCATTACTGTTTTTTTCTATAACTACAACAGGAATTTCAGTATCACAGGGATATTTACTCTTTATTCTAAAACCATGCTAGTCTGTACATGGATCACAACCACTCTGCCTCACCATTCTCCTTATATAGAAGTGTTTTGTTTGCTTTCAGAAGGCATGGCCCCAGCTACATGCTTACAGCGAAATACAAACTAAGTACAGTCTTAATGTGAAATCAGTCATCCTAAATTGAAGTGGGTCATGCAATTTTTTCCTTCATCCTAATGCAGTGATATCATATCCAGCAAATCAAAACAAGCAGTTTAACAACATATCATATAAAAGCAGTTATATTCAAAGATAACATGCACAGGTTTTTTAATTGTGTCACACAAACACTGAAAGTTGTATTATGAATCTCTTTCCCAGAGATTTGGACCTGACTGACTGAATTGAAAAGCCACAAAAATTTACACTTCTTCAATTTTTCCTCTTGTTGCTGTTACAGAGGGATGACAGTGATGGGTCTAATTTTATGACTGCAGGAAGCTCAGTCCCGGTATACACTTCAGAGATCCCAGCTCCAATCTAAGGAAAGAAATTGACTGACCCAGAAAAAAAAACCAGATTTTATCTCTGAGGAATATCAAAGGCCTTATCTTACCTCTTCATGCAAATATGCAGAGAAAGATCTGAGAAGAATGTGACAGCATGCAATGTGAAAGTTGTATAAATTTTCTCTCTCTCAACTAAGAAACATTAAAGGAAATACATAAACACAACAATATACAGAAGGTCAAAGGGATAGTAGTTTTAATTGAAAAAGTCAGATCCTAACATGTAGGACATATCATAGGTATTATTTATTCTTTGGATGGGAATTTGCTACTTTAGGTCCAGGGAACAGCATATTCTTTTCAAACTCTGAAAGTGATGAGACAAAAGTGGCAGAGCATATGCTACTTCCATGAATGTGTGCTGTGTAGAAAGGATGTTACTAACATCTCCCATCTGCACCAGGCACATCCTTAATTCATGTGTTGCAGAGTTTGTTCAGAAATTAGGACAAGCAATGGTTTTTATTTTACTGCTATCTTCCCTTCAAAATGCAGCACTTTAACCTAGAATCTAATTTACATGTGTATTTTCAATTTTATGTTTTAACCTTAAAATCTATAACTGCTCCATTTAGCATAATACTTTTTTCTTTTTTTTTTTTACCAAAGAATGAGAAAAAATTACCTGGTGCATCCAGGTTGTGCAATAGGCAGCTGTAGCATTTAAATTACCTGCATCCTCTACCATGCCTTTCTGGGTTCCTCACACACAGCAGAATTTCAAGAGTTCCACATGGGGACATGAAGCAACATCCTGCTTGCTGCCCATATACATGGAAATATACACTGAGTGCAAATAGCTGTAAGGGGTACTTGGCCTCCACTGGGCAGTCCTGTAGGGGAACTCTCAGTTCCTAGATTAAGCATGATTATCCTATTTTCATACTCTGATCTGAGTTCACCATGACTCTGACACTGACACCTTGTATATCTCCATGATTGTCATGAAAAACAAGATGGGTAACTAAAATACAAAGCCCCCCTAAAAGTTTAGTTAAACCCAAAATATTTGTCCATAGCATGCATTTTTTTTAGTTGGGTGATTTACACTGTTAATGAAACAGGCAGAGCAATTTGATGGCTGGGTAGTAAATTCTCAAAAAGATTTCGTAAGCCTGTATTTCTTGTTCTAACAATTCTATTTCCATTTTTCAGACTGTTCATATATACAAGAATATACAAGCTCTTTGTTTTGCTTCAGATTAAAATATGCAACTGAAAAAGCTGTTTTCTGGCTTGGCTGTTCCCAATCCACATTCTGCAGAATTTGTCTAGCTGAAGCTAGAGATTGTAAATATTTTACAGTAAAATGTTATTCCTATATTTTCTAGGTCACTGCTTTTTTTTTGTTCCTGAATCATTAGGAACAAACAGCAGAGTGAAGGAAATGCTTCATCTGAAGATGAAGTACAAAGGAGATCAATTGTTCTCTGCAGCTCACCACTGCTCCCACACTGCTCCACAGCACTGAAAATATACACAGAGCTGCTTCCCTTGGGAAACTAAGATCCAGATAGTAACTCTCATTTAACGTGGGTACTTAGACTCTTCAAGGAAGTACTAGCTGGAGTCCTTTCTTTCATTTAGCCAAATCACTCTAATCAATTCCCCATAAAAAGGTAGGATTTCTTTCCATCTTTATTCTCCCAGAGCTCTGTACTCTCCGTTATGTCAGCCTACATTAATTTGAAAAAGTGACTTCTTCCTGTTGTCAGTGTACAACATTGCTGGCTGAACTTTAGGCTGAAAACTCCATCACTGAATAATATTTATAATATCACAGATAACAAACACTTTTCCACAACCCATCTTTAGTAGGTATTATGAGTAGACATAAAGATACAAAATTTCACTTATGTAAACCACAAAAATTCCCAGCTCTCATTTACTTTCTTCTGTACCCTTCAAGTCTGACAATCCTTTACCTTTTTTGAGGTTATGGTAACTCTCTTACATATCTCTCAAGTTTCCCACTCTTTACTTAAGCGCTTCACTTCCTCCTGTTGCAGAGATGTTTACTTGTGCTGCTGCAAAGGAGGAGTGGAATTGAAAGGACAAGTATCCTGCAGCAACTCCAACTCCAGCTGTGGTCTTGGCAGATTGCAGAAGTTTAAATGAGGCCACTCCAGGTCAGGCCACACAAAGCATATGGAAGGAAAATACTGGCTATTCACTAGGTGGCACTTTTATGACCCGCTTGAATCTGAAGCCAAAGAAGATGCAACCACTTTTTTTTTTTTGCTATGACATTGAAAAGGTCAAACCATATTTCATCACTGAAAATGCTATAAGACCTCTTTCACAAGCAAAAATCTGTGTGTCCTAAGCAAAGCCCAGCTTTTTATTTCTTACCTAAATTGCTGGGATACACTGAGGGAAGACTGAGATGAAGGCCTTTTCCCATTTATTCTCATTACCATTTCCCACTATGTGTGTCTGCTTTCTGCTGCTAGAAGTGGTCATAGCCACAGAGTTCTCCCTTCTTATTCAGACCAGTGCCCTAACCCACTGCTGTATTAATATGTTTTAACCTCAGCATATAGGTATACCTTTCCTTCTGAAGTGCCCGACTCGGGGAAGACCTTTGGTCAATATAATGCAAATGCTCAGGCAGTCCAACTGCGATTGTCCTCTTGTCTTCCCAATCCACATCAAGATTTTAAATGGCAAATGCAAGCAGCCTCTATCACACTGTCTGCAGTGATCGATTCTTTCCCATTCCTGCATTTCAGGGAGCACGCACACACATAATAGGGTAGACCGGGTAGGCATGTAATCGTGTAACCCATACAAAAGAACCCACAGCTAGGAGAATATCTTCATGCCCTTCCCCCATTCAGGAATTACTATCATCTTACAAGAGCCCTCCCTAAGGGCTGTACGTAGTCATGGTGACAAGACATCACCACCTGTCTGCCCCTGCAATGGAGGCAATGAGCCAGAATGCAAAGCTTTGTTTTGCTGCTGCTGCTGAATGCATACAGCACATTTCCGAATAACCTGATTCAAACAGAAACCAAAGAAAATGACAACACTTTTCAAAACATAAATCTGAAGAAAGTTCCAGATTTATTAATAATGGCTTTTAAAAATGAATCAATAAAACAAAGTGGCTTGAAAATCTACATGAATAACATGCTTCACACTCTTTAAAATGCAATTTTAGTCATAAAATCATAAAAAAGGATGCATTATGAGCAAAAGCTGAAAATGCCAACATTACAGAAACAGAATTTAAAATATGCTGCAACTGTTAGCACACACTGCTTTTATTCTGGTGAAAATGCACACAGACTATTACATACTGCTTGCCTGATCTTAAAAATGTCTAGCTTGCAGCATTTTAGGTACTGACTCCAAACATCAGCTGACCAAAAATCACAAAGAAACTGGCTAAAGTACTAGCACATCACTAATCAGTGAAGAGAAGCAGTAAACATAAATAAAACAAGCAGGAGAAATTCATCCCAGCAAAGAAAGGAGACAGACTAACTGGAATGGGAGCAGACTATTTCCTCCTTATCCCAGATTTCTTACTTATATCTCTGGTTATGCATACATTAGGCAGCACCTCACAGCTCTCAGATGTGGCTGTATGCCCCTACCTCAGGCTAAGCTTGCACTAGGCAAGACACAGTAGGAGCATCTCCTTTCTCTTATCTTCCCAGCACACTGGGTTTCCCCAGGAAAGAAATGAGGATTGGTAAGCATTTTCAGTGTTCATCAATTCCCTGAAATGGGTGAATTGGAGGGCGAAGACTAAAAAGCAAGCTGCAGAGTTCTCTGTTCTGTGGTTTAGATTTACCATCAGAGATGGTACATAAGTTTTCTGAGGTTGCACTGTTGAATTGGGCTGGGCCTCTATTTTCCCATATGGGCAAGATCTACTAGACACCTGGATCTCCTATGGATCTACTCACGTGGGCTGGACCTTCTTTGCACATGCTCCAGCACTTGAATGTCTTTCTGGGAGAGAGAGGCCCAAAACTGAACACAGGATTCAAGGTGTGGCCTCACCAGTGCCCTGTACAGGGTGTCAGTGCCCTGGTCCTGCTGGCCACTACTGCTGATAGAGGCCAGGATGCCATTGGCCTTCTTGGCCACCTGGGCACAGCTGGCTCATGTTCAGCTGGTGCCAGTCAGTATACCCCAGGTCCTTTTCTGCCTGAAAAGATTTCCAGTCACTCTGTCCCAAGCCTGTGGTACTGCCTGGGGTTGTTCTGCCCCAAGTGCAGTACCTGGCTCTCTGCCTTGCTGAAACTTGCAATTGACCTTGGCCCACCAATCCAGCCTGCCCAGATCCCTCTGCAGATCCCTTCTGCTCCAAGATCAACACTCCCATCCAACTTGGTGTCATCTGCAAGCTGACTGAGGATGCAGTCAATCTCTTTGCCCAGATCATCAAAAGAGCTATTAAACAGTATTGGCCCCAGTACTGAGCCCTGGGAACACCACACCCAACTGGATTTAACTACACTCCAGTTTCCCCACCACTCTCTGGACTAAGTCACCCAGCCAGATTTTTACCCAGAGAAGAGTAGCACATATAAATCAGAAGCAGCCAGTTTCTCCAGGAGAATGCTGTGGAAAACAGTGTCAAAGGCTTCAGCAATGCCTGGGTAGATGATATCCTCAGCATTTTCCTCCTCCACTGAGACACCTTGTCATAGGTGTCATAGATTACATCAGATGTTCTTCCATCAATTATTACACTATTTGTAAAGAGCAAACATTTTATCTTTCAAGTGGTTATGGTTAGCAGAAAAGGCATAGTTTTGATAAAGTTAGGAGAAATTAGGAGTGCTTCAGCGCTCTCAGGTACTAATTGATTGAATTTTGACTTATCCTTACAATTGCCCAAAAGCAAGGTGCTTGTGCACTCTGCCCGTAGTCACTCTCCTTCTTAACAGGCAGGCACAAGCTTCTGGCATCAGTAACCATAAAATCTTCATGTCCACACCCAATATTCAACAAACGCTAAAGGTCACATGTGCTAAAGTTAATCTGCCATCTTGTGGGTATATATTACAATACACTTTTTTATTATCAACCATACAATGTATTACAGATAAATTAGCATCTTATATTTGTATAAAAACTACCTAAAGGTTTCTGAATGAAAACTGGGAGACACAAATGCAACCTACCACCTGGTAAATAAGACATACACAATGACTATTGTAATTCCTAAAGAAGTAAACACAGAGGAAAATTACCCAAGATACAGTAGTAATTCTAGTTGGACAGACACTATAGGCTGGAAACTTAGTCACTTTGAAACAAATAACAATACAGCTATAAATTATGAGTTAACTGCATAATAAATTAGCATAATTTAAAAAAATACTCTTTTTCAAACACAGGAAGAAAGATCAGTCATGAGGTGCTGAGTAACAACTTCATTACTGCTCCGGCTGCCAGTTAAATTGTATATGGCATAGAGCAAGTGCCAATTTAAAGGTAAAGTCCAAATGGCATCTTCAATGGTACAAACATCAAAAGTGTTTCCCCACAGATACATAAAACTTGCCAGCAAATTATGACCATCAAAGAAAAAAAAATCTTAAATGGGTTTAAATATGGCTTTGAAATGCAAACAGCTTTTTCTATTCTGTGTGGAATATTATTAAATTAATACATAACAACATAATGAAATGATATTAATTTAACTGGAGATTAACTTCAACAGTGTCATGAAGTGTTGGTCCCTGAAAGAAACTCCCAAACTTCTATCACACTTCATGTCTTTTATTTGTTATTATTCTAATAAAAATCTCTGTCTAGTCATGAATTGTGGAAACTCTTTATAAAATTAACAATAAAACACTGATTCTATTTTATATACAGATGATTTATTTCAGTGTAATCCATCAAGACACTTTTCCTCACCTCTGATGATAAAGACTATTTGCAAAGCTATAAGACTCTAAGGTGCTTTCATAGGAATAGTCCTACTAGATAGAAGTAATACACTAGTATGGAGACATCATGTGTCTAAACATTTGGTTTTTACAGTTGGAAATCAAAACTCTAGTTATGTTGTAGCAAAAGGTATTTAGGGTGTTTTAATAATAACAATTAAATGGACTCAAAGGAGGGGCAAATAGCATTTTAAACCATCATTGTTAGAGCCATGATGTGTGTCACTTGTGAAAGTACTGTGGTAAAGATTCATATTTTTCTTCAGCAAGATTGAGGATTTAGCTTAATTCTTGGAAAGGAAACCTGGAATCTTTATGAGCTAGCTAAAGTTAAATACCTATCTTTACTTAGGAAAATGAGAAAAAGACAGCAATAGAAAGTATGTCTCAATAGCTTATGATGTCTCTCCAAAATGCCTTTCAAGAGGAAAAAAACATCATTTTCTTATGAACACCTGGGATGTATTTTCAGACTGAGAAAATAGTGTGCAGAGCGTTTGACTGTTTACCCAGACAAAGATAATCTTAGCAGTAGATAGACATGAAAGTATTGCAGACATATTGAGTCCCTGAATGAATCTGCCTAGCTCCAAAGCCGTCACAGGGAGAACAAGATCAGCAGGAGACCTCTTTCGGGTTACCTTTTACCCCCAGTGCAGCTGATTTGAAGAAGGGGATGGGGGTGGGGTGGTAATTGGTAAATATAACAATATTCTTGGTGTAATTCTGACATCAAATATTTTCATAGAAGATTAGCTTGGTAGCCTGGTGAGTCAAAATTTTGCCTTCCCCTATGCAAAAAATTATTATACCTCAATTCCTCAAAGATCAATATACCTCAGAATCGCAAAGATGAGGTCTTCTTCCACTTCCATAAAGTACTATAACAGATATACAAATTCAAATATGACACAAATTTAGCTAAGAAAAATCTCTATTTATATCTATATATTATATTTATTTATACAATCCATCTGAATTTTTTCTACTCCTTTATGAGTGTTGTCTCAGTTACATTATGAAGTATTGATTAATCTCAGTGAAATGTATCCTCAGAAATGGAAGCTTACCACAAAATTAAGACATGGAGTTTGACCTACTAATCTTTCAGGTGCATTACTGCCAGGTTTTTTGTTCAGTTCAGTTTAAAATTAAGTATTGTTTACAAATCCAAATTCTACATATGGGACATGGTTTTGAATTAAAATTCTTACTATAACTCTGTTGCAGTCATAACCTCCTAATTGGTGTTGGTATGTGATCAAGACCATGTATTTACATACATTCATGTCTGTAAAGCAGAAGCAGACAGGAAGATATCAAGCAGAACGGGAGGAATCAGGGAAACAGAGAGAGCCTTTCATGTGGACAACATACTCAACCTACCAAGCCCTGCAGTGAGACTCCAGGGTAACTACTCTTATCCTATTTCTCAGTAATAAAAAGATGAAAAATAAGAACTACAAAAATTACAAAAGGAAGGTAAGCCTTGGAGACAAACACTGAGGCTCTTGAATTTGTATTAATATGGACAGTAGCATAAGCACTCTGTTCATTTACAAAATCTGAGATAAATAATACAGAAGAGTAAAGACTAATAAAGCATTAACAATTTTCTCTCTGTTCTCATATAGCTTTGTGTTATTTGTTCTGAACAAGACTGGATATTAGTAGCAGTAAATGAAGCTCTAATATTGAGCTATTTACCAAGACAACATAAAAAGCTCTGAAATCCAATAAATTTTTCTTAATATCTTTAATATTACTGCCATAAAATGGTAAGAGATTCCCAGAAAGAAAACAAAACCTAACTGTATTTAGGTCTTCATTAGGAAACCAGGCTGCACTTTAACTGACTAGAAGCAATTCACTGATGAGGCTGGCTGCGTCCAGGTAGAACAGGTAAGGAAGAACAAAATTTTCAAAAATCTCACCATGTCTTTGTGCTTGCTCTAGTTTACTGTATATAATCCTCAAAGTTTTTACTCTCTCTTAATAAGTGACAGCTTAAATCTAAAAATCATTATAAACTGTGTACACTAAAAATCTTTTTCATGTGTAGTTGTGATGTCACCATTTTACCACTTATCCTCTACTTCTGATTAATGGTCAAACATAAGATTTTGCAGTGAAGAGAAATACTGTTAGCCCGTTTATGCACCACTTCAGCAAACTGAAAGGCTGACAGCATATGGTCTGACTAACATGAGGTGACAGAAGGAAGGATCTTTAAATCACCACATTCTAAATTAATTTCATGGCTAAAAGATGGCTATGTATTGGCCATGTGTGATAATGTGGTCTTGCATGCCCTGTTCTCTTTGTGGTGACCTGTGTAAAGGTATCCTAAAAATATTTCAAATTAAGGAAACCATGGTATCAGTTCTGGTTAAATACCAATGTTTGATTCCATGGCTTACATTTTTAGTGAAGAGTCTCCTTAAAAAATTAACTATCATATTCAGGATGAATAAAGTAAATCCAATTAAGCAAAACCCAGAATTACAGTTGGTCAATAACTAATAAAAAATAAAGGTTATTTCATGGCAGCTTGCAATAAGGATACTCTAAAATTCTTATTGACTTTCCTAATCCTAGTAAAATCCTTCTAATATGTTTTTATAGACCATAACTCTGCAGTACAGCAAGCAGACTTTGTGCATAAACAAGATGACCTAGTTTTCAACATCTGCAAGTCTTAGCTCGAAGCTTGTTTGTTACTTGAAAAGGCAATTAAAATTTAAACAAGTGTGAAAGAACAAACCCTTATTTTCCTTGAATTTCTGTGAAAAAACCCAGTTACACATTAACTAATATTTAATACAAAGCCACATCAGAACTCAAAATAACAGCAGATAATTAATATTCATTTTTTAGAATAAAACAAACCACAGACAGATACTAAAATATACACAAAAATATACAAGAACAGTAGGAGTAATCAATTCAGGAGATTAGGCTGGGAAATTCCTTTCAAATTATAAACCATGTACAGAATGTGTAATCTCACAGGACATTCTACAAGTAAGAGAGAAGCTGTGAGTCAATGAACTAAGAGACCTGTGTATTCTTGTATGGAATTCATTAAAAATCCAGACACTCACCTTGCAACAGACAAACATTCCACATAAAAGGTGACTTTCAAACATCACTATTTACAAACTCATTATTACTCTTTTCCTCTGAAAGCAATTTTTTTTCATTGTATTTGCATCTCTTATTATTTAACTAGGATGGATTGGCTGTTGGTTATTGAACATGATGTTTATTACAAGCAGAAAGGTGATACAGATCAAAATAATTTGTTCCAAAGAGCTTGTAAACCAAACACAGGAAAGCACAGGAAAAACTCCCAAAGGGCATTACAGCACCCATTTTAAAAGGAAGCTAAAGAACTCCAGTAATTTATACTTCTTCATGTCTTGAAAAATGTTCTGGAAGACAAAGTTGCAAGAACTTAATACACATTATAGTAAAAAATGATACTGAGTAAATTTAGCTCAATACTATAAACACCAGATTTCTGCTTCCACAGACTAGAGTATTCATAAAAGGAATAATTGATAAAGATGAAGGATGGGAAATAGAGTAATCACAGGACACTAAGCCACTTTTAAAATTAAGTATGAATTGCCATTCTTTGTGAACATATATTTAAAATGCAAATATTATTCAAAAATAAAAATGCATTATCTGATTACATAAATATCTGATCTTAATGCATTAAAGAAATGTAGAAGGATAGGTTGCCATTAGCAGAGAAATATTATTATTTCCTTGCTATACATTTATGTACTTTCTGCTCCTTATATTTATATTAATTTGTCTTAATTTTGTTGTGATTTCTTTATTTTTTTAATTATCACCTACTCAGACATTCTGCTCTTATTAATACAAAGTATTTTCAAAGCATGAAAGACACCAGACATACATGCTTTTCCTTTGACACTGATATTGGGCAAAATCATAGAACAGAAAATAAAGGCTGCAGTTTGTAATTGGAGATGCTAAAATAACTGATCAGCTAACTGAAACAGCTTAGGACGAACTAAGTCTCACCACACATCACTTTTTTCTGAACACAGGTTTATTTGATCAAAGTAACTGTGTTGACATCAAATGCCTTGCAGAGTCTTCTAACAGGCTTATATGACATTCTGAGATACAGAAAAATAGTAATTTATAAAATACAGGCATCCAAAGGTCAATACAAATAAGATGCTTTTAATACAACAGAGCTTTTCCATGCAGATTTTATGTGGCTGGTTTTGGCCAACAGTAACACAGACCTATTTATCATAGCCTGGAGCATGGTCCTGCATCACATTCTGGCATACTCACTCAAGAAGCAAAGAGAAGAAGTTGAAAAAGTCTAAGACAAAAAGACGAAAAAGGACCAAAAAAAAGACCAAAAAAACCCCACCAAAAAACAAAACACAAAACCAAAAAAACAAACCCAACCAAAAAACCAAACCAACAAACCAAAACCAAACCAAACCAACAAACCCCTCAAAACCAACCAACCAAACTCCAAAAATGTCAAAAAGATTCAAGGAACAATTTTAGACCTTAAATAACAACAAATAAAAATTGTGCTTCATGTACCACCAATCCAACTGAATACTGAAGCAATGTGATTATCATCTACCTATTACATGCAGAAGATATTGCTTTTACATTCTTAAAATGCAGTGAGATAATATGGCTTGCATACTATTCTTTTCAATATCATAATCTTGTAATAGATGCAAAGTCTAATGCCCAATCTCAGAATATCTGCACACGAGCTACAGCCCTGTAAAATTACTCAATTTACTATGATTTACACAATTTATTTCACTCTCACAAGGAGGAGTTATTAGAATTACTACTAGAATCCTAGAAGAAAAAAAAAAATCAAAATTCCTTCAAGAAACATAAAATATAGTAAGAAGTTTTTAAAAAACCCATACATAGAAACATCTCTTTGGATTCTTTTTTGGTATTATAATGCACATGAGATTACATGCTTTGGAGTTCAAATTGCCTGACTCCGGTATCTTTTTCACCAGTAGAACAGCTTTACGTATTAACGGATATTTCTTTAAATCATATGCACCTCGTTATTGAAGAATTCTGCCTTAGTGTAACTTATGTTTGGATTTTATCATTCTACCATCCTCTCCTTCTCTTAGACAATTCATTTCCTTGTGGCACTATCTGCGAAAAGATCACAGGTTAACCTGGTGGCTACTAGCCAACAGCCAGTTTCCCTTCCAGGACAGCACCTCTGGGCACATGGTCAGGCAAATCAGCTCACTCCATCCTGATTCGCCCCAGACACGGACACAAGTGATTCATCCCTCCTGGCAGATGGGCTGCTGACATTTCCATCTCTGTTTACTGGGTTAGCTGACAGATTGCTGACATGATCCCTTTATTTTCTCTCTATTCTCTTTACATTAGAGCCAGGAACTCTAGCAGGTGAACACCTACTCTCTGCTAAAGAATGGAAACATCAAGTGGAGTCCACTTTACAAGTAGTTTCATTTTTAGAGTATAAAAGTTAAACATTCATATTAAAAATATACATTACAAAACTCAGTTTGACAAAAAGTATCACAAGTCATGATGCATGTGAATTTCACATACAGATGTTATTTATCAAGGAGGACAAAAGGTTTTGCAAAGATTTTAGAAGGTACTGCAAAAATACTTATGAACAGTCTTGATTCACAAAAAAAAATTAGATCATACCTCTTTTTTAACTTAAAGAAGAAGCAAATTTCAGTCTATAAGATAAAGAATTTTAAATTTGGAACTTGCAAAAGGCAATGCACTTTTTCACAGTAAACAAGTGACTTCAATAACTTCAGGAGTGTAAAAGTCTGGCCAAAAAGTTTCTCTACCTATAAAATACAGATATATTAAAATTTTTGTGCTGTTTACCAAATAAGTTCATGTAAGCAAGTTAAACTTGACATTACTCAACTGTAAAAACACAAAAATCTTAATTATATATAGGATTACACAAATAAATCTTCCTAGGAATGGAACTTCAAACCCCTACAGGACACAGAGAGAGAGGACAGACCTGACCTAGATACGGGATTGGCAGAATTTAAAAAGACCACTAGTGCTCCAAGAAGCAGAAAAGGGAGCGGACCCATAAACTTCTGATACCACTAGACCAGACTCTGCAGGGCACACAAGAAAATGGAAAGCTATTTGTTTATTCATTGTTCACTGCAATCTCACTAATTTGTGACAATACATTGGACTTTTTTTCCAGAGATTAAATCATCATGGGCAAAAAATATACAGCATTTTGCATGAAGGTCTTCCAATGATAGTTTAAACTCAAAACATTCTGCCACATCCTACACAAACCAGCCTTTTAAAACATACTATGCCTTTAATATGTCTATTTTAATATACTCCAGAAACTGAAAAAGTTCCAGTGTGCCCACTCCCTCTTCTCTAGGCTACCACTTCCATTTTTGCAGTTTCTTAGACCTGGTAAGTGCTGCCTGCACATAGCTAAACGAGTCTCTGTGAAAAAAGAAGCAATTAATGATAGTGTCCAAAATTAAAACAAAATTAACTTTTCCATATCCTTAAACTCCTTTCTCAATATATTTGTTTCTTGTCAGTTTTAAGGGGATAAGGTGAAAAATAGCGCTTAGCACTGGATCTGCCAGAACTTTACAATTCATGACACAGCACCTAATGGAACAGCAGAAGAGAGTTGATTTGAATAATATAATTTCAAAAATCGGCTAAGAGAAGAATAGATAAATTTACTTTTTTATGACAAGCTGTTACTATCAAAATAAAAACAATTTTTAATTCCTATCAGCTTCTGGGTTTGAATTTTATTTAGTTTCAAAAACTTAAAAACTTAAAAATAATTCTACAGGTCAATCCTTGCTCCCCCCAGTATTCATATCCCATGCTGAACCTCCCTTTTTTTTACAGAAAAGCAAGGGTTTCACTGATTCAAAATGCCTTCAGTTCTTTCTTTAGATCTTAAGAAGGAAGACTTTAAAACACAAAACTATATTTGGCAGCAATCTTTTGATATTTTATAAAATGGAGACCTGCAAGGAAATTCAATTTGTGGTCAAAAGAGACACAATGTTTCCTTCAAATGCATGGTAGGCTAGCTCAAAGTGCCTGTAAAATGTGCTCACTGATGCAAATGCTTAAAACATTATCTACTGCCAGTAGCTGCACCACCGGCAGTAGACTACAAGTGCAGAAAATTTCTGTCTACTATAGCAGAAAACTGACACTTTATACATGCTTATAACTGAGCAGAAAAAGCCTAGCAAAAGGAATAAAAGCATTTTTGATATATATAACAATAAAAATCAAGTTTTAGACAAAAAATTTAATCTAATATAAAATCTTATCTTACTTAGAGCACACAGATTTTAAATAGGAACTATCTAAAGACACGTTTAAGTTACTGTGTCCTCAATCTGTGGCATGAATTTCTAAAGAGGTTTTGCACTGGGTTATCTTTGTACTATTAACAATACTATGCATATTTTATCACCCTTTCCCTTTTGACAGAACTGGGTCTCCACAAACACACAGAAATCTGGAAGCAGAGTATAAGTGTTTTAAAGCAAACATTTAAAATATAAAACTGAGACACTACAATTGGTTTTACCAGTACTGACCTTGTATTACATAAAGAGGTTATGCTAAATTTCTTTCTGATACTAGTATTGCAACGAGGAGCCAAAATTTTAAGACTCCTTCTGGAAGCAAACAAAAATTCTTCTGAAAGAAAATAAAATTCTGTCATGAACCACTTTTTCTGCTTTGAACTGCTAATAAATCATGTAGGATATATGCCCAAATTCTAACTCTATAGGCTACGGACCCTTGCTATGAGACCAAAGAGTCTTACTACTCATAATTCCACTTTTTATTTAATTTGGGTCACATACAATTACACACATATTTTTAAGAGCATTATCCAGAGAAATTGTTGAATTTTTGTTCAATCACTTGTTGAAGAGATGTCACATTTCTGGCATCAGGATTGTCTGTGTTTAAGTTCAGGTGCTCCAACACCATCAAGGTCTGTGTCACTGCAGTTTTAACTCCATTTATTGACCTTTAGACCAAACATAACTAAAGTTAAGTACAATTTTTAAAAAATTCAAAAAAGGAAAAAAAACCCACTCCCTGGTCCATTCAGAATGGTGATGTAAAGGGAGAAATTAAGTAACAACCCAAAAAATAGCCTTGTGAAAATATATTTTTTTAATCCCCCATGCCTTAAAGTGCTTTCAGGCAGCTCAGGAAGGACCAGGTCAACTTCTACAATACTAAGCAGAGTTCTCCTGTCAAGGATGTATTATTTAAAAGGTCCTTTTCCATCTAGCTCAAGGCATAGAGAATTTCATTTTGTTAAACCAAATGTATGCAATTGGCAGGGTAAAAAGTGAGCTATACTTCTGAAGCCAAGGCTAACCAGTAACTAGATTCGTATTTTATAAATTGATCCCTTTCTATTTATAAAGTGATTTGACAAGTACTGTGGCAGGCATTTTACACTGGCTGGGTGTCATTCTGTGCTCACTCAGAGTATTTATGCCTATGTGAGTACTGCAACCTGTGTGTTGCAGGACTAAACTAAATGTGTTAACACCTCAAAATGCTGCACACACAAAAGCTGCTGTTAGTTTAAAGGAAACAAAAATTTTCAGAAACAGCTATTTAAAAGACAGTCCACAAGGAAATGCTTTTAAAGCGTATCATACTAAATATTTGCCTTGTAGACTGTGTTATTCTTCAGTGAAATAAGTATTTGCTCATATTACTAAACATCAATTAAAAATATTAATGCAGTAAAATTTATTAAAACACACAGATAGCTGCCAAATACATATGGAAATTGTGACTGAAGTAGCTTACAATATGAGAAGAAAAAATGAATTAAGTAATTATTTTAATAAATTGTACACACATACACAAAATGCAAATTCAAGACAGATAAAAAATAACACCAAAAAGAACCTTACTCATTTAATGAGATATTTTAAAGTCTTTCTTGTTTTTTGTAAAGAAACTTTTGAGGCTCCTGCACCTAAAATCAGACTTCCTGTATCAGTTATGTTTGTGTTCTTGGCTGTGACAGCCTCAGCTGTGCGGCCCCTACACTGCACTCTCGTGTGCTGGTGTGGTAATGCAATAGTTCACTACTACTTGTTCCAACAATGTGCAGTCTCTTCCACACAGAGATACACCACGGGAAAGGAGTGACACAGCAGTTACCAGCATGGGAGAGAACTCCTTGGGCCTCATTTTTTGCTGCTGGAGCATACAGCAAGAAAAAAAAATTATTAACACACCTGCAAATGTTCTTTTCTGAATTGGTACTGTAGATCAGGACTACTAAATACTTCTTTTGCAAATAAAACTGAGTGAAGAGAAAGTAGTAAGACAAGCTGTTACTATCACATTATGGTTCGACAATAATTATTCATAGAATAATAACAAAACATTTATTTTAAGTGGAAAGAACCTACTATAATTCCTCATGCAACTACATCTCTTGGCTGTAACAGGAATTGAGATTCTCAATTCCTTCATAACATGTGTTTCTTGGCTTTATCAGACCTGTGCTTATCCTACCTCTAATGACTATGACCACATTGGTGCACTTCTGAACCAAATCTAGTGAGCTGTTGATATGGTGGTGATCAGTGAAAGGTTGGATGAATAATCTTGGGTGTCTTTTCTAACTTTAAGGATTCTATGATTCTAACTGCACCAGAAACCTACTGTCACCACCTCAGTCCTGCCATCATCTCAATCCTCCAGATGTTTCCAATTTTATAATCAGTTATACTTTTAGGGCAGCACCAGGAACCTTAAAATAGTTTTTAAAACATTTGAATAATGTGCTATCTCCACTGCTATGCTGCAAAATCAACATTTAGAAACTCTGAACAAAATTGTTTAGCTTATTTTTGATTATGCAATTGTGATGCTTATTTGCATATATTATATTAGTAAAAAACATATTGAGGAAAAGAGGAAAGGGATTGATTGGGGATCACCTTAAAAAGCAATAAAATACCTATAATGCACAACAATGTCTAACAGTGGAAAAACTCTAGCTGCAGTCCTTTCTGCAATGTCACTAATGGTTGCTGTGGAAATAACTGTTATTAATCCAAAACTGAAAGCAGGGAGCATCTGGAAATTCACAGCTCAGTCTGCAGCATCTCTAGCGTTAAATTTCTAATGTAAAAATTTCTTGCCCATAAATCATATTCTCTCAATCCTTTTCTGCCTCCCACCCAGCTGCACCTCCACCCACCCTACTTCAAGGCTGTACTGTTTGTGCAAGGTAATGTTCATCGCTGCATATAGTAAAATGAGTCTACCTTCTGTTACCCAACAGCTCTTCTTTTTCAATCCATATCATTAATAGTTAGTCACAGAGCTATTATTCATTCTTTGAACTCCTAAAATGAGATATCACTGATAGGTTTATATCCTTAGCAACTGCACATAACATGGAGAACTGTATTTTGCTGAGCCGTATCATCACATGTTCCTATTTCTGCTTGCAAACAGACTCTTGTTGTTAAAGAACGGGTGTCAACAACAGGCTTCAACAGGGTATTTCATACCAGTTAACATGCACAGCATGTCTTTACCTCCCCAGCAATGTCACTAGTTTGAGTGACTGAAGTCTTTCAAAGTAGATTTCTCTACTAGCTAGTACCCATTAACCCTTGGTTCTACTATAAAAATATACATAAGTACATATATGTGTTTGTCTTGTATAATTCTGCCTCCTTATATGCACAAGAAAGGCAGATACATTAAACTGTCTAAAATATTCAATCGCATCATGGTAATTATAGATGCTTATTTTTAAATTTTGTATTTACTACTTTTTACTTGAATTATTTACTATCTATTCCTTCATTTTACTCCATATGCACAGTAAGGAATATCCCAAATAGAAGAGATAAGACTGTAACATTCTTTAAAGAAAACATAATTGTTTCAATAGTCATAATCAGATGTTATATTTACTAGGAAAGAATGTTCAGGTAATGCAAGAACTTTAAAAAATTACATATCTAACTTTACATACATGTTTGCATTAATATACTTTTCTATAACAAAAGAAGATGTTTTGGAAGACCTCCTTCTGTTATAATAAACATGAAATGAATCCAGTGTTTAGCTGGTCTTTCAAGACCCAGCCTGGACAGACCCTCTCTCATATATAATTTATCCCTTTCCTAAGACAGTAAAAATGTTCATAAATAAGGAAAGTCATAAGGTCAGGGAATTCTACAGTAGCACGAATACTTAAAACCTGACATCTCTGTAAGTAAATTCTCCATTTGATAGGGAAAATATGGCCACTGTTCAAATCCCATGTCTTGTTTGTGGATGCTTTTTGGCCAGAATTAGAAGTGGATTTCTTGCAATTCTACATCCCTTTTAAGGTCAACCATGCTTCAAAAGCACCACAAGGAATCCAAAACTCACAATCTTAATACAACTATTACCTCCTTACACAAAGGGAACTTTTGTTCATGCAGTGCTAGAGTAACATTGTGTTCCATACACAAACCTGGTATGGTCTGCTATCCATTTCCATATTTGCAATAATAAGCTCTTCAAAACAGTGCCTCTTCAGTAACTCTCCTAGAAAAAGTATATTTTTGGCCTTGAGAGGTGGAGGATATTTTGTAATACCTCCAGCTGAATTTTCTGTTGAACACAGATATGTGTATATATAACACGCATATTTTCACACAGATGCACATACAAACAGGTATCAACCTTTCCATTTCTTGGTCCCATTGAAAATGCTACAGAAGTCCCTCCTGTCAGTTATCTTTACTGAAAACAGAAAAGGATTGCATTTATTAGCAAATACTTTATTGTTATGATCGCAGTTATCCATTCCTTTAGTTAGTTGTTATTGCCAATGGAGATTATTCTCAGTCTTTCCCCAGTGACGCTCTATTTGTCACTATTCTGGGCATTAATCCAAGTCCAAAGATAGGAATGAAAATTATAGGCTCTTCCTACATAGCTTTCCTTTTTAGCAATTTCATGCAGGCTCCACATTAGCAACTTCTAACTTCTCTCAGAATTCTTCCTACATAAGTCATTCTCCAAATTGATCAAAAGTAGAAAAAAAATCAGCTAAATTCTCAAAGGGATATTATCCTTTAACTTCTTACTTGAAAATACTTATTTTTTCCAAATTCAAATAAAGGTAGTAGATTGGGGAGGGGGGGAGGGGGGGAAGGGAGGTGTTTGGTTGTTGCTTACTTGAAGCATTTTCTATAGCATGTACCACATTAACATCTGAGATTAAATATTAGTGGATTTTTCTTCACAGTAGTTCCATAAAATGGAAAATATCATTGCCCTCATTTTATCAGTAGGGAACCCATGCACAGATAGTGAACTGCATGTGCAACATCATATGAGAAAAATATGCTGAAATCAGGAACACCTTTCTGAAAATGCAATCCTTTTCATTCCTAATTCTTGTCGGTGTTTTGGAAAATATTGCTATATAGTTTTACTATTGCTCCATGATGTTAATTAAATGGAGTGCTGAATACAACTTTTTTATTTGATCTTATTCATCACACTATATTAATGGATAGAAACTCAATTATGGGTCATGATTTATTCTGCCAAATGTTAACAAACAAGTTGGAAAAGATAATAATATGTATTAAGTAACCAATAAAAAATAGATAACCAAATTAAATTCACTCCTAGCCTGAATTAATTGACAGCAAGTCTATTTTGAAGCAGGAGACAGAACTAAGGTGTCACTGTAACCATCTGTCATATATGCTTTGACAAAGAGGAGAGACTTGTAAGGTACATCCACATCCTACTGCTAATGGAAAATCTCTGTATGTTATATGGAGCCCCTACATACCAGTAGGTGTATGTTGGATCAAACATCGCTCTCTATATGTTTACCAAATCTCTTGGTTTATATCAAGTAGATGCTTAAAGGGAGATCTGCTGTTTTACTGAACTTCAATGGAAGCTATATTTGCATGTAGCTCTTCAACCTTTAAAATAAAATCAACAGCTTTTGCCAGACACTTTTTGGCTGCATTTCACAAAGTAATGTTTTCCTTTAGGATTAAAATTAGCAATCAGATATGATTATGAAGTGAATAGTGATTGGGAAGCACTTAATCACCTAACTAAGATAAAACATTAGGACTGGCAAATCTGAAAATGCTTTTGAAAGAAAAATAGAAGAGGTTGCAAATACAGTCAATAGATAAGCTAAATACCAGGGAAGTCATTAGCAAAATAATACTCGATAAGCCTGATTGCCTCCTACTTTTTTTTTGACTAACCATTTAAAAATTATCCCTTCCCACAGTCCTTTCTAGTTTCCTCCCTCTTCCTTCCCCTAGCTAGTCCTTTTGGCAGAACAAAAACTCCCTGTTCTTCTACTCCTCCTCAAAAGAAATCAGTCTTTCACTTACTAATGGATTCCAAACCTGCATTACTGCAGAACCAACTACAGGATACATACAAACAAGTGGGTCACACCTACAAATAACAAAAACACACAAGAAGCACAACAACGTCATCCATTACATCCTACAGGTGTATGGAATTGGTTAGCTCTTCTGCTATATTCATACAATACCATAGATCATTTAGGAGTTTCATCACTGACTGCTCTTTGTACAAGATTTCATCATTAATACTGTTTTTATAAATTATATTTTAAAATAACAAACAAGTGAAAACTTATGGGGAGTTTGTAGTTTCCAAAAGGGTAGCAAAAATATTCTACCCCTTGGTACATAATAAATAAACTATATTCAGTTTACTGCTTGGAACATTTTACATTATAAATAAGTTAAATACTTACATAGCATCATTCAAACACCAACTTCCTTGATTAGATTTGCAGTATCTTATCTCACCACTCTGCACAGAAATAGAGAGAAACATGAGTTTGAAAGTGGTCAAGACTCATGACTGGACAGGCAATTGTAAGAATGCCAACTTAGAAAGATGGTCCTGAGCAAGTCAACAAAAGACAGGAGTTTGACTAATCTCTGACACAACATCTTAATTATATAAATTTTGTCATGTTTTTATAACACGGCACTCCACCACTTGATTTGTATCTTTATTTTCCATCCCGCTGATCTTTTTGAGCACGGCAAAACGGCCCCAGCGGGTCCCGCGGCTGTTGAGCACCTCTAGGCGGTTGCCAGTGTGCTGGAAGAAGGAGAGGAAGGAGAGGAAGGAAGGAGAGGAAGGAAGGAGAGGAAGGAGAGGAAGGAGAGGAAGGAAGGAGAGGAAGGAAGGAGAGGAAGGAAGGAGAGGAAGGAAGGAGAGGAAGGAAGGAGAGGAAGGAAGGAGAGGAAGGAAGGAGAGGAAGGAAGGAGAGGAAGGAAGGCAGGAAGGAAGGCAGGAAGGAAGGCAGGAAGGAAGGCAGGAAGGAAGGCAGGCAGGAAGGCAGGAAGGCAGGAAGGCAGGAAGGCAGGAAGGCAGGAAGGCAGGAAGGAAGGCAGGCAGGAAGGAAGGCAGGCAGGCAGGAAGGAAGGAAGGCAGGAAGGAAGGAAGGCAGGCAGGAAGGCAGGAAGGCAGGAAGGCAGGAAGGCAGGAAGGCAGGAAGGCAGGAAGGCAGGAAGGCAGGAAGGAAGGAAGGAAGGAAGGAAGGAAGGAAGGAAGGAAGGAAGGAAGGAAGGAAGGAAGGAAGGAAGGAAGGAAGGAAGGAAGGAAGGAAGGAAGGAAGGAAGGAAGGAAGGAAGGAAGGAAGGAAGGAAGGAAGGAAGGAAGGAAGGAAGGAAGGAAGGAAGGAAGGAAGGAAGGAAGGAAGGAAGGAAGGAAGGAAGGAAGGAAGGAAGGAAGGAAGGAAGGAAGGAAGGAAGGAAGGAAGGAAGGAAGGAAGGAAGGAAGGAAGGAAGGAAGGAAGGCATCCTTTCCGGGACCCGCGGAGCTCCGTGCGGGCAGCGCGGTGCCACAGCGCCCCCCGGTGCCGCTCCTGCAGCGCAGCGGTGCCACGGCCCCGCACAGGCTGCGCTCCTCAGCCCCTGCTAGGGGAGTTCCTGGCGCTAGGGCTGAGAAATGAATTGTACGAGGATACACCTGAGCAAGAACCACCGCATTCTGCAAAGAGGAGTTAAAAACCAAGCAGAGAACTTCAGAAAATAATCCATATTGTGTATTAGGGATACAAGGGACTTGCAGCAAAATCTGAGGAAAGGGGTTTGTTTATACTCAACAGTATATTGTGTTCTAAAATCTAAGAAAAATGTTAAGTAAATTTACCTTAGTTTTTCACAGAAATCAGGAGCTTACCATACGTATTAAAGACAGCATTTTTATTTTACTACAAGTAATCAGTTCACTATCCACTTCAGAAAACACAGAAGATATATTGCCTATAAAGGAAGGGAATCATGCCATTGCCTAGGATTTGTTCTGAAGACATTCAAGGATGAAAGAACAAAAAGTACAGCTGAAACAACAAGCACTTAGTAAAAGAAATTAATACTGCAACACCTATTTTAATCCTTTGAAAGTAAAAGCATATAAGCAGTAATCAGAGAAATTTGGTTTACTTCTGTACAGGATCTGCTAAGGCACTGGAAAAATACTATAGTAAAAGCTCTAGGATTGACATGCAGGTTAGCAGTGAATCAGTAACACTGAATGCCTTCAGGCAAGCTGATAGGCTGGTAAGTTATCAGTCACTTGTGCCTTACTTTCTTGCCTCTACTTCTCATACTTCTCTTAAGATCCTTTTATCTAAAATCTGTTACAGCAATACTTCAAGCAAACCCCTTCCTCCTCCCTCAAATTCTAGCTCATACCCAGTAAACAATCAAGGAGACACATTTGACTCCTCTGTTCAACTTCTCTTTTGCCACCCAAGGGCATCCAGCAGGTAAAAATGTGATAACCCCTTTAACCCTAGACTCTTAGTTACACGCCAGGAGTTAGCTCCTAACCCACATGCTGTCACAGCACTCATCATCGAGTAATTGGAATATTAAGCAACCATTTATTTTCTTAATTACTTTCCAAATTATAGTAAAGAAACAATAGTAGAGCTGCTGTGATTCAAAAGTGTACAAGGCAAAAAACTTCCAAGCTTCCAGGAAGAAGAAAGAAACTTCTGGGAAAGCAAATAACCAGCTCTTTTTGGACTCATACACTTTAGCTGTGGAGTTATATGGTATAACACAGCAAGGCAGTTCCCAATTCAGTCATGAGTTCTTAGTATCGCTCTCCAACAGCAGTGTGCCTGCTCGCTAGGTTTCATTGTGGCTATTCTGAACTAGAAGAATTTCAGTTTTGATTTTCCCAGCTATAGAACTCAAGAGTTAATGAGTCAGAGAGACAAACAATGAGTTTACATTTCCAATTTGCCATAAGAAAAATTCATATGTAAAGCTTCAATTTCTCCTAGTTGGTTTCATGTGAGACTTAAATTAAATAAACAGTATCTTATTTGTCACAACCAACTAGTCGGGCATAGCCAGTTGCAGTTTGAGATTTTGTTTTCCCTCCATATGCTTCCTTTGACCATAACAGTGCAGGACAGGAGGCAGAAAATGTTATCATGTAAGACTGAAGTTCCAGGATCCACAATGAGAATTATCAACAGGTTACCAACACTACCTACACAAGACTTACCGATGATAAACTTAAAGATTCTGTTTCTCCAAAACAGATGACAGTACCTTCAACTTGCAGGAAAGGAAAAGCTGTACTGGTAACTTCCAGGTCAGTTATTTAGCTTTTGTCCACTAGCTACACAAATACTACAGATTCTTATGAAGGCAAACTTAGAAGTTTCAGGATATAAACAAACATTGTCCTCAAACCATAATTCTTTTGAGTAGTTTCTGTAAAGCTCTCTGCACCCTTGCAGGAGACCAGGTGCTTGGTATTTATTAAGCTCATCAGCAACACAGGCAGACTTTCACTGTCATATCAGGAGGCTGCACTCTGCTGCAGTCCTGATCATCCTTGCAGGGGACACAGTATAGCTGGGGAGTTTCCACTCACTGCTCACATGCATCACTAAAGCTCATTTCTCAACAAAATATTTTTTTAAATGGTCCATAATGTCTTCCTGGCAGACTGTTATGTATCTCATAGCTAAGTTAATTTGCTGTTGAAAACATTAGTCCTTTCTTAATATATTTGCCTCAGAGACACTATTAAAAAGTAAAAGGTTACTGACCTTTTTACAAAGGACTAAAGAATATGACATTAAAGTGTCATGTGATTATAAGAATCATTCCCTGCAAAAATGCTCATTTTTTAATTCCTTCATTTAGAGATAAAAGGAACTTGAGTCTTCTTTATATGTCAGTTTGTACCACATGACTTATTTTTCTGGGCCTGCTTTGTGTCTAATCTTGTATCTTTAATCTTATATGGTTTCAGATGATTCAGTCATTCTTGGAGTACACAAAGAGCTTATAGTATTGACTCTTCTTTTTTTTTAATGCCTAGTTTGCTCTGATATGTTTCATGCTTGTGAAAGATGCCAATGGTTTCACTGGCATTTAGAAATCTGGTTCTCAAGCAGTATCACTGGCAAAGCAGAAGTTGCGACAGTGTAGGCTTCTCCACAAAGCTCTGCTAACGCGGTTCAATGCCTTCTCATCCTGGTGTTTATTACAGTTTATATTCCTTGCGTGGTGGGAATGTCAGGCATGTTTGTACGTAGTTTCCTGGATCATTCTTGGGTTCTTCCAGGCAGGCATATTCATGTTACATGTGCCATTTCCAATACCACTAGTACCATTGAAATTAAGCAAAAATTTCCCCAGCCATGAATTAATTTATGATTCCAAGATGAATACATCTGATCATCCCAAACCATTACTGCTTATATTTTCCAGTCACTCTATTGATAATTCAATTTAAGGCATATTCTCTGTCTAGTCCTCCTTGTGGAAAGTGTTTTGCCATAGAAAATTTCCCAAGATACTCTCCAGTAAACAAAACCCCTCCCTCTTTACTTTGTCTGTTCTGGTTTTATTGTAATTGCTCTTCCCACCCAGCTTTAAATTTCTGTGGATCTTCAGGATTCTCTTGCAGAATTTCTGCTTATGAATAGTAAAGGTACTAATAAAGATTGCTTTATGGTGGTTGTTGCTCTAACTCCTTTCAGCCTCCTAGTATGTTTCCTCATTTAATGAAAATTTATGGTTCTTTCTGTTTCCTTTTTTAGACACAAATTCCTTTTTGCCTATCTTTTTTGAAGGTGCCATCTGTTTGTTTGGCTTTTTTTGTAATTGTCTCCTGTGGTTTAATTGTGTTGGCAACCTTCAGAGCTTGATCCTGTAGCACAATCAGAGGGATAAACAATTGTACAAAGTGTCCTACAGCAAACTCCCAAAGAACATAATATAAACAGTGGATTATGGACTTGCAGTGCACCTTGAAATTTAATTCACAATGTACTGCAAGTCTTAATTCTAAGACTAAAACCAGTATTAAGCATTCTATATAACAACCACATTCCAAAGCACAACAAGAAGCAGAGAGCAATCCAAGTAATCAAAAACTACTCTCATAGAATAGGAAAAGCACCTCTGCCCAACCTTTTGGGAAGTGCCTATTCCTTTCCCTAATTCAGTGTTACTATACTGAATTAAAACTATCAGGTTTATAAACACTACTTGGTATCGTGCCAGTGTGACCAATAGAAGTATCGGACTCTTAAATAAGTGGATGCCACATTCAGGAACCAGCCCTTGTATGTACTAAGAGCTGCAGAGTGGGAGCTTGACTTAATTTGTCAAAAAAGACCTGAAGAATGTATCTGATTAATTAGAAGGTTATACATGAGAAAGTATTTCAACAAAACAGAAATTATTTTCTAAGGCATACTCCAAACAACAATTAAAACAAACCCACATTATTCAGGGCACTGTTGTAGAGCATGTGTGTGTTAGATACAGAGGCCTTGTGAGAAAATTCCTACAGTACTAAACATAGAGAGTCTGGTAGAAGACTATCTTGAAAACTTACTATATCCACTATTACACTCTGCTTTAAGACAGCTTAATTCTCTGGTTTTACACAGAATTATTCGTACCCGCCAAGAAAGAAAATAACATTGCTACAAATCATGGGAATTGGATCTTAGGCCTCTCAGAGTTTCTTTGCTGAGTCATGTCATCTGACTAGTCACACAAGAATACATGTCAGCTTGCAGCTTATCATGGACATGATTAGAGATTTTTCTGAAGGAGCTGAAGCTAACATGCTTAAGCTATTGAACAAAAATGTCATATATGCTCTTTATGTGCACTTTGTTCTCCATATTAAATCATATGCATCACAGACCTTTAAGGACAAAATTACTGATGCACAGCACATGTGCTCCTTTAACCACTACAGTTTATCCTAGCAAAGTATTATCAAATATAGGCGTTATTAAGACTATAGAAAGGAAATTAGCACGCTCTATTTTCTCTGCTATTTAGTTGTCAGCTCTCTGGCATTTTTCCCCATCATGGTTTAATCTTGTTGAAAATTTTGGGTCCACAGTCTGATGATGCCCGCCAGTAATTGGAGCAAGTTCCCAAAGTTAGGTGGATTTTTTTACTCTTGCAGGCCCTACATCTTTGTCCAGCAATACTTCACAAAATTAATGACTGCCTCCAATTTTTTACCACTACGACTATCTATGGGTTTTGGTTTAAGATGTCTATTTCTTTGTGTGGCTTGTTCCTCATTTCCACAGCATATTTCTGCTGAACACTGCTTGTTTTCAGCTCGGTATCCAGCGACTAAACTTTCAGCACTGCCATTTTGCATTTTTTAATTAGTTTGGCCTCTTCCCATACTTTCACTAGAACCTTAGTGTGCTTTTTATCGGATTCATCACGCTTTACAGCAGATCACTCTCCCTGAGGAGAATAGCGAGGCCTTGCCAACAACACCGATATTGAAAAGCAATCACAAATTAGCAGCTATGACATCGGATGTGGATTTCGTTATACAACCCACCGAGAAAGCTTTCCTGGTGCCCTTGGCGTACACAAGGACTGAGTAAACTCGAAGTCTCCCAACTTCAAGGCAGAGAAGCGCTTACTTTCTCGTATGTTTCCAGTGAAGGGGCCGTCCGGAGGAGGGGCCGCCGCCTCACCGCCCCCGCCCGCCCGTGCGAGCCCTGGGCGCTGCTGGGGCACCTGACCGCGGTCCGGCAGGTCCCTGGAGCCGCGGGCAGGGCCGGGCCGGGCTCACTCCGCCTTTCCCCTTCTCGGAGCGCTCCGAGCGCGCCTGAGGGGAGCCCGTGCCGGGCGCGCGGGCCGGGCGGCACCGGCGCCCCCAGCCCAGCGGCGCCGCGAGGGACGCGGCGCGCCCGCCCCGGGCCCGCCGGCCATGGAGCCGCCGGCGGCCGCCGCTCGCCAGGTACCGGGCAGACCCTGGGGGCAGGCGAGCTGTGGGACTCTGCGCGGCTCAGCGAGCCCGCCGGCACCCGCCGGACTTCTCTCTGCGCTCCGTGGGCCGCGGGGCGGGGATGGGTGTGAGGGGCACGGCGGGTGGTTGCGGCGGCTCAGGGCGAGCGGCCGCTGGAACGTCCCTGCTCCGCGATCGAGCGGGCGGCACCGACGGCACCGACGGCCTTTTAATCGCTGTTCAGTTGCCCCCGAATTCGTAGGAGGAAGAGAGAGTCATAGGTGCCACGCAGGGGGAGAAATGTGGTCCCGGGGGCCTCACCCTTGTGAGGCAGGGGACGGGCGGCCGCTCGGCACGGCTGGAGTTGGGTGCCGCGTGAGGAGCGGAGCGCCCGCGCCCGTCTTCAGCCGAGCCCCACCATCTCCAGCCGAGCCCCACCATCTCCAGCCGAGCTCCACCATCTCCAGCCGAGCCCCACCATCTTCAGCCGAGCCCCACCATCTCCAGCCGAGCCCGCTGCCGGCCCAGGGCTCGCAGGGGGCCCCAGGAGAGGACCCTGCCGGAGGCAGACGCCTCCCGTTCTCTTCTCCGCAGCCTCCCGCGTTGCACAGCTCTCCGGCCGGGCTCCCAGCTGGCATCCCCCCTATCTGCGGGCCAGCGGCATCCTCGGGAGCGCTGCTCTTCACACGGGAGCCGTTTCACCTGTGACACAACTTTCTGTTGCCCTTTTTGTCGCTTCCAGCTGGGGAAAGGGACCAGGGCTTAGCAATGCACATTCTGTTAATTTCTTGTAGCAGCTGAAGAGAGGAAGCTGGCCTGTTCTGTTCAGTGCAATTTCACCTGTACTGTGTTGTTAGCAGAGAGCATTAAAATTTCAGGAGAGAATGACAGTGTTGCTTCTGTTGCTGAAATCAGTAGTGAAATAAAAATGTAGCACAAGTCTAGATAAGAAACAGCTGAGAGACACTGTTACTTATGAAATTATGTGATATGAAGTAAGATAGGAAATAGTGGTTAGTTTGCCTGTGATGACACAGAAGACTTTGGGACCCCAAGCAAAAATACTGAATGGTGGATTCAGAACAAATTTAAATACCTGTCTCTTCCTAGGATGCATAATTAAAACATGGCATTCACATGATTTTGTAGATGCTAAGAGTTATACACTGTTTCAAAAAAGGGAAAAATCAAGCAGTAGTCCATTAAGAAGTGTGATGCATCAAGAACACAACCACTTTGGGAAATCCAGAATTCACAAAATGAGGAAAGCTGGGACAGGAAGGTTATTTGCTAACTAGCTATTTCCTCTGTTCTTATGATCTTCCCTAAGCACCTTCCATGGTCATCACTCAGAAATGGGATACCATGCTATATTGGCCTTTGATCTGAAACAGTGTTACCCTTCTTATCTTAGTGCTGCTCAAGGATTAAAGGTTCCACTGAAATGTGTAGCCCTACTGGAGGCAATCTTATGCCTGTCAGTTTATGTGTCTATCTACAGATGATTTTGATTTTTCAGTTTTGTTTTTTTTTTTCAAGGAGTATTAATGACAAGCAGCTGAGTTTGTACTACCTGCTATGTATGTTAAATAGGCTTCTGCGTCCATGAAATAGTGGTTTTATCTTCATACTCAGTACAGTGAACACAGGCAAGCATTTTATTCATTAAGTGCTTGTTAGTCTCTTGAATTTTACAACTTCAGGTAAAATACGGTCTTTCAAATGAATAATTCTAAAATGTTCTCTGGCAGCACAGTGGTGATCTAAGGAGAGGATTACTGGATGTTTATTAAAAAGTTCTTTTATGAAGATACGAATGTTAATTTTTGAAGCTACTGGCTACATATTGTGCTTTGAACTTTGGTTCTTTCCCACAGAAACTTTCTGGGACTAGGTGATTTTTATAGTGTCATTACCTATTCATAATTAACTAAACCATGGAATGGCACAGAAATATTTAAAATACTGGATGAAACCTTGGGTTAGAGTATGTTAAGATGTCAACATGCTTTACAGTAAGTCCTGACATTAATTTCATCTCCCTGATTCAGGAACGTTTTTTAATGAGCAATTGTATTAGCCAAAATATTTTCAAAAATACTTGATTCACATTTCTACCTTTGAAACATGACTAAGAATGTCTTTGTTTAGCAGCCTGCCTCTGAGTTTATATATATTTCTGTCCTTCCACTTATTATTTTTCAGAGAATTACAGAAGATTATGGGTCAGACTTATACAGGAATTAGCTGCTTAATACCCCTTTGATTTCTCACTGAAAGAAATGGGATTTATTTATCAAAATACCTCTACAAATCTGAGTCTGTGACAGCTTCTAAAAATCTTTATTATACTGTGTGCAAAATCCTTGTTCTCACCTAGTTTTCTCATGTATAATGTTTTCCTTGTCTTCCTGAAATAGGTGGAAACAGATGACCAAATAGCCCTCCTCAGTAAGCCCAGGAATAAAGGAGGAAACAGTGATCTGGCATCAGCTGGGTTTAACATTATTAATTCAATCATAGGATCAGGCATTATAGGTAAATCTGCTCCTCTTAACTATCCTGTATTCAGCCTTCTTTATTCATGCATGACTATCCAGCTTGGAGAATAGCAAAGATTTTTCTCTGTATTTATTTGCTTACTTTGCAAAAATGCAGAGGTGTCAGCTGAGACCACACCTCAGTGATAAATACCTCAGAGTCTCTTGGCCATAATGGTCAGAGACGTTGGGTGGGTGCTGACTGAACTTCATACTGAAACAATACTTTGTCCACTGAAAATTGTCTTTTTGAGGTTATTAACCATGCTGGTCCAATTTGGGAGATTACTAGCATTTTTTAAAATCTGAATTTTTCTTTACTTTGATTCTCACAAATAAATATTTGGAAAGAGTCTTCTAGAATCTCTCCTTTTCTGCTTTGCAGGATTGCCATATTCGATGAAGGAAGCTGGCTTTCCTCTAGGAATACTGCTTTTGTTTGTGGTTGCCTACATTACAGGTACTCTAAAGGCAGTTTCTGTTGTAAAAATAAAATTAGTCCTGCAATATTTTAGCTGATCTTGAGCTTAATGATACCTTAAACAAGTATATCTATGACAATAAAAATGATTTATTTTTTCCTTACCTCACTAATCCCTTGAGCAGATTAGTAAAAGTAGAGAATTACACTGTACAACACACAAAGCTGCTTTTTGACTGCATTTATTTTCATAAAGCCTTAGTTCCCTAGTCGAGGTAACATTTGAAAGAACATTCTTATTTGGGCCCTCATTATTACCTGTTTGAGTCCATTGTTTTTATCCTAATTAAGAGACTGAATATTGAGTGGATCTTTTTAAAAGGAGACAGCAGAATGAAAACCTTTGATTGTACTATGATTTTAAGTATTTTTCTGCCAATATACGCCTGTAGCTCCTGGGTTTGGTGGGTTAAAAGATTTTGAGGTTTCTGATATCTGCTCTTCCTAGTGCCACTGCTTTTCTTTTTACAAACTTCTTTTATTTTAGAGGAGTGAAAGAAGGTTAAAAGTAATCAAACACAAGTTGGCTCATATAATTTTTAACAGTAATTTTATATTTTGACAGATTACTCCATCATATTACTGATCAAAGGAGGAAACTTGTCCAGTACCAAAACCTATCAAGAGCTGGTCAAAAAAACATATGGTCTTGTAGGTTATCTAATCCTTTCAATTCTCCAGTTTTTATATCCGTTTATTGGTAAGATCGCATAAAATATAAATGTTAAGTTTTATAAGTAACAAGCTTTTTCACATTACTTCATTGTTTTACTGAATGAATATTAAGAACTGTATAAAGAATGTACTGTATGTGCTTCTTTGCCATTTAAAAAATAAATTTGTTGTGGCTTCTGAAGAATGACTGAGGACTAATGCAATGAATTGAAGGATCAGAATAATAGAAATGGACTAAAATGTAATAGTAGAGAAATTGGTGGTCAGATGTATAAAAATTAATGACAAAAGTAGCTAGAAAAACAGCAAAGGACATTCTTTTATAGGTTGAGTAGCAGAGCATAAAGCTGTAGAAACAAAGATGTATCTGAAACAAAAGGAAAATATGAATTTAGGAGTATACTGAATTAGTATTTTTTCAGAGATGCAATGTTACTTTAATTGGGGAAGCCACTGAAGGTCTTGCTGGATTATGTGCTGTCATTGCTCTTCAAAAGCATTAGTTCAGCCTCATACCCCACAAGGTACTAGGAAATTGGGCAGTCAAGACCCCTTTGAAGAGGAAATAGTAAATGAAAAAGAAGGTAATATCTGGGCAGGAATTTATTATACCAGAAGTTTGAAATAAAGTTATATTCTGAATCTGTTCCCTGCTGTAGCAATGTAATTAAATCAAATCTTAAATAGTCTTGATATTTTCACACATGGAGCTGCAAGGCATGATGACTTGAGATGTCAAGAGTCTGAACTTGGTGATCACACAGTCACAGATCAAAATTCCTAATTTGGGTCTGGCTACAGGTACCTGAGATTTTTAATGGCATCAAATTACTGTTACTGCAGGCAACAGTGTTGCACATTTAATTATACTCCTTTGTAAATTGACTACTCCATCAATAAAACAAAAAAAATTGTACAGGTCTCAGTCCTTACCGTAGAGCTATGGTTATGCTCTTGTATCTGTTTGAATTAATTTATATAAGTAGTGGTAATGACTTACAATTTCACAACACTGAATATTTATGTATAGTTAAGGTCAATACCTAAATATATGCTGTCTAAATGCAGAAGACCACAGGAGTGTATAATTATGTTTTGTATGTACATATATACATGTGCACAAATTTGCACACTCTTAGTGTAGAGTTAGATAAGAAAATATGAGTGTTAAGGCCACAGCACTTATTAATTAGAGGGAGGAATTGAAGTCCATATCTGATATCCTAATCTATTTTTTCCTTCTTTTTTCTGGTTTAAAGAGTTTGCTAGCTTTTTGCATGAGCTGGAAAGTCTTATGCATTTCATTGCAGAACTGATTATTAGGAGATTTACTAAATAGAAACAAGCATTTGAAAATAAACTGACAAAGAACTGCTATTTTGAAACAAACAGGTTTTTTTATCCTCTTCTGAAGTAACTTTATATGGCCACTTAGCACAATGGCCTTGGTTATCAGGCTGCATTATTGCTTAGGTTGTACCTGTTGAAAAAAGGAAGTGTTAAATAATTACATTTTTAAACCTGAAACTTATAAGTTGTTGCTGCTAGCCAGAATTCGTATTAGAGGGATAGTAACATATAATCCTGAAGTCTACAAAATTTGTGTATTCAGTGTTAATCAAATATTTTGCATATGACTTGTACTAACAAAAAACTTACTTTCTTTAAGCTATGATCAGTTACAACATAATAACAGGAGACACTTTAACGAAAGTTTTTCAGAGAATTCCTGGAGGTAAGATGCATTTAAAAATTTTAAGAATGGGGGATTATGTATTGGATAAAAGCATAGCAGAATTTTTCTGGAATTACCTGTAATTTTGCTTCTAAATTACTTTTAATTTTCCTTCAAATTAAGAACTTGAAGCATATGTCTATGAGTGGGGTTTTTTGAGTTTGGTTTTTTTTTTCTTTAATAAGCCTTTCCCAAATAAAAACTATGAATCCTAGTCCTTGGCTATCAGTGGACTCAGTGTCAGTGAAGAGACCAGATGTATTAGTATTTCAGTGAAATACTAAGCAAATAGAAGTGAGTCTTCCACAGTTGTGTATTTACAAGATTATTGGGTTTTGTAATTTTTTTAGATATTTCCTATAATAACAACAATTTAAATAGCGAACCTGTACTTCATCTAGTGAATAATTCTGGATAAGCTGCAAATAATATAATGAATGTAATGCTTTTTAACTCATACCCCCTTGTTTCCCTTCCTGTGCTCTTAATTTTTCACAGCAGCATCAGTGGAGCAATATGTGTACGTGTTTGATATCTACTTTAGCACAAAAGCAGCTAAGTTAAAACATTCTTCCCTGGGAAATTAAACTAGGAGAAAATATGTCTGTAATGAAGTGGAAATGCGTTTTTGTATGAACTGTTTCATTTCCACAGGAGAACTCTGATTTTCAGCATGTGAAACGCAAAAGGTGTGGATGTGGTTTTAATTGTCGCGCTCTGTTGTTCTGTAACACAGGTATTCACCTGATCAAATTGACAGTGACAGTGAATGCCTAATAATTTATATACAATATGACTTCTGTAATAGGGAGAATCCCCAGCGTGGCAGATCTTATTGCCTATCTGGTAGAATACCTGCCTGGAAGTAGGTGGGAAAGCATTATAATCTCCCAAAGAGAAGATGGGACAGAACACTGAGTTTTCCATGTCAATTGCCCGTCACTTTCCAGACATAATTATTATTCAAGTATTCATTCAAGCCAGTGATTTATGGTGGCCTCACTGAAACTTGGAAATGTTTTAAGTTGGCATTGGCTTGAAAAAACCCAGCAGTTATGCAAACAAATCCTACTGATTGCATGGAATATTATAACAGCATTGTTGCCTTCACATGGTAATCTACTTTGCAAGTGGAAGCTGGCTGATGGCAAGAAAGGAGGTGCACGAAAAAAGCCTCAGAATTAACTTATTTTTGGCTCTTTCTTAGAGAACAGTGCTATCCTAAACAGCACAATAATTGATGTCAACCCAGAGCATCAAAAAAATTTTGACTAAATGGCAGAAAGAAGTAGTAGAATTTTTTACTCGCAGTCTCCCAGTATTGACCCAGACAAGACGAAAGACATTAATACCAGTCTATATGGAGGAATCCAGGCTTTGCAATTTTGATTTAATATATCCCGTATGTTATGCATTTGGTTTGAATTTGCAGAATTCTTATGTTTATGCCCATGCCGTGCATGGCTTTCCAAGTGTTAGTTAATGCCTAATTTTCAGTGTTACTTAGCCTGAGTAAAGGGAATAAAAACTTGATCACCAACAGTTTTTTACTTCTAACCTTTCAAATGTAGCTAATCTTTTCCTCAAGTCATTCTCTTAAAGAAATAAATTATTTTCTTTTTTAGTTGGGCTGGATAATGTGCTTACCAACCGTCACTTCATCATTCTTCTTACCACCATCATCTTTACCTTACCTATATCTTTATATCGAGACATAGCAAAATTGGGAAAGGTAAATCATAACAGCAGTTGATTTTTGTTTGTTGTTCTGTATGCCATTGAAAATAAGTGCCAGTCATAGCTTCATGTAAATAGTTAACAAATGCATGATGTTCCTCAAAGGACAACCTTTCAGCAGCTTACTGACTGAAGTCATGTTTTTACCTTTATAGATCTCTCTTCTTTCTCTGATTCTGACCATTGTCATCCTGATTATTGTGATGGTGAGAACAGTAACCTTCAGTCCACAAGTGTGAGTATTCTTACACTTGCCACAAAGTGAGCTTTTGTTCATATATAATCTGTTATTTCACTATTGCACTTACTTGCATAGTTGTGGAACATGCCTGCTTCGTAACAGACAGATAATTGAAAAATCTCTGTCAACAGTAATACAAAATGAACAGCTAAATATACTTCATCCTTCATAGTTTTTTTTTCTCTATTGGGTATAAGCAAATCTAGAAAGTCTCAAAACACCTAGAGATAAACAAGAATTATGGATGACTAATAGCAGGTGGGTCCTAAATCAGCATGTGAGATTGCCTGTCATTTGAGATTTTTTTTTCCATCATCGTGAGACTGCCTATATTTACAATCTTAAAATAGCTACTATCTTAGGAATATTTCTTTTTCTGATAAGATAAATATAATAATTTCATAATAAAAATAAAAAACAAATACTGAGAATGTTTTAAAAATAATACAATAATAAAATCTTTATTTTGTCATTTGAGAAAACAACTATATAATATGAAAAACACTCAGAGCACTCATACTGTGAAAGTAGGATTTAACATTGGACTTTGGAGTGTTCAAGTTAATATAGTACATGTAAGTATGTGCTGTGACATTATTTTTTGATTATATTGCAAGAAAGTGTTACGAATTTATTATTTTTTCTTAAAGGCTGAGAAGGGCTGTTTTTTTCTCATCCTTTAAAAGTATGGATGTATTAATAAAGATGAAAATTCTGTTTCTGAATATGCTTTTTTGTTTATTGGAACAGGTACTTCTTACCTTTTGTTTATTGGAACATGGTACTTCTTACATTTCCCTAAGTAGAGTCTTCCACCAGGATTGTTTCATCAGTGTTAGGCACAGTTGTTCATTTGTATTACTGCTGTGATACATGGGTTAATTGCAGGGTATTCAGCTTTAATGGTAGCGAAATGCCTAGAATAGCAGTTTGTTAAGTTGTAGCAGATGATGTTGTCTATCATCCACAAAATCTCTCTCTCAGAACAGTGTGGAACTTCCCTCCCCACCATATTTGTGGAGCAGCATGTTTTTCACACCGAGTGTCAAAGGGGTATTTAAAGGTTAATCTCAAAAGTCCCTGTTAAAAAAGGAAGATGCTATATATAATACTTTCTGATAACCTTGTTACTATGGTAACATTTCTTCTCCGCAGTTGTGATGCACTGAAAAATATGGAATGCATGGTTTTATTTTTTATTACAGTACATGCTATTTGGTTTTTGAGTGATTTTTGAAGTTTTACTTTTTAATTTTTTTAGAGACTTCCATTTCTGCCTTTACACTTCTTGTTTTCAAAAATGCATCTAGCAAGTTGATAAACAGTTGGTAATTTTTTTTTCCTCACCAACATTCTGTTAATGTCTATTTTTACTATCTTTGCTATTTTTATTTTACAGTTAGACATAGACGTGTACTTTAGGTGTTAAAATTCTCTCCTATTTTGTTAGTTGTGTATTGGTAGGACTGGTTTTTTTTGCAATGAAAATAAAGAATACTGTTACATTTTAATATGGGTCTCATCATATTACAAGCGAAACAAGTGAATTAACACATTTACTGGGAATCCTTATTAAAATATAATAGAAGTCAGAGTTCCCAAAGAGATTTTTAAAAATCATTATTATGAAAGCACAGTCCTTGTATCTGTCATATAAGAAATGAATCTGTACAGTCCTGGATAAAGGCTTGATGCGGACAATTTTTTACAATATTTTTACAAGAATATTTAATCCCTACTACTATTATATGGCAGAACTGATTATGTGCCTGCCATTGATGACAGGTGATTGCCAAGAACAAACTAGACAATTCCATGGTTTCCCATTCCAATCCTTAACTAGCCTTTTCTTATGAATTCTTCCTAAATGTCTATGACTCCATTTCATATTTGGTTGTTTTTTGCCCTAACCACAGTGGATATGGACAGCAAACTGTTTATGCTTTTTCAAGTGCTTGAAAAACACCTGTAAAAAAAAAGCTGTAATTTGTCCCCCTTTGGAGGTCCAGCTTACAGAGTAAACAAGCACAGTTCCTTTAAGGTTTCTCTTTTTGTCGTTTCCTGTGCTTCTAATAGTGCTCAATGTCTGCCTGAAGTTTTCTGCAAATTAAATATGGTGCCCCACCTGCCTTGGATATTCCCTCTGAGGAGTAGAGAAGAAAGATTGATGTATCTTAAATGCAAAGTGTTGTAAGGTCCATTTCAATTGTATCCCTTGAGAACTGCCATGCCTCTGTTTATGTAACCTAGTTTGATGTTAGCCTCTTTGGAAAATAGCATGGTCTCATGCATGTGCCTTGAATTTGCAGTCTAGTAGAACTACCAAGCATGAGGTACTCTGCAGAACTGTTTGCGGGTGAATTTTCCTTTCTTTGATACTCTTCTCATGAAGTTTGGGACTTTTTTTCTTTGTTTTTTTTTCCCTGCCTTGTTCTTTTGAAGCCTTTTTATCCTCTGCATAACTGTAAAATTTGTCATAACAGAATTGAATGCTGCTTTATCAGATGATTTCTTCATTTACCAAAATATTTGTGATTTTTCTTTTTTCCTCCCATTCCCTAGCGTGACTGTGTTAATTGCACATTTCATGCTGCCCATTAAAGACACTTTTTGCTTCTTGTTCCATCATTTGAGTTATTGTGGAATACATTCAAAATACTGGACTCATGTCCAGTTCCACTGGAATCCCATTTTGATATCTTCCCGCTTTGATAATTACTTTCTGAGTAGTAATCAGTTTTCATTTACCTTTAGATTTTTCAAAGTGAATACTTCTTCCCTTTGAGAGGTACAAGATCATTATGTGGAACTGAAAAATTTTCTTGCTTAAATGCAGTCCATGCTCTAGTTGAAAATTAAATATTACTTGGACAACAAAGCAATAGAGGATATTTTCTGCAATAATATGGAACTTTCTGCAATGTTTTAGACCATCAGAGAAACAACAAGATTGTTACTATTTTAAACAAGAATTACAAGGTTCTGAATGTTGCGTCTTTTTATTTGCTTTGGGTATAGGACAGGTTGTCCAAGGACATTTTAGGAATGTTATTGTTACATTCTCATGAGAAAAACAAAATGTATTGAAGATGCAGGATTACTTGGTTTAATTTATTTCCTCTTACGACAAATATAAAACTGAGATACTTTTTTTTTCAGTTTTGGTTTTGATAACTATCATCCATATGATTATTGTTAACTGAATGATACAATAAACCTGCAGATAGAATCCAGTGTTCTGGATTATTAAGAGTTCATTCTCAGTATTTTAAGATGTTGGATAAAAATACATTTTGACCTGATCTTTATTCCCATTTGCTTATGGGTGGTTATTTACTTACTGTGATCAGAAAAAATAGGTAAGAATTAACTCAGACTGTAAAGTGCAGCATGTTAATACTGCATGGAATAACTTCATGCTTTAAAACCTGAAACTAACATTCCTTGCTTTAAAAAGAAATATTTTATGTAGGTTACAAAGAGAGATCATTTTAATTTGGTGTTCTTTAGCAAGAATGTTATGATGTCAGTGTCTCCATAATACATAAATGTCTATGAAAAACTTCAAGAGCATCTGCTACACATAAAGAGGATATGGGAATTATTCAACTGGCAGCTGATCACAGGGATAAAACACTGAGGCTCAGGAAAAAACTTGAAAGTAAAAAGTTGATTCTTTCCTTCATATAAAAAAAATCCAGTAGTAAGCAAAGGTAAACTTTAGTGTGTGATGAAATTAAAAAATCCCAACTAAGCTACTTTATATTTATGGAACTGTTAAGTAATTCATTAAGGAAGAAAGAAGAGCAGAAGTAGCTGTATCTACAGTTGGGCTGACATAACATAAGCTTTGCCTTGTCTGTGTCCTTTCACAAGATGACTTTGATTAATATAAAATCCAAGCCTAATGTGAGCTCTACTCATTTTCCTTCCACTATATTGATTAAAGTTATATTCAGCATCTATGAACTTTTCAGTATTTTTAAACTTCTAAAGTTCAAAAAGACCTAGAAAGGTATTTTACCTTAGAATAGAATTAAATTGAAATGTTGCAATAATTCCCTAAATGTTTAAATCATTGAATGAAACCTGAATGAGTCTGTGAGATGATTCTGGATTATATTAACTGCTGGTTTGCACCTAAACTTGGCAATTTGACCCTGATCTCCAATCCAAAATGATGGAAATATTTTGCTCATTACAACATGTAGCTCCCCTGTCAAAAAACTGACTTTGTTCCTCTCTAGAAATTGCCTTTCTTTTTTCAAGTCAGTGTTTCATAGCCACAAGCTGGTTGACATCAGGGATATTTATTTCTCTTGCCTTCATTAAAGATGTTTTGTTTCTCATGCACTCTTCTGCTGCAGCATTTTTGTATAAATGACAGAAAAGATTTTTGTATTGCATTGATTTTATGATGGGGACTATTATGCTGCAAGTGTTTTACAAGAAGTAAAAGATAGGCCATCTTAGACTGCCAAACAGATTTGCCCAACTATTACTCATGATCTGGATGCTTGCCCTGTTAGGATGTTGTATCCTTTGCCTGGTTCATTTTTTTCTGCTCAATTTCCCTGTTCTTGGGTAGATAAACGTGAATATTTTCAAAACTTTTTAGAACTCATTATGTTAATTATGGTATATTTTCACTTGCATATACTGAAGTCTGAGTAAAGCATTATTTTCCTAGTCTCTGGTCCTTTTCATTGCTAGGCCTTACTTCCTACAGTCTGTCTTGATTTTGTCTTAGTTTCAGCTAAGATTTTTCCTGTATGGGAGCTCCCTTAAACTGTCTTTTTACTTAATCTTTTACTATTTTCTCCCAAGAACTGCAGGTAAATTACATCTCAGGTTTCACTTTGTGTTTCAGCTTCTACTATATATGATAAACAGTACAGCTGTCAGCAAGTGCATGTAGTTCAAAAATTTATTTCTTCTTTCTGCTTTTCATTGTTTCATCTAACTAGTACTTCAGCATGAAAAAACTTCATGTTCATGCAGGCATAGCCTATGCTTTTATACACTGAATGAGAAGCATAGAGCTAGCTGGTTTTGTCATTCCCAGATTTTCACAGTTAATGCTCTTCTTGTATAAGCAGCAGTTAAAATCTTCCCCTAGTAACTCCTAACAAGAATGTAGGTCAGAACAAAGGTCCCCTCAAAAAAAAAAAAAAAAAAAAAAAAACAAACAAACAAACAAACAAACAAAAAAAAAACCCAAAACAAACCCACACCACATCTGAACAGTAGCAGCAGTATTGAAAAACCACAAGTTATCCTGTATTCTTGTGATATTCATTCAGTGTATGTATGCATCTGCCCACAGAGATGCATATATTTATATCAATGTGTGTGTGTTTACTTTGACAGATGATGTTTCCATGCTGCCCTTTGACTTGTGAGTGATTTTATGTGACTGTTCACTATATGGCTCTTCCATAACTAACACCTACTGTTTTCTCTTTCTGAGAAGTCTTTCTATGAAGTCTTATTTTATACAGACACTTTTATGTCACCTGCGCCCTTTCCCATGTGCTTTTCCTAAGTCTGTGTGTTCTGCAGACTGAACTTGAGGTAACTTCTTATTTATGTGATCACAGCTCTAGAACTGTTGACTCTCAGTTCCAACCACTCAGAAGTGAAATTTCTGGCTGTGTGCTTTCACTGCATGAGATTTTCACAATATGAAAATGTTTTTCAAAGCACATGCAGCAGTGTATGAATTACTGAAGAAAACAGCACATCTGTGCCAGTATACATTGTAGGACATTACAAGCTGCTGGTAGTGTTCAAATCAGGGATCTGAAATTCTTCCTCTATTCTGCAACTAGAATGGAAGGAATTTATCTTCTTAGGCTGCTAAATAAGCAGGATTTTGTTCTTTTGGATTTTTCCCCCAAATAATACTCCTAATCTGATTTGTCGTTCATTGGTAAAGCAAAGCAATATCTTGGTCTTTTGCGTATTGCTAGTGCATAAGCTAGCTCTGTGCAAGGGGAAAACCAGCTCCTGTGACTTGGGTTTTTTTTAATTAATTTGCCACTTTATTAAAAAATGTTTCAAGTGAAATGAATGTGCTTTCTGAATTCCCTTTTTAAATCCGTATTTGTGGGAGCTCATAATATAGCATTGCTCAGGATGTACCATTTTCACGGAAATTAAATGTGTTTCAGGCAAAAACACTATTTCTGTACATTTAAAAATATTTTGATTTATAAGGCATTAGATAATCTAACTTAATTACTACTGGGAAAGAGTCAAAGAAAACTGATAAATTCTGCTGTCAAAGTAAAACATAAAACAGATTTTCACTTCATATGTTTATTATCAAAGCTGACCTCTAGTGGTTACAGAATGGAGCAAATGTAGTGTTAGCTTCCTTTATACTCTTTTTATTTTGAAATACTACTTTTTTGCAATCAGATGTGAATGCTTTCCTGGAAAATGTTACATTCAGAGTTATTAATATTAATTTTCAAGACACATCTCTAGGAGTAGTGATTTCAAATCAGTGGCACTATACTATTAAGGGAGCTTATATAAGGAACAACAGTAGCTATAGAGAGTCAGAACTCATATTTCTCAAGACAAATACCAGATAGCTCTGTTTCATCCATAGTACTTTACATCTACTTGCTGAGTCTGAGGATGTTTTAGGAGGGCTATATTCAGCTGCTTAAGGCTCGAAGCAGTATGTTACAGCAGTTCAAGACAATGTACTGTACCTGAGGACAAAGAAAGGGAACTTGATTTGATGTTCAAGTTCTGTTAACTTCAAAAGCAAGCTTGGCAACCACAGCTTAAGAGCTGAAAAGCTGCTCTAAGTCTGAACCAAATGTATTAGGTACTTTAAGTCTGGGTTTTATTAACATGGAAAAAGAAGGACTGACTATTTGAACTCAAGAAATAGTAAGATATGAGTTCTGAAAGAGGAAACTGCAACTTTTTTTACCTTTTTTTATTATTACTTTTATTTTAATCTGTTTATTTTTAGGGGCTGGAGGTGTAATTTAAACATTTGAAACCAATGAAACCTGGCATAGCATATGCTACTGCAGCTGTCAAAACCAGCGGGAGGGAGAGATCACCAAAGAAAGGGAGAGAGAAAGGTGCCATTGTCACCTTCACAGAACTGGCCTGAGTGCCATACTGCTTCCTAGGGCAGTAGGAAAAGAGCATCTTAAGGCCTCAGGTGGCAGCAGCTTTCCCTCTAAATAAAAACAGAGCAATCAAGGTTAGCAGTAGCCAACTTTTTAAGAGCGAGCTTCTCTGGATTGGTTTTCATTGTCTATGCTTTAATATTACAAATTCAATATTTAACTAGCTTATGAATTTCATTGATGGTTTTAGCAAATTGTATTTCTGGAAAAGGATGTTTTGTGTCCTTTTTTCATTTTGGCTCTTTATTCCAAGATGAATTTCATGCAGTAAATGGTTTTTAACAAAGTTTTCTCCTACTCTAAGCATTGCAATTACCACAAGTCCAAATCTGTGAGCATATCCTGGAGGAGGAGGTGTGGGGAATATTATATTCTTGCCTGCCTGTAAAAGTCTCCATGTACTCTCTTACAATTTTTTTATGTTTTGGGAAGTAGCAGAATCTCTTTAGTATGAGGAACTATGAGGAATTATGTTGGAAGAGATGTGAAGAAAGGCAAACTCCCTCACTTGATTTGTAGCCTAGTAAAATGGTATCCCTAGACTGCATGGATTACATGTTTAAATTCAAGGGTAGAAATTGCCGCTAAATAGTCAGAGAACATTTTCAGTTGAGATAATCTTAGTCAGAATCAGTAACAGCTTTTACCTTCTGTGTTGCTGTTTCTTGGTATATGCTGACTTGAAGACTTTATTCACAAAACTGAAACAGGCTGATATTTTTGACAGTAAACAATGGTTACAGAAATATTTGAATCGAAACAAGGGAGATGAGATAGGTATTGCGCTGTGTTCAGCTTGTTGATAAACACTGGGGCTATTTCAGAGAGTTCTGGAGATTTGTCTAGCAGCAATTCTGTATTACAGCATATTACTTGAGTCATTTTAATAACTGATAATTGAAAAGAGGGTAATCTATTTAAATGTCTATTTTAGACCCAAATCAGAAAATGCATGGATATTTGCAAAATCAAATGCAGTACAAGCCATTGGGGTGATGTCATTTGGTAAGTGTTTTTTGCTGTTAAGGTTTTTTTCCAATATTAAGATCAATTGTAAGAAACTATTTAATATTTCGAACCAAGAATTATTTTTTTAATATTCACGTTAAGCTGGTGTAGAAAAAAAAAAGGAATTGAATGATCCATGTGAATGTCATTGTTATTGTGTAAGATTAAGCTCATCCATTGTCCATTTGGTCTTAGAGGCTTGCCATTGTAGCAGACAGTGCGCACGTGAGTCCAGGTTATCCTAAAGCCCTGCAACAGTGGGTTCATCTAACTGATAAACTGAGGGGCCTGGGATCATTCTGCATTCCCTTGGGTAACCTCTAACAGCAAAGTCCTCATTGTGAAGTCTGTTCCTGCCTGCAGGGTCTGGTATATTATTTCTTGTTAATGTTGTGATAATCTGAGGCTTCCCAATGACTGCTGCTGCCTAGAATGGATGCCATATGAAGTCCAAAAGGAGCAAATGGCTCTATAGATTGTAAAAAAAGAAAAAAAAAAACAACTTCTCAAATCTGCTGCTGGGTTCTTAAGTATAAGAAGAGCAGAAAGAGGAAATAGCTTTGGAATGGAGATGTGGAGGGTGGGAAATGGCATAACATTTAAGGATAATGCAATCAGAATCATCTTGGGATGAATATAAACCTTCATCAAATCAACTAAGCAAGCAAAGGTTCAAGCCATGCACCTTTGCCACTCATTGCAAGATTAGTGTTTGTATTTAATAGCGAGTGGATTCAAAGTGTGCTGTGTCTCTATGCATTTATGCATGAATTCATACATTTGCTATAACTGTCATGTGTGTTTCAGCATTTGTCTGCCACCATAACAGCTTTTTAATATATGGGTCTCTGGAAGAACCCACTTTAAAGAATTGGTCTCAAGTCACACATATGTCTGTGACCCTTGCTCTTATCATCAGTGTAGTGTTCGCTGCCTGTGGATATATGACTTTTACAGGATACACAGAAGGTAAACTGCTTGATCCCTCAATTTTGGTGCTTGCTATAATCCTTACACTTTGCCTTTCTGTCTGATTTTTTTTTTCCTGTAAACATCTTGGTGACTGTAAAAATGCAAGAATCATAGTAAATTTGGGCAGAAATAGGACATTCCTCATAGTTACCGAACAACCAAAACAGGATCCAAAAATGCTATGTGCTAATAACTGTCAGATTCTTAAGCATAAGCCTCACCAGTGGAAGTCCCCTTTAAATAATTCCATCATTAAAACACTTTGAAGACCACACAGCTATGATTTATCCACATGGTCCAGCAGCAGAGAGCAGTAAGGAAAAAAATGTCTTGCAGGGTATCTGGTATATATCTGTGTATATTTTCTTACCTTTTTTCCTCTTTGTACTAATACAGCATCCTAGAGTTAGAGATATTTCCTATCTTTGCAACAGCTGCTCTGCTGTTACAATTCCTAGTGTCCCCTCTGTGGGGGACATGTTGCATCATGTTGCATATTTAACATGATTTTGTCAAAGTGAAAAATATAAGTTCATAAGAACAAGGTGTAAGTTGGTTTCGGTGCACTACTTTCTTCAAAGAAAATACATATTTCATAAGCAAGCATATTTTCTGTTACTTAATAGTGACATTCTGGATTGTAGGAGGAGGCTTCCAAGCTTCTTCCTTTTCTGATGAGCAGCAGCATTTAGTTGAGAACAGAGAAACTGTAGGGTGGGGACTCCTGGTTTATCTGTCCTTTTTTCCAGCCTCTAGTGCTTACTCCAGCAGAATAAGTTGCTGTTGTAGATGTACTTAGACATGTAGATGTCCTACATGTAGATGTTGTAGACAGAATGCAGCCTGGCTGAGAACTTTCAGGTACAGAAAGCTTTGCCTGCAGCTCCTCCTCAGCTTATGACTCTTGTGTTAGCAGGTTCCATCTCACCTTCTGTCTCCCCATCAAAATCTTCTGGCTGTTTAAAGCTCCTTATTGCTTCTTCAATGCCATTGTGAGCCCTGAAGTAGTAAATCATGAGACAGTATTGTAATGGCATAAAAGAGAACTGTTAGATAGTCTTGTCACTGTCTTGCAGTATCTCTTGTGCCTCAGAGATCATTATTACAGACTCTTTGTGATAAACACCAAGCAAGATGATTTGAATTTTAGAGTGATGCTTTTGTTTTTAGATACGGAAGGTTTGCTAGGTAATAATCCATATGTTTATAATGGGTTTTTGGGGTCAGAATACTTGAAATTCTTCTCTTCAGCTTATTAGCTGTGATTAGATACTGTCAAGGAAATGCAGTTCTCCACAGGTAACTTACCCTTTTTATGTAATTGTTGTTCTAGGATTTTTTAGGGAAAATATGTCTTTTACACATAAGCTTTCTTTCTGAATCTGTCACATACTTATTTAATCAGATATCAGCATCTCATACAAAATCTGTGTTACAGGGAAGATAACAGGTGACAAACTCTGATATGTATATTTTAAAATATTTTTGAAGATAAATGCTACTTGAGGTAAATACACTGCTACCAGCAGGATTAGCTGAAAGTTGCTCCTGGACATAAATTGTAACTAATTTCTATTTGCATATCAGAAGAAGGGATCAGAAAAATCTCAGTTACTTCAGTAACTCCAGTAAACTGCACTTCAAGTTGCAAATATAGGTAAATGATGTGAAGTTCAAGCTAATTGGTGTTTTGCTGTACCTCAGGAGATATATTTGAAAACTACTGCAGAGACGACAACCTTGCTACATTTGGCAGGTTTTGTTATGGAGTTACTGTAATTCTGACCTTCCCCCTTGAATGTTTTGTGACCAGAGAGGTAAGAATTTATTACATTTCCCCTTTCACACTGCTTTTTATATATTAATAATATTCTCACATTATTAATACATATTGTAGCTGAAGTCTATGGTTGATATGTGATAAATAGCATCATATTTTATCCTGCTATATGCAATAAGTATGGGGGACTAGCTGTACTGTTTAGACACTGGCCATATCATATTGTTTTACATTTATTATAATATTATGCAACATTATATTAATAATTACTTAATAGTGTCAGGACTGCTTAAAATTCCAAGTTTGGCATAAATGACACTGCTGTTACTGTGTTGAGAGTAGCCAAAAGTATGTACTTTGCATTCTTAATAGTTTTGTTTTTTAGAAGTATCTCCGTCTAGGAAGTCCATCAATTCAATAAATAATTTTAAGTGGATTTATTCTGTAATGGGCAAATGAGAAAAGAGTAAATCCTAAAATTCTACATGTATAACTAAGTCAGTTTGGCAAGTGTTCTGCAATTTTAGTAATGACTGTTATGGGTTATTTTTGGAAGCAGATGGAGGTGTTTTCTTGAAGCAAGGTAAGTAAAATTCAGCCAGTGTATTTTCACCCATTCCTTTAGTTTCCTAAGATTATAAGGTTTGGAGTAAGCTTTGATATCATAAGGAGAAAAAACAAGGTTTAAAATTGTGGTTCTGTTTCAGGTGATTGCCAATGTGTTTTTCCATGGGAACCTCTCAACAGTTTTCCATGTTTTTGTGACCATAGTTATCATTGCTGTGGCGACTGGTGTATCATTAGCGTATGATTGCCTTGGAATAGTTTTAGAGCTGAATGTAAGTGAACCTGTGTACTCTTTTATTTTATTAAATCACTTATTAATAAATTGGAACTTTGTAAAATCCACAGCCCTACTGAAAATCTTACATAATTTGACATAGTCAGAGGTAGTGTTAGAAGAAGGAATTACTGCTTCAAAAACAGATAACTAAAGCTGAAAGGAAGTTCAAGAAGTAAAATTCAGATGGCTGGGGGAGGGAGGTTTAGAACAGTTTGTAGATAAGGCAAGTGGCTATGACTTACAAAATGTGTTTAAGCCACAGCAGAAATCACTAAAATACTCATTGAAACTTTATAATGGTATTGAATTTACCATTTCTTTCTCTAGTCCCTGCTTCTGATTAAGTTGGCAAATTACTAACACTGGGGCAGATTGTAGTGATTGCCTTGTGCCAAAGGAGCAAAAAACAAAGAGGGAGGTAGAAAGAAAGAACCAGCAGTAGCTTGACCAGAGATGGTCACTGGAAATACACAATTCCCTCAAAAGCAAGCATTCCATCAGTGCAGTGGTTTTTTTCCTAAGCAATTAGTCAGTAGTCAAGCTGATAGCTTGATTCAGTTACACATAGTTGACAGCCGGGCATTTGCATGGGTAGCTCCTATCTTAGGTTTTGGTTTTTTTTTTCCTTTTTAAGAGAGAATTTGACAATACAGCTGTAGGTATTTATTGGATGTAATAGTTATGCCCAGAAAGATTGTTCAGTCTTGATATCCAGTAGGGAAAAATGAATAGATATTTACGTGTGAAAGAAAGATGATCTGTCTTTTCAGCTGACTTTCTGTCCAGCAGAAGAGCTGTCTTTTGGCTCTTCATCACAGATGGCATTTGCAACTCTTTCTCTGATCCTGCTTAATCTTTCCCTACTTTCTGGTTTTAGAACCAAACTTAAGCCATTGTGTTTGCCCAGTGGCAATTCCCCAGGGAAAACTGTTGAGTCATATGAGAGTCAAAGGGCCACAGAGTTTGTTATTCTTTTACTGGGATGCTGGTTTGAGTTACTTCACAGACCTAAATCTCAATTTTCATGGGGAAGATACTTTGTGCTCGTACCTGTTTCTGATGTCTAAAATTATCACTGTTAACAGGTTCTACCATACAAATATCGGGACTTTTGTACAAATGATGATGTAGAGTTATTACTTACGCTGGATTACTATCTCACCATAATTAAATTGAAACATAGTGTTAGTTAAGTATGTAACAGACATTCAAAATTTCTACACAAAATACACAAATTTCTACTGCTAATCTGCAGTGGCTTTACTATAAAAAGAATTTTTAAAAGTGCTTTTTGTTTGTCTCTTTCTAAGAGAGCATTTAAAGATGAGCTGAATTTTTAGTGAGAGGAAAGGTCTCTTTCAAAAGGATCTTTGCATTCATGGGGAAGTCAACCTAAATCAGCTTATAAATGTCAAAACTGATCAGAATTCTTCAAACTGCTACATGATGCTTCCACTTTTCAAAAAAAAAATTATTTCTTTTAAAGCCAGTGTTATATCTAAAATCTTCCATGGAATTATCTGAAATATTTTAATTCAGTTCAGGTATTGAAGAACTATATTTGGACTTTATCTCTTAAACTAAGAAACTTTGGGTAATAAGATTTAATGCTTCTTGCAAAGTTAAAATATTCTGTATTAGCAAAGCAAAAGCATTTAAATAAATCTGAATTATTTTAAATAGTTTAACAGATATTCTTGCATATTATTTGGGACTTTGAAAAAAATGTTTTCTTATAGCAACATGGGAAAAGGCCTTTATCCTCTGTTTTTACTGTTACATCAGTCTAATCACAAGTGTTTAAAAATTTAGTTTTTTGTTCTTCACATGTAAATAAACATGCTTATGAGGTTTTTTCTATTGCTCTTTCCCACACACAGGGAGTTCTGAGTGCTACCCCGCTTGTTTTTATCATCCCATCAGCGTGTTACCTAAAGCTGTCCAAGGAGCGGTGGAACCATTCAGATAACCTCATATCCTGCCTGATTCTTGTTCTTGGTGTGCTAGTGATGGCAGTTGGGTTTGTCATGACTGTCTTGCATCCCCAGGAATGTAGCCATGGAAAAGAAATGTTCTACTGCTCCCCTAGTAATGTTTCTTTACAGAACAGCACTCTTCCACCATAGGTACCACACAAACCTCCAGACTAGATCAGGCACATCTCATAGTCAACCACACGTGCCAGTTTAAAGGAGAGTGAAACGAAGATTTTTCATGTTTTGAGATGCACTAAGAATTTTAAACTGTACAACTCTATTTATGTACTTGATTATGTTGCCATCCTTCTTCAGGTAAGACTTCAGTTTTAACTGTTGAAGCACAAACACACTCAGAGGTGCCTTTCAGTAGACATTACTTGAATAACTTGCAAGCCTACCAAAAAGATTACATTTTTTAAACTTAGTCTGCAATGCTGTTTAAAAGCTATAAATTAAATGTTTTGGAATATAAACGTTTCCCATGTTTCATTGATTTAACTTAGGCTTTACTAATTTTATAATCTTTGATTATATTTATTAGGACACTACAGTATTGGGTTTTTTGAAGTCCTGAGAAAAAATATGTCAGGTTCTCTGTGTATTACAGTTCTGCTATTAAATCAAAAGACCCTTATTAATTCTTTGATTTTGCTATAGCTGTCCTTTCGACCTGAAAGCTTCCCTTTTACTGGATCTTGAGTCAAAGGAAATTTTGTATTCTGACTGAACTGTGACTGATACAATTTAATTATAACTGTTACAATATGTGGTCTTGTAATTGAAAGATAGTGCACGAATAAATCCACAAGAGTGGATTTAAAAAGATTCAACTAGGCAGTCTTTGTAAAAATTTCAAGATTGACAAAGAAGGAAATTACATTGCAGCTCAATTCTTGCATTTATAATCTTATTCATTATTTCTGAAACTGAATTGAAACTAACATTCTAAACCTAATTACCATTCTAGTCCTCTGTTTCTTTTCAGTATATGACTAATGATTTTATCATGGTTTCTCAAATTTTGGTGATTTTTTATGTTTTCCAAAATTCATTTAACAGCAAGGAGTCATGTATGTATATGTATAAATATACACATATACATAAGTATATGTAAAAATAGACTCGTGCCTATGGAATAGGACTAATTTGAGGTTGAGTAATATGAGTATGCTCAGTCATATCAATGCTGTCATTTTGAAAATGTTTTGTTACTAAATCAAAATGTGTACTTGAGTTAATTTTTGTTTTATTGTGGTCCTTGTGGTTCCTCATGCCAACTAGATGTGTAATGCTACTTCATTTTTATGCTGCTTAATGGGAATGGGTTTTGCCTTCATCTGGCATGACAAAGACTGTGTCATTCAGGTGTTCCAGTTAAATAGATCTGTGAGCAAGGGTCACTAGATGGTAATAATACTTGTAAGAAAAACACACTTTTTGAAAGTAGTGCTTCCAAAATAAATGCTTTAAATATTACTGGGGTTTTTGTTGTTTCTTTGGGTGTTTTTTTAAGTTGCAAGGCAATTAGAGACAAGTGTGAGTATTACTCTGCTTTTGTTTCTCTACATAGTGTCAACTTTGAGGGTGATAATTTATTTGTTCTCCAGGTAGCTGATACTGTTCACAGAGAATATTTCTCACTAGTTTAGATTCAGTAATAGCTGATTTTGTCTTAGTTGTGAGTGAATCGTTACTGAATAGATTCACTTTCTTCTATGCCAAATGGAATTAAACTCAAATATTTCCCTGTGACAGCTAATGAGTTCTTTTTGATCAATCATATTTATTTCATGCTTTGTTGTTCTTTTTTTTCTGATTTTTTTAAACTTTTGAAGTATGTTACCTTGTTTAAGGTATTAATTATAAACTATGTTTGCTATAGACTGTCAATGGAATAATTTCCATTTCATTCTACTGAGTCTGTGTTGTTACTAAATCATGTTTACATGTCCTTTATGAAGGATGAGTCTTTCTATGCTTTTCTACTTTATAAATGAAAATGTAAAGGTTTTTTTTCACTGTTCTTTTTACTTTTTGAAGTCTAAAGTCTGAAGTAGTAATGGTCAGTTAAATGTTTTCATTGCTGCTAAATCTTCTCTTGCTCTTAGAAGCTTCTTTTGCCAAAATTAATGGAATTAATGTTATCATAGGCTCAGCAGTTTTCATTCCTGAATTTCCCAGGTGATGACCAATAACTATATTGCAAATGGGAAGTTGGGTGTCACAAATGCCAGAATTTAAATTTAACTGCTACTTGTCTAATGGTTTTATGAAAGCTGTGGTCCCTTCCTTTCCAGTATTACATAGTGCAGCTTACCTTTATTGACATGACAAATAATAGCCATCTGATAAATCCTTTCTTAGAACCTAGGAGGTTCAAATACAGAAAGATAATGCATCATAATAAAATTTGTGATAAGCATAGTTTTTTACAAACAGTTAAGACTCCCCGAAATAAAATTGTAAAATCTGTTGGGAACTTCTCACTGGCCTCAGCATGTGCAGGATGTCACCACAATCTTAGTACTTCAAGCAGAGGTGTGCTGGGAGTAGCAATATCCCCAGCTCCAAATGCTCAGTGGTGACAGAACTTCACGGAGTGCATGGAGGGAGGAGAATGTTCCACAAGCACTTGCTGGCAGGATTTTCACATCAGAAGCTGGTAGTGTGACTCACTGTTTCTCCAAGTTCCTCTCTCCAGCTGAGAAGGCATTTCAGGACACCAGATGTACAATTACCATTCTCACAGGAGCTAAGCAGACAGTTTATGCTTTCTAGAGCCGAGTGCTTCTTACCAATCACAGAATTCTGAGCATTCACAAAATACTTCCTCCTGAAAGTTTGTCAGATGACCAAACCCCATGTACTATCTGAGACTTCCTAGAAAATTTTCCTTCCGCCTCAAGCTTCTCTCTGGAGGGGGGAGCAGAATGGTTCAGGTTTGCTAAATGGACATATTTCTATATATTTTTCACATGCAAAATGTTTATATCTCATATAACATGCATACATTACATATATTTTCTGCATCCAATAGGGTAAGGATATTTGTTTATCAAATAAACGAGTTAGTATTTGTGACTCACTAGAAACAAAACTTAAAAAGTACCATGAGGATTTATTTGGAGTCTGGTGAGGACTAAAGTAGGGGTAAAAAGGAGATGGGGTAAAAGGAAAAAAGTAATAAAAGTGGTAGAGTAAACAAATATATTGGGAGTGCAAAACATGAGATTGAACAATTCAAACATAATGCATAAAAGAGTTATATTTGTTTAGTAGTTCCAGTATAAGGAGATCTAATTTTAAAAGCAATTCTTGAGTTCTGGTCACATAAATTCACTTCTGCTTATTTGCTCCTTCTCTTTCTAGTTTTTCCATGGTTTATTTTTCACATAAAGGATTATCTGTCTTTTGAATCAGGTACTTTTGTATCACAGCTCAGTGTTCTGATGTGTGAAGTGCAAAGTATTTTCTATTTTTACATTAATATTCTTATCACCAGCCTGCTATAGAATAATAGACATCTTAAAATAACAGGAGTTTTCACAAAAGAATTGTCTTTCCTGAACTATGTAGTCAGCTGTCTTCCAGACAAGAGAGAAATCCCTAAAGAGATAGATCCCTAAAATTAAATTCTGATGGAGGTAACATATAAGACAATGCCATAACCCAGTGTTTTCCAGCATTTTGAATTAGTGGCATGCTGTATGTTGGCACCAAACTTTTCTAACAGTGCTGGTTGGCCTGCAGTGAGACAAATGGTGTTCTCAGACTCCCATTCATTTATTTAACAGTATATATTAAATCTGTTCCCATTTAATGACTGGGCAGTGGAATGAAATATTACCCTGTCTAAGAGGACAGTAATTCTTAGTCTATGCAAAAAGATTATTATATAGCTCATTTTGTGCAGAAATCTTATTAGCCAAGAACAATCTGTAGTGTGATGGTCTTTCCAGAGACTTCATAACCACCATGAAACCTTCCTGGGAAGGTGGAACAAGTGTACAGTTACCCATTTATCACAGGATAATTGACATTTTCAGTCTTTCAGAAATCATATGTAATTTATTCCAGATTTTATAAAAGAAGAGCAGGCCTCAATGGTGAAATAAAAATAAGGAATTGATGGCATACCAAATTGTTGCTGGTGGGTTCTGTGGTACTTGTCCCAGCTGTGGAAAAAGCATGTGGATGCAGCAGTCTTAAACCAGTCCATGGGGAGAAAGGGAGGGGATCTAGATCACAGAGGTATGTGGAACTGTCAGTTTTCTTTGGCTCAGCTACAAAAGCAGTGGAAATCCCTGGCAAAATGCACATTTCTTCCTCACACTCTCTCTCTTCAGCCCTGTGTTTGTAGTGTATTGCAGGAAGTGGTTTTCAGGGCACTGCAGTGGGAAGACCAGGAGAGTGAGTAAAATGGGTCAGTATTGTGACTTTGGAGGTAGAGAAGAGCGTGGGAGAAGCTTGAACAGAGGGAATGGTGTAGCTGTGGATCCTGTGGATCTGCAGGTGCTCTGAAGGCCCAGGCCATTATACTTAGGAAAAGTTACTCATTGTGAACCTGAACAAGGGAACACATTTAATTTCATGCACATGAAAAATACAAATAACATGGTAGAGAAAGTTTGTTATTTTAAATAAAGGAGCAGTATTTTTATCTTCTTGCTGTGAGTATCCAATTTTGTATTGCCTAAGAATAACAACAGAAAGATATTCATAATTCTGCTTGCTGTAAAAAAAATCAAGCATCTGGGATTGATTTAGTCACCTCTGTCTATTCTGAAGTCCACTGCAACCATTGTTTAAAAGGGCAGGGAAATGCAGAAAGATGCAAGGAAACTTGAAACAAATCTTTCACTTTGGCGGCTTCTGCTGCTGTTAAACACCAGCTGAACCAGGAAATCAATATGAGCATTCAAAATGCAATAGAAAACAAACAGAAATAACAGATAGGAATAGTATTTCCTCTAATACACACATAATTCAATCTGTAGAAGAAGTCTGGACTTCTTGGAGCAGAATTTATTCTAAAAGGTTTTCTGACTTCTGTTACATGCTACTTTATATTATTAATTACTGGTAGTCTTTTCCCACCTTCTTTTATTAGAGTGTAGTTCTTCCTTAGATGGATATTCCATTGTAATTTTTTTACACTTGGAAGGCTGTGAGACTTGTAGGGTGCTTCCAAAAGAGCTTGTATTTTGGAAATAAAGCAGGATACAACAAAAAAAACATCCTGAAATTTTAGTGGGACATCAAAAGAGGAGACTCCTGGAACTGAGTAAGGAACTTCGTTGAAAACTTGCAAGTACTCTCAACTGATAGTTAAGGCTTTCAAAACTAAAGCAAAAAACAACCAATATTGTTCTTGTTCTTTAGTTAGTTGTAAACTGGGAATTCAGAATCTGTTTGTAACTTCAGGCATTGTAAACTTCCCAACACATCCCCTCTATAGCCATTCATTATGACATGAATTCTGCTGTTTCCTCTAGTATGATGCTAATGCATGACTCGTGGGAGTATTTAATAAATAGGTAACAGATAACTCAATGCAGACCTGATGATTATCCAGGTGTTACCAGCAATTGGGAAATTAGCTTGTTGTTTTAGAAGCAGACCAGCAGATGGTGCTCGAAAACTAGTTGCATCAGAATTGAGTGGTGCATTTTCAGTTCATTTTTGTTTGTTTTTATTCGTTTGGGTTTGTTTTTGTTGTTTACAGAACTGCTATTACCCGCATTTCTTCGTTAAATGAAAATATGAATAAGGATGGAAGAACAGAATACCCAACAATTTGTGGAATTCTGTCTCTGGATCCTTACTGTTTTTTTCTGGCAATAATTTTTTGATTTAATTTTTGTTTTATTATATTACTTGCTTTCAGTTTAAATGCTAACAGCTTTATCTTTAAACTCAGACTTTTCTCATAATCATACTGAGGTATGATTTAAGTATAAATGTAATAATATTTGGAGGGATGATGGTAGATGCAGATGATGGTTATTAACTTTTTTAAAAAAATAGAAAAATTCTCTGCTTGAATTGAAGTTTAGCTGCAATGATACACAGTAATCTTAAGAGCCTTGGGAATTTTACACACACTCCATTAAACGTAAAACCTTCTGCAAGTCCGAAAATCCAATGTGAATGTTGTATTCAGATAGTAAGCATTGGCCTGTGTTAAAATGCAGTAAATTCAGCATACTTAGGCATCCTGCTGACTCTCAGTCTATGGCTGTGACAACCTGTTAACATGCCATATTGCAGATTCTGTGGATGCCCAGGTACTTTGGCAGCTTTACAGTCTCTGCCTTTCTTGGATATTTCATGTGTGGACACCTTGATAAATTCTCACTTCAGTTTACGTTACAGAGTGTGAAGATGAACCTAACTTGGGAGCTGTGTAAGCCTCACTCAAGGCACATAGTCTATTTTAAATTAAATATATTGGCAAGTTAATGATGTTTTGTTTGAATAGTAAAAAGCTTAACATTGGCAATAACTCCTTGAGGTAGCTGTAGTGGAATGGAGAGAGTGATTCGATAAATAATAAAAAAAGTGACAAGTGGTATAGTGGTGGTGGCATTTTGTGCAGGAGGGATGAATTAGATTGGTCTTTGGCAGGACAGGCATGTTGTGTACAGTGCTAACTTGCATATCAGTGGAGACAGCTACAGAATTCACAATTCATGTAAGTCTATGAGAAGTAACAAAGCTTGGGCTTCATAATTTCCAGGAAAATGCAAGTAGTGTGCACTACACTGGAGTTTGAGAAGTAGAAATTTTATATGGGCATACACACAAAATCAAAACACTTGTACATTCTTTGGAAAGCAGGACACGCAGCTTAGAAACCAGAAAAACTTGCAAAACAACATGCAAATAAAACAAGGTACTAGTCCTTGTCTCTTGCTGCTAAGCCTATTGTCATGGACTTAATCTTAAAAATAATCTTTCCATTAGTGTTTCAACAAATGTGTCAGGGGAGAAAAATTAAAGATTTATCTGTTCTCTCTTAGGTTGCACATAAAAGGGGGGACCTTAATACAGGACCTTCAGAAAAGCATTTTCAAGTAATCACAGCTCTCCTAGTTGATCTGTACTCACCTTTGTTAGTTCTTGGCACACCTGCAGCATCCATGAGAAACATGTCTCTGTTAGGTTTTCTGATGTCAGCTACTGAGACTCTGCATTTCAAGCTGAAAAATATAAATTGCTGAAATGTAAATCAGGGCTCAATTCAGAACTGTGTACATATACATACAATGTGATTTTCATGGAACTTCAGTGTATGACGCAGGACCTTTGATAAACTGAGAGTGAATCAGACTACCCAGAAAGTCCAAAGCAATGTTCGTGGACCTGACTGGTAAGCTGTAGGTATAGACAGAGAAAGTATTTTTGTAACTGGCTTGTCACAATAAACCAGTTTGGAAGTTATATATGCTATGACATGTCTTTGAACTCAAAGCTGATCAAATGCTTTTCTATTCCTCACTTCTTATTCTACTGTTAGTTGAGGTTCCTGTATGTAGAATACCACTCTTTGCTTTCTGAAATACAGGAATGAAGTAATTTATTCACGTTTTTAGTAAACAGGCATTGTAGTTGTGTGTACTGATTTTGTGAACTCTGTGAATTATCTAAACTTCTTTGGCAGAGTTAGGGATAAGTACAAGCAAGTAATTTGTCTGTACATGTGGAGTCTTTGAATACACCTAATGCTGTGTAGTGCACATGAAGTTAAAGCTGCAGCTCATGTGCAGCTGGAAGTCAAGGCCATCTATTAGAGTCAATCTACCCTAAGGAAAGATATTTTGGGCATGTTCTTATGAAAGAGGACAGAAACTCCTGTGAAAATAACAAAAATGACAGTGACTAAGTTAAGCATAACCATAGATGTTTCCCTGTCACACTGTGATCTTTTTCTGGTTTTCATTGTTAGTGCTTTTGTTGCTTTGTTACTCTTGTTGCCTATGACATTTACTGTGTACCACATGATATTCATCAGTTTTCTTGTTCCAGTAAAGACTGTGTTTAAAGCCTTTTTTCCTCCTCTGATTTCATGATTGTTTTAAAACTGTTTTATTCACATTCATCTTTGGCTAAGGGATGAGAATATCCTTTTCTTAAACTGAGTGCATATATTTACATTTTTGTTTACCTCATCCACAGTAGACTTGGCCAGTCAGAAACCCAGCATGAATGTGCTGAGATGGAGAGCATAGGGCTGAGGGTCATGGAGTTCAGGCATGCAATTGTTGCTGACTGCTGTTTTTCTGTAAAGAATAGGAGATTGCTGTGACACAGGCTCTGAAACCTCTGGCAACATGTAGTGGACAAAGACAGCAGTAGGCTCAGAGCAGGCCTATACAAGCCTGGTAGTTTAGCATCTGTTTTGATAACAGCTTCAACAGGAAGCTCTTTTCACCTGTTGTGTGCTACCTAACATATGCTGTCCCCCACACTAAATTGGCCTTTCAGGAAAATACAGTATTAACTATTTCAAAACCTGGCTCTTGCAGTATGTTATTGAGGCTTCAGAGAGGGGGGACTGGTCTCTAGATCAGAGGCAAAATGGCACAGAATTGGTTATATCCATGATATGCATCAGTTGGCCCTTGATGTCCCCTGACAAAATAGAGCACTGCTCTGGCTTTAGGCATAATTTATGTGTGCAAATGTTGTCAGGGAAAGAGGCACAACACCTCCTGCAACTGGTAAAGACTTACAGGTGGCATTCTACAGAAGGTATGGGAAAGAACAGTAGCTGGTACACTCAAACCAGGGTTTGATCTGGCTCTATGTCTAATTCAGCAGTATAGACACAGGCTGCCTTGGTGACTGGGGAAAAGTGTGTGATAGATTAAAAACTGCCTATCAACGGTACCTGGAGAGGCTACTGTACCATTTAAATTTGTCAGACAATGTCAGAGCAGGCTGACAAGGACGAGCATGGACCTGTTTATGTAGCTCCCTCTTAAATAGGCAGACTCATAGTCCAGAATTAGTGGTTTTGTGTTCTACCTGCAGAGGGCATTCATACCGTTCAGTTATCATTACTCTTCAGCTGATAGGGAAAGGATTATTTATGGTTATCTTAGTTATGGGTGCATGAATCAGGAGCTTTATGATAATTGGTTTTTTGAGCATACCTGTCTTCAGTGAAGATTCTGAGAACCTCTAGCTGAGTACATACGAAAAAGATGAAAAATGTGGTTCTGAGAAGAGTTGGAAAAGCTGGTCAGAGATTTTCCTAAGCAAAAATACATTTTGCTAGCTGAACTACTTTTTCATTTTAAAGTGTTTTAAATTATTGTTAATTTCTTACCTTTTGCATTTTAAGGATTTACACATAGTTTGTGCACAGTGCAGAATGCTTAAACTCATTCTTAATAAAGCTACTCCACAAAGCTTGTCCTGAACTTGCAGGGAGTGGCAAAAGTTACAAATACAAAAATTTTGGAAAAGACACAATGAAATCAAGCTAGAATGTAAAAAGGTGATATTTTATTTTCTTGGAACCAAGAAGTATAAGAAGAAAAAGATCATTATATCATGGCTATTAATCAAATATTTTTCAAAGCATTTGTTTCAGTTTTAAATTCATTATGAAAGTGATTATTGTTTTTGAGGAGGGGAGCATGCCCCTTTGGCAGGCTCAGGAAGTATCTTCATAAAGTATCTCCTGATCCTGGAAGTGGCAAGGACAAGGAATGCAGACTAGCTGGAAGAACAAGTCTGATAAATGGTAACCCGGGCCCATTGTATCAGACAATGGCAACTGCTGAATAAACACTGGCAGAGCAGTATTAGTCTGCACAAGAGACAAGCTGAAGCACAGAACACTTGAGAATCTATTCATAATATAGCTGTTGATCCTTGGATGCCTCTGGAAGCGAAGATGACTGATACAAAGTTAGCAGTCTAACAGTTGAGAATAGACCTTTAAGAAACAGATAAAAAGGAACAAGAGCAGTCTCTGCCTCTTTTTGAAATCAGGCATTTTATTTTGGGGGATTTGCTCTTAGCACAGACTATCAGGCAATATTCTAGGAAGTCTGTATTCATGATATCAAAGTGATTATGAAGTATATAATTGAGAATCCAGGGCATTGAGATGAAAATAAGGTGCTTGTCAGGAAGTCATCCTTGGCAGAAAATGCACCTGGATTGCAGTACACAGAATTGCTAGAACTGCAGTTTTCTTTCATGTAATAATCCAGTATATATTCATGAAACTCAGAGTGACTGAATGCTATATTTCAACTTCTACTGCTGAAAGCTCTCCCCTTGGATGCATATATTTCTGTAGTTTCTTTATACTGTCACAAGCTGCTTGACACAGCCTTCTCCTCTGAACTCTCCTCAGCTCTCTGACAAACCTCACTGACTATTCCTTAGTGGAACTGACATAATAAATATTTGAGTACAATCACTGCAGATGGTGTGCTAAGACTTACTTCTCTTAATCGTATTTTTAATACTGAAACCTTTCTGCTTATTCACACTTCCAGTAAAAGGGTTTATGAACCTTATTTGATAAGTGACTAGGGTTACAGTGAATGCCAGGTGGAAGAAATTCAGGGAAGTTTTTATTGCTGACACAAATCTTTTTCTGTAGAATCTACCCATCCTTACAATGAGCTCTGTAATATTTGGTTTATGGTGCCTAATGCGTGTATTTAGGTATGGGAATACAACAATACTCTTAGGCCTAATGGATCAAACGTTGCTATAGAAATTAAATTGCAACAGTTACCTGGCTTTTGTACGCCTTTGGGTAGTGAAAGGGGGAGTGACTGGAGGAGCTGTTGGAACTTGCTCTTTCTTCTAAATTTAGCAAAGGATTCTATCTATCTTTTCTGTTTCATGTATTGCAGATTAAACACGGGTACCAATCAGGAAGGATCTGATGGTAAAGTAGATCTTGAAGCAGATGAGGAGTGAGATTTCTAGCAAAAAAAGGGAAAAGGCATTACCACCCATGTCTTTACTACAAGTTCCCACATCTTTACTACCAGTTCCATGGTGACAACCAGAAAAAAATAAATAGATTAGATTATAATTCCACTGTTCCAAACAGGTCACATTTTTCGTCATGCCTACTATGTAAATTTGAGACTTGACTTCAGAGGCTTTGAGCTGACTTACAATTCAGTTAAATATCTGTGTTTTTTCATTGGACAAGTTAATAATCTCTGAAAAGTATTTTTGGTCTTGATGAGACTTCTCACATAAAAATGACAAACTGTATGCAAAAGCTAAAACATATAGTATAATCAAGTTCTGTGGTTTCCCTGTAATTTACAGAATGCTTTTTTCTTACCTTTCTTTTACCAGCTACTAATTTTCTCCTTCAATAATTTAAATCCTTTCTGTTAATCTGTAACTGAAGTAGACTTTGCAAATGAAATGGTACAGTTCTAATCAGATGGCAGTCTGCTCTGGCATTCTGCTATGTGTGATACTTGCTGCTATCTGGTGCAACCTGGAGAGATCTCTGGAAAGGCCAACTTGCTGGATAAGCACAAGAAATAAGCTGTGTTGCATAGAAGGGTTTAAGAAATGTTACTTCACTTTCCTCTTTCTAGCATCAGGTTAAAGTTCTTACGGCTTAAGCACATTACAGATTCCTAGTGTTCTCTGTCATATCAGACTCAGCTTGGATACCTTTTCTGTGCTGTACTCTTGGTTTTATTTGGATGATATTTGATTTCACAGTCCTCAGTCTGTGATCAAAGTGAGCTTCCAGGTTTTAGTCTTTTAACTACACAAAATTGCCACAACTCTTAAGAGAGGATTCTCTTCACAGTCACTGTGATAATGAATTCTGAATGCTGCGCTCACTATCTCCCCCGTTTTATTTTGCTGAAGATTGTAAAGGGCTTCTTTTCTTATCATAAACCAGATATCTATGGCTCTTAAACAGAAGTAACTTTCAGTAGATATCTTATGATTTAATTTAGAGTTGAGAGAGACAGTTAAAACTAGAAAAATGGACATCTGTAACAGTACAACTTCAATACATTGCAAAACTGATGCTCTGAGATCTATCTCCTGCTTTTTTTCTCCTCCAGCACTGTGATTCAAGTCTTTCTCTCAGCTTGGTGTAAACTGTGGAATGTGGTCAAAAATTACACTGAAAAAGCCATCAGTAAGGAGGGACCTTTGCAATGATCAGTAATTATTATCAGTAGCCTTCCAGGCACATATATAGCACATATAGATATCCTGGTGCAAATTCACTCAGAAGATAGGACAGCAGTTTCCAGCTGTCTGCCTTGTGCAGGTGAACAAGCACAATTTTCTGGTAATAGTCTCAGTCACAAACTAGGCATGAAAAAACTTGCTCTATGTAGCATTGGGACATAAATTCTTAATAAAATAAAAAGTATACAATATAGTATGTCATATATAAAGCAAGGTACATGTTGTCCACAATAATAAAACCTATTAGGAAAAAGAAAAAAAAAAGCTTCCTTAAAAATTTAGAATAGTATTAAGATAATTCCCCCTTCCTCATTATTCCCCAAGTGAGCCCTAAGTCCAGTCTTTTACCCGCTTTTGTGTAATTTAAAGGGAAATGGAGATTTCAATATCTGCGACCTTTGAAAAATTAGACTTTCAGCAATCTTGTAAACACTCTGCATGCACCTTGAAACATCAGGTAAATTTGAACTCTTAGGAATCACAGAGGATCTTGATCTTGCCCTTGAAGCCAGTAGGCTGGAGTTCACCCAGGATTTGTTCTGAATTGGTGAGTCAGTAGAATAGTGCAGAAGAGGTTCTGTTTTGTTACAAGAGTAATTTCTGTTATGTTTAACTGGAGAAGCGTTACACGTTTCTGTGACATGACTTAGAATAGAACAGATTCCCTTTTGTTACTTGCTTTGCTTTCAACAGAACACATGCTTAGTTTGATTTGCAGTTCAGAAGCATATAATAACTATAAATTGTATCCAGGTTAACTATCACTGGTTTAAGTATTCATCAACTCGAGTGTGCTTTTTGTCTTACTTTTTTTGTAACAGATACAATTTTATCATAAGGAGTAAAAATCTGTTATTTAACTGAAAGTTATGAGCAAAAAAGTTTTAATTTTATATTCAGTAATTCCAACTAGAAATTAGAGTTGTCTAGATATTAGAAATGTAGTTGTTTCTGCTGTTTTAGTTTGAAATACATAATTCAGATTCATATTCAATACCTTTCAAGTTTACATAGGAATGACAGCTACTTGATACAGCTGCATCACTTTGCTTCCATTTTCTCATACATTGAGACAGTAACAAATTTGATTGCTGAAAACTTGATCAAAGTCGTTGGAACACAGATCTTGAAGAGTACTAGCATTAAGTTCTTTCAGTCCTGAGAAAGAATGAGGTTGTGGCAAAATCCAATTGCAATTTTCTTTATGCACTCAGCAGTTTTTTTCATCAGTGGCACATGAAGTGGAAAAAAAGGTGATTTAGAAAAGTTTAGAAAAGGAATGGGTATTAGTATTATTATACTTGTTATTGCTGCTGTTATTGTTTCTTATATAAATACTATGATAATTATACAGTCTATCCTCTGAGTCGCTCTGATCTAAAGAGGACAGTGACTTGGGGATTAAAGCCTCAGTAAGCAAAGTTAACCATTTATTCAGCTCAAGGACATTACTTTTACTTGTGCCATGAATTTGTTCCTATACCTTTGTATTCCTTAACCATGTAATCTGACCTTGCCAGACATTTTTACCTGTTGATTCTCTTTCTCATCTCAGTCTGCATATTTTATGCTGAAAAATGTTATGTTTCCTTTTAACCTTCATAAGCACAGTCTGTTTTAAAACAATTTCCTTCTACCCTCACAGAAATCTAGCTTCTGAGCCATTGTGCAGCTTTATCTTCCCTTTTTTTTCATTCACTTTAAATGTTTCAAAAATTTTCTGCCCTTGGGCCAAGGATTTTCTAAGGTGCATCTTGAATTACTTAAAACGAGTTATGCAGCAGGGTTCTGTCTGTAAAACCAGGAGACAACAGTTCACTTAAAACATGATTGTGTAACTCAGCTCAAATTGATATAATTTTGATAAGAGTCTATGATTCCATATTTCTCAAATGCAGTTTCCTAAGTGGTAAAATAAAAAAAGTACAAACTATTTAGAGTGACTCTATATTTACCCTTCCTTTCCCCTTTTCTTTCGCCTGATTCTACATCTGGGCAGCTCAATCCTGTTTCAGTCTTTCCTCTTTAACTGTTTGGCCTAAATACACTTTGATGCATTAATTAGCATATACATGTTTATCTTCATGAATCTTAGTCTGGAATGAAGCCCATGAACTTGTATTTGCCTATAATGGCCTGACTTTAAGGTTCAGCCCAGTCAATAAGCATTTCATACACTGCTGGAGAGAGATAAAACATCTCCTTGTCCTGGTGCCATCTCCCAGGCACGCTGGCCTCGGAGTTGTTAATGAAGCCATTCAGCATCGCCACTTTACACAGCATCTACAGTCAATACCCGAGTAAGTCATTCAGCAGAGCTGTAATTTACCTTCTAACACCACCAAACTGCCTTCACCGGCTCTTTGAATGCTTAAGTGCCTGAAAGGTGTGGTGCATTACAATGTAAAAAATAAGACCGAAGGCAAAACTTGAAATAATAATTACAGTATGTTCAAAGAAACCGCATACATCTATAGCACTCCTTTACCTTTATTAAAAAATGAGGTCTGGCTGTTTTAAAGTCAGACTTTCAAATATATCTAAAGAACTACAAAATGTAAGAATGCCCTCTCAGTGTCAGACTTAATGTCTTATCTAACCTGGTATCCTTATTCAGGCAATGTCCAAAAATGGGTGTTGAGGGGACACTAGAAAAGGACGGGAGAACTTATAAACTCCCATAAATATTCCTATCATCAAGCAGTCTGTGGTTCAGGAACTTCCTGAGCCAGAGATGGTGCTTTGTATTTAAGAACTCTTGATGAATTTCTTTACTGTTAACTTCCCCAGTCTTCTCCAGGAAGAGACAGGAGAGATAAAATTAGTACTCTTTTCATTTTCTAACCTTTATTTCTAAGAAAAACATTGACCACAAAGTCAGAAATAGCTATAGTGCTGTTATAGAAGCCCAGTGGCCTACAGCTCCAGTTAGAATGATAATGGCAATTACACATCTCCTGGCACAAATGCATGGCACTGGAGCTACACATTGGTCATGGAGTGGGACTGACTGATGCATTAAAAATCTTTTTGGTGTATTTAGCTGGGTTTTTCTTTCAAAGGAAAAGCTTAAAAACACCTTTAAAGAGCTACTTAAAAGCTGAATCTTCCGATATTTTAATTGTGCAATCATGCTGCTATGAATAGAACATTGCACAGTCTTCTAAATCTGGTCTAATGCCCAAGTCAGATTGGGTGAGCTAAGGGCATTTCTTTTGCAGGTTCCATATGGAGCATTTAAAGCCCTATATTAGCTTTTTTTTTTTTTAACTTTGTTTTTTAATGGAAATATTTGGACAATTTCAATTTTTTTTTTTTCTGATTAGTACACAGTATTTAACTGGAGTGAATTGGTAGATGTTAATGTAAGTAAAAAGCAATGTAAATTGTTGCCTGTATATAGTAATAAGCACGTGAAAATTCTAAGCATCGTTATATTCGTTTTTATGCCATAGTAAACAGGACAGATCCAAACTAGATTGTTAAGCCTTTTTTTCACTCCTGATTGTGGCAAGATACAAATGAAACTTTCCAAACTATGCCTTACTCAGTGGACAGTAAACAGTGATTTTAGCACAGCAATTTGGAAGGCAGAAATTTTGAAAGAACAGCAGGTGCCAGGAACAGTGCACCCCATGGGGTATAGACACAAGCCCTCCACTAAAAACAAGAGGGAAAACTAGTGTTAGAAAATGCTTCAAACATTTCCTAGATAAAATTAAACTTAGCTAAAACTTAACTGTTTAAATCAGATGCATTTGATGATGCTGAATATATACACTGCAGTTTGGTACATCAATAGCAAACAGGTATGGATACACGTTGTGTTTTTATACAACATCTCACAAAGGCGAGACAACTTTCTCAGTCTGTGTTGCCAGGGGCATATTGTTAAATGTGAGGCTACTTTGCTGCTTAATTACCATTTTTTGTTTACAGGGCAGATATAATGATATATGTACTGGTGAATTCTTACCAGAGAATATACCTTGAGCTATTCTACCCTGTGTACTGCTGCTAAGCATAGCCAAGGAGAGAAATAATTTCACTTCTACATTCTGCAGAAACCTGGCTCTGAAACTGAACTGTTAACCTGAGCTGAGCTTCACGCATATGCTAATTTAAAATTGTCTTTGACATGTCTGCACAAGCTGGGTTGACTATGCATAGATGCTCACTAAAAAGGTAATTCTACAAGGAGACAATGGCAAACGGCAGAAAAGAAGCAGTAAAAGCTGGGCTTTGAATTACTTGAAATTATTTATGCAAGCTCTCAAACTTAGAGCAGTAATAATTTCAGATTAAAACCTCAAAGAATTTCTGTAACTAATGTTTCATCTCCCCATGATGAAGCTTACACTAGACTTAAAGCCACATTCATTTGTAATACACAGCCTTGGGCTCCTGTCCAGTGTGTTTGAAAAGACTGGTGAACTCTGCCAGGTACTCTGACTGAAACCTTTGTGTGAGTATATATTCATGACTTTTATTCAGATGTTTCTTGGGGAAAAAAAAATCCAGCTTTCTAAAAGCTTAGAACACTAATAATTTCTGGATCTATGAAGCAGAATATGTGCCTATGTGACTTAAATATAACTTGGTGCTGTTGTATTCTTGAAACTGCCAGCATATGAAGTGGGATGAGCTTTTTTCCCAATGAATACATTTCTCCAGGTCCTTAGAATTCACTGTGTGCACACATGTGATGAAAACTATCTTTGATTTGTCTGTGCTGAGCATTCCAGTATCATCCTGTGTTTAAACCAGATGTGATGTGTCCCTTTGGAGCTTGGCTGTGGGTCCCGTTCCAGCTGTAGGTCCCTAACGCACACCTGAATAAGCACACAGCACACAGAGCAACTTCACTTTCTTGTTAGCATTCCAGAGGAGGAGCATCTCTTCCTCTCTCCTCCCCATTTATTCAGTTGTCTAATCAAAGTACACAGTTCATATCATCCAAATGAAGCATTTAACTCCCATGCTTCTAAAGCATCTTAACCTATAGCATTAGATTCCACTATATGTGTGTAGCACCTCTGGGGCTGTCCAGAAAGCTGAGGCTGTAGTTACCCAGGCTAGTTCTGAGCAAGCTGGCTCAGTACCAAGGGATACAAATTCGTGCAGCATTAGGCCTCTCTTGGCTAATATATCTTGTTTTTGTGCCACACTGCAACCATAGCAATAGAGATTTCAGAACCTAAGATAACTCATCTGCTTATAGCTTAGCTATTGCTACATTTTCTCTGTAGAAGAAATCCCCTATTCCCTTTGTATCTAAGTGTATTTTTCTAATAGAAAAATGAGATAATGTTTCTGGGAGTGTTACAATATATGACACAATTAGCCATAAGCTAATGAATTACTAATCAATTGAACAGATATTATGAATGTATTTCTTTCCAGATGTGATTGTCTTCAGAATTATTTTTTACTGTTTAGACTTTGCAGACTTCAGTGTTGAGGATTTTGCACGCTATGTACATTCAAAATGGGGAAATTTAGTGCATGAGAGCAATTTAGTGAACTTGTAGTTTCTTCTAAACCCTACCTAAGATTAACATGTAAATTAATTCTCATCTATCTTCCATTGCAACTACTGTGGCTAACATGATTTGAAAGAATTAGACAAAACTGGTTTAAAAAATAATTAACTTTGCAAGGCTACTTCACAACATATGTGATTCTACACCTTATTCATTACTCAGCATCTTCTGAATGTTCACTTGCATATGCAATTGCAATGTTAATCTACATGAATACCTCACTAATTGTTACTTACTGCATCCCCAAAAATACTGCTCAGCAACAAAATAACTTAGAAATCATGATTTGTAAGCAGTAAAACATTTGCTTTCATGATCCGAAGGCAAAAATGAAATACTATCAGAGGGAAAACACAATGGTAGTGGTGAGAGTACATCTTAGTATCATTATGCAGGTCTTAAATATGACCTAAAAGGACAGTGCATCTCTAATAAAGTAAATGCCTGTAATGTCCCAATGCACATCAGGAGCAAAACCTATTTGGGGCAGTATTGACTATTGGGAAAACCTTATACAAAACTCAGAAATTACTTAGTCCTATATCTGGAAGTATATGGGGTAGTTTTTTGTAGCCTTATTTCTACTTCGTCTGTCAGGCCAAAGGTGGATATTCCCCAGCACCTCGATGTCTTTCTTGCAGTCCAGAGCAGAATGCAGATTCGAGGTGTTCCCTCAGCAGGGCTGTGTAGAGGGGACTCTCCAGCTGAGTGCACAGTTTGAACAGGCTCCCAAAGCTGTCCGTGTGCTGCAGCAGCGCTTTCAGCGGCTGTGTGCGTGTGTGTGCACGCTCCCTAAACCTAACCCGCGTTCTGGAATGCGAGCACAGAAACAGCAACTGTTCCACAGGATGCAGTGTAAGCTGACTGACTGCTCCGTAGAAAAAGAATTACATGTGGATTTAGTTTGCATTTAAACAAAATGAAGAATCATATAATACCTCCTTGCTTTATCTTTATACCATAAGGGTAAAAACCTGATTTTTATCATGTCTCATATACATGATAAAATGTATAGAATAAACAGCTCAGCTTTAATGTATTTAATTATGCATCAGAAAAGTAATTTATCAAGGAAAACATCTTTCAATTCCATAATGTTTGACACCTACTTTGCACAATAATATTCAAAACAACTATAGTGTGACACAGTATGATTTTCAATGTACAAAACCACATTAGGAGTGCATTCAGCTTACATCCTTAAATCACAAAATGTCACTATAAACTATTATATATTAAGAAAGTTAAAAAGACCTTGTAAGCAGACCTTTACAATAGTGGAAAATATTGTAATGCTCCTGTGGTCTATTTAACACTTCAGAAAGCTTTCAGCTTATGCAGTAATGGGCATACCTCTTTGAAAATCATACTGTCCACTACATTTCTAGAGCACCTTTCATTCAAAAATATTTGTATTCACATTTCTGGCAACCTTTTGAACAGAGGAGAGCAACCAGAAGTACTGAAGCCACCTGGGACAACTTCTGACTGTTATGAAAAATGCCATGGGATTTTGCTACTTTTTTTAGAACAGGCAAGGCTTTTAGTAATTTAACTTGTATAAAAATCCCATAGATAGTATTATCCCTGGAACTTCATGTCTCTAGCTAAGACAGAAGTTCTCCTTCAGATATTACTTGGAATTAGCAGTTCTCACTACCTGCATAATTTGAAGGTTATGCTAACAGTAATCAGAACTGGGTATTAATCTGCAAACATTTATTCTAAATATACAATAGCACCAAGTGCAGCGGGTGGCAGCTTGCCACATGGATTAATGCTTCCAGATAAATGATTGTTTTACCTCAAACCATGGACAAAAGATGACATTATTGCAATGGTGCAATTAATAATCTACTACTTTATTAAATTGTTACAATGATATCTTCATGGATCAGCTTGAAAAATCTAGGGAACTTTAAATGTTTTTTTTGGTTTTTTTTCCTTTGGCTATTCAGTAGAAGAGACAATGAGTAGTGTGTTAACTTGGTATTCTCTGATGCAGCCTTCTGTTTATTGTGTATGAGAGTTATGTTTGATTTGTATGAACAATGGAGCTCAGGATAAACTTGGAAACTTTATAAAAATAAAAAAAATTAAAAAGAGCATTTGATTCTGTCAACATATTTTGAAACTCAGACACAGAACTGAATTTCTTTGATAAAGAAACAAACTGCCATAGGAGTCTAGAATCTGTCTCTCAAAACTGAGACCCCGAAGAGAAATGGTCTCTCCAGTACCTCATAAACTCAACTGTTTAAAGTCTAGTCATTGTAAAACTGCCACTGCAGAACGTGGCCTGCAGGCACTCAAGTTTAGAGCCTACAATGTTTCTAGTGATCAGAATTTCAGATGTGTTGTGTTAACAACTGAGATAAGAGTGAGACATGTGGTAGTGTAAGACAATAAGCATAACCTCTCCCCTCTTAAAGTGAGATTGGCATTATTCGGTGAATTGCCTCTTTAGATAACCCCCCAGGCTGTATTGGAAATTGTCACCACTATTTTTTTTTTTTTTTTAAGTTAGGGAAATAACTTTTCTGCCTGGCATTGCTGAGTTTCTATTATGAGACAGCCCATGTGAGCTGTTCAATAGATTTCAATCTTTGTGGCATTAATACTTGCCAAAAGAATTAGACTATAGCATATACTGGTTTTCAAATGAGATTATAAAGGGCGTGGTACAACAGCTCCTTATCTATTTGCGGTGAGGCAAAGTTTGTTAGAAGGGATGACAACAGGACAGCAATATGTGTAATTATTCTAAGTAATACACAGTCAGCTACAGGGTCTTCATTGAAACATCATTACACTTGAATAATCTCACACCTTTGCAGCACGGGGGTTTCATTAGAGTTTAGAAGGTGCTGTCACACAATGGTTTTGCCCAAGAAGAAGCTGGTTGGAAGCAGAGAACATTTTGTACTTAAACTAATGCTACAAACTGAATGCAGAAAGTTACCGTGCCCTGATTGCAGGAACAGTCAACATACAAAAGAATTCGTCAAGCTTCATCCCTAACCTAGGAAGTGGCCAAACAATTTGAGGAGTGTAAGAATAGAAAGTGGACTGTCAAAAGAGAAAAGGGTCCAAAACTTACATAAGGTCTTCAATGAAATTGTTCCTGATATTCTTAACCGATAATTAATTGAACACTGCCTCTCTGACAACTGGACAATGGAAAATGCATCTGACTCACCAATGATTAATTTTTTGGTTTAAGAAGCATACACAGATTAATGGGGTGTGCCTGATAATGGCATGTGGTTATTCAGGGTGTGAACAACCTCTAGGGTCTGTCAAAACAGGTGGCTTCAGGGTTAGTCTCCAGTGAAAAAGCAGAAAAAAAATCTTCATTGAAGAAGCACAGTGCAGATGAGAAGGGCATATACAGGGAGAAGCAAAATGTTATTAAAGTACAGTATCTCTACAATGCTATATACAGCATTGCACTAGTTATGAAGAATATTAATGTCGAGTATCATGAATATTAACATCAAATGATCAATTATATTATTTTTTCCAGATATATAATCTTAGAACTAGTCAGAAAAGGGGCTTTTATACTTGAATGCAACGTTCTACTTGTTTCCTACGGAGAAAAAGAAAGATGTACATGCTTTGACGTTGGCTGTTTTTCAGCTTTTGTTAAACGCTGGGCAAAACATGACCTGTATAAGGAGTTGTGTACTGGGCCGGATCATCTGGTCGCACAGCACAGCAGGAAGGGCGCTCCGTGCTGACACGGGTATGCAGCGCGTTGGTGCCCCATCTGCTCAGCAGCTACTGCATGGAAAAGCTGCGGTGCCGTCCTGCTCAGCGAGCACATTTCAGACGGGCCTGAAAGCACTCCTGAGCGCGGGAGCCTGTCCCCGTGGCACGGCGGGGCTCAGCCGAGTCCCGGGCTGCCCCCATGGCCGGCCAGAACAGTTTGCCCGAGGGTGCCGGACCCCACCGCGGGCTCCGACCGCATCCCGGCCCCGGGCACCGCGCCTGCCTCTCCCACCTGTGGGGATTGCGCCTCGCGCCCTGGTGGCTGGAATGGGAACGGGCTGAGCCCGAGGCGGCCGCCGGGACGCTTCCCTCGGGGAGAGGAAAATTCCAGCCCAGAGGAGCGGCCCTGCCCCCGCTGACAGCCCGCGGCCGGGGCCGAGCGGAGTCCCCGCTCCGGCCGCAGCTGGAGGGACAGCCGGGTGTGTGGGGGCGGGCGGGAGCGAGGGAGGTGCTGGGATGGGAACAGGGAGTCTCTGTGTCTCCGTGCGTGCTGGAGAGGGGAAGGTTCCGCGCTGCAAGTTTCTCGCCGCGAAGTTCAGTTTTGCTTCTTCCTTTTTTTTTTTTTTTTTTTTCCTTGCTTCTGTGTTTTTTCCCCTACGCCCAAGGTGTGGTTCCGCGAGCGGCAGGAGCCTGGCGCAGCCCGTGACCTCGGCCGCCGCCCCGGGCAAGCGCCCAGCGCCCGCCCCGTAAACAGCGGGGAATGCCCGGGCTCGGGGGCGAGGCGGCGCCGGGGGCTGCGAAGCGGGGCCGCCCTCCGCAGCCCGCCCCGAGCAGGTGAGGCGGGGAGCCGCGGCCGTGCGGGCGGGTCCCCGGCTTGCGCCCGCCCTGCGCTCCCTTGGCCGCCGGCATGGACGGCCGCGCTCGGCCGGCGGCCCCGCCGCCCTCCGGGTAAGCAGAGCTCCGGGCGCGGGCGGGAGCGCGGCCGGCCCCGGCTCCGGAGGGACGGCCGGCGGGAGCGGGGCCGTGCGCGGGGCTGGGTGAGGTGAGGTGAGAGCCAGGGGCAGCTGGGGTCGGGGAGGCCGGTGCCGTGCGCGTCCGGCGGCGAGGTGCGGCGCTTGGGAGGCAGCCAGCGGCGAGAGGCGGCTCCCAGCGCCGGGGGCGGGCGTGCTGGCCGTGCCCTCCCCGGGCTCCCGCGGCAGATGGAGCGGCGCGGCCGTTAAACGGCGGCGGCAGCGGCGCCTCGACGGCAGCTTGGCCGTACCGCGCTTCTCCGCCCGGGCTGCGGGACCGGCCCGCGGCCGCCGCCCTCCTTGGCCGTGCCCGAGCGAGCAGCGGCTGCAGCGCCGGCCCCGCGCCGCGGGCGATTCCCGCAGGGACGAGCCGCAACCCGCCCGCGGCGTTGCCGTCCCGGTGCCTGTGCCGGACTGCAGCGCTGCCGGGACCTGCCGGGTGCACGGCACCGCCGGGATCGGCGCCTTCGGCAAATCCTTGCAGGTCAGCGCTTGCCGGTCGGAGCATCCTTTAGGTGTGTGGAGTCAACTTCCAGCTCTGTGGGTGAGAGTGGCGGCGGTTCGGAAGGGCTGCGCCCTCCTCGGTGCTCCGGGAACTGCCGACGCTGGGGAAAACAAAACAAACAAGCAGCATCTGTTTGGAGTAGTAAAAGGGCTGGCCTGTTTATTTTTACCTGTTAGGCCCCTCTGGTTTATTTTGCTTGTAGTAGAAAATCTAACGTTAAAGAATGTCTTTTTAAAATCCTAAGTAAAACTACCGCAGTTATAGACCAGGAGGAGGAGGATATTTCCTTAACTAGTCAGGTACGTTTGGAGAAAATTAGTTTACTCGGTGACTTCACTAGGAACTAGAGTGCATCACAATATCGGTAAGACTGCTGAAGTTATGTGTAAATAGAATGGACAAAATATGTGGTGGGTATATTTTTTAAAAGGAACATTTCTGTGAAGTTTCCATGTTTGCAAAAATGGATTACTTGGATTGCTGACCAAGTGACTACAGCATAAACAGGTGCAGGTGATGGCAAATTACTGCAGTATTTGCAGCAGTAATTAAATCAAGTTTGAAGTCATGGCTGTAGTGAATATGGAAGACTCGTAAAGGGAGGGGTATTTATTCACTTAAGGCCTTGTCACCATTCTACATTTATATGTAGCAGTTGAGAAATTATATTGTAAATCAGTGTAGAAGGTATAATTATAGTATAGATAATTACTGCGTTTTTAAGACTCTGTGTACAGAGTTGGAAGGACTGAGTGTAGGATGATAGTGGTTTTTTTCCAGGTTAGGGAGTGGCAAAAACAGTATGTCTTGAAAGTCTTTGGTTTTACTGTGAGCAGGAACATAAAAACAAGCAAAAAGACACAATTAAAACTTTTGCTGTTCTGATAGTTCCTCTAGGCCTGTTGCCTGCCATAAAGCTGTTTGGTATAGTCAATTTTGGCTGCTGCTTGACAGCTAAGTTCCTTTTATGTGACTTCAAGCATCTGCCAGCATCCACTTCTCAGTTTGGAGAAACATGTAGCTAACAGTAGTGCTCATTGCATTAGCTCTGCAGAGGGATTTTTGAGACCTTTCGCATATAATTGGTACTTAGAAAATCAAGTTGACATGTCTTTCTTACTACAAAAATTCTTTATTGACAGTCTTAACTATTTCCTTAAGATGGTCTCATTTGCTCCTGAAATGCTGGATTTGAGGAAAAAAATGTGGATACACCAGAAAAAAAGACAACTCCCTGTTTTATTGAAAGTGCTCCACAGATACATTTTTGAATAGTATGCAGTTACTGTTCCCTCTCTGAGATGATAGGAAAATTTGTGCAATCTGGGAAGGATTTCAGTTGAAATGGCATTTTTCTTTAAATGCATTACCAAATGATGTAATATACAGCATTACATCTCTTCTTAACTCGTCTAGCCAGGTTGAAAGTGTTGTTAATCTGCAGCTGAAAACTCTTTACCAGCCAGTGTGTTCTTAAATCACTGTCTGAAGTTCTGTGGAGTCATTGCTGGTAACTCGTAACAGCTGAGAAAGTTTGTTTTTGCTGACTGCTAAGAAGGTCCTGTTTTGTAAATTTTCAAGCACTGATGTTAGTTAAAGCTTGGAACTCCTATATAACTTGACCCCTGTGGCTCTTTAAGACAAAATTTTGTTATCAGATCTATGGGGAAAAGCTTTGGGAAAGGATCCTGTTATATCTTTTTTTGAATACAGCATTATGCTTTTCTATTGAAAAAATGTTTATTAAAACTGGTTGTGGATAAAAATATTTGTCTGAATTTGGTGAGAAACATGCCCGTGTTATTCTCTCTGCACATTAAAGGTAAATAAGAAAAGATTTTTTAAAAAATGCCCTGTGCTGGATTTTTTGTTTTGTTTTGTTTTGTTTTGTTTTGTTTTGTTTATAATATGGTGAATAGAGAATGTGCCCAGCAACTGGCTGGAATATTTTGGAATATGATGAATAGGAGGTGTGCCCACTAACTGGCTGGCCATGACACATAGTTTCTTCTCCTGGCAGGAGAAACTTGGCTGGACAGTTTAGGCAGTTTTATAGCTCATGTATCTTACCCTGAGTCTGAGCAGCACTCAGGGCACGCAGCTCCCGCCAGACCAGTTGGCAAAGTCTGCTCCTGTTCATCACAGAGCTGAATTTGCTTTAGAAAATGATAGAAAAATGTGTGATTTAATACTTATAAATAAAAATAAGTAGTGGCTGTAGTTGGTATCCTACCTTCTGAACACAATTTTCCTACTGTTGCTGGACAGCAGTCCCATAACGTGGAGCTTTTTTACATACAAGTAGTTGTCAGTAGTTGACACAGGATTTTACCATGAGAAACTGTATTATGACTTAATATGCCATTAGAATATTGTAGTCAGTTGGATATTGGTAAATGTAATATTGATATCCTTTGAAATACCAGCCTTCATGTTGAGAGCCACCTTTAATTCAATTGTAATGTTTCTGAGGATTTTGTGTTATTTCATTTTTTCCTGTAAATCATATTTTAAGCTATATGTATACATACAAAATAACAGCTTCTGACCTGCTTTGCCCAAGCAAACTCCCTTTGTTTTTATCATTTTCATTGTGTGTAACAAAAACATGGTTAGGAGCTGGAGCCACTCTCCAGAGGCTGAAGGTAGAGCTGGTTGTATGGGGAAAGGGGAAGGTTTGGTTAGCTTAGTGCCAGAAACACTTCTTGTGTGTTGTGTCTTCAGGTTCCCATTCCCTGTTGCTTGACGTAGTGGATGTATTTGAAAAATTTAAACAGAAGAGGAAAAAAGTTTTTTTCAAATGATTTCCAGGCTGTCTAAGGAAGTGAGATATGTTTTCAGAAAGCCCAAGCAATTTACCTTTTCTCTTGCATGTAACTGAGTTTTTATCAAATCATTTCAGCTGTGTTACAGAGACATCAGCTGTGGCGCAGTGTTGGCAAATGTCTGGTGTCAGGCCTGGAATACTGATTTGAGCTCTCTTCCTTCTCTTTCAAGTGTTCGTTTGAGTCAGCTCACAGCACAGCCACAGGTTTGTTCAAGTACAAATGAGAGTCCTTCTGTTGCAGAGTGTGGGAAGGGACAGCAAGGGTAGCAATAGCTTCAAACCAAGCATTCTGTGCCCCAGAGTGGGACTGGGGCTTGGATATGTGTCTGAATTTGCTCAGTTTGGTGAAATTCACGTAAGGGTGCAATTGTACTTTTGTCTTGCCATGAGTTAGCTGTTGCCATTGCTCTGTATAGTGTGTACACGTGTTTATCATTAAGTGCAAAGCCTTTTGTACTCGTGCTACTAAGTGGTAGCACTGTCTAGGATGAGGTTAGGCCATTATGGGTATAATAAGTAGTCCTATCTTAGATATGCTTTGTTTCTTAGACTGAGGGCTTCAGGATAATACTTAGCATGTTCTTCTCACCCCATGACCCTGATGAAGAACAAGTAAATGAGCAGTAGCAAAATGGAAAGAATTTTGAGAATTTGGGTCTGTAGAGCTTGCTGGATGTTTGAAGCAGGGAGTTAGCTCCTTTGTGGGTGGATGCCCATGAGGAGCCACTTGAATGCTAATCATTCCAGGGGCCAGTTTGCCAGCTGAGTTCTACATGTACACAGAACACTTCTTGAGGTGATTGTGCTGCTCTTCTTAATGTATCTGCCTTAAGCAAGGCAACCTCAAATGGTGGCCCTTAACTGAATGTTGTATTTAAAAGCTGTTTACTCTGTCTTTGTCGAGTCTGAAGTCATAGCTGGGTGCCCATAGAATAGTTACTGGTGATGTTCCCTGTTGGAGTGTGTTGCTGTGGGAATGAGATCAAGAAAACATCAGGGGGTGGAATGTAGATACTAGGGTGAAAAAATGTGTAGGAGGGTAATACACAAATAGAGATCAGCAGAGTTATTTCCAAGCTTTGTCCAAGTGTGTTGCTGTGAAAAAGTTAAGAGAGAGCTAGATAGTGTGGCATTTGAGGGGAAAAAGCGCTTGAGACCGCAAGGTGGGTTTTGGTGTTACCTTAGGGTAGGTTCCCTTCTTTCTGCAGTTACTGGATTTTTTGTTAATGTACTTTAAATGGGACCACAGTGTTTACACAAACCTGAAGATCACTATTTGTTTTGAGTAGGCCCATCTGTGTTGAGTGGAAAAAGAAAAGAGTCCATTGTGGGGGACCAAAACCTTAGATTCCAGAGGAAACTGAAGGTCTTTACAGGACTTCTGTCCTCTGACAGATAAAATAATTGAGTAGGAATATTTTAAAGTCACAAGTTGTTTCTCCTGTAGTCTGGCAACACGTAAATATGTCATCCTTCATAAAGTGCAGTACCATTTCTGACTGTAGCTAGAAAAAAAAAATTCTGAGCATGCTGGTTTTTCTAGCCTGGCTGCTGTTCTGAGCTGCCACTGTTGAAGTTTTATGTGTGCTGGGAAACAGCAGATGCCAGATTATCCAGCCAGCCCATGGAGCTGTAACAAGGTTAGCATGCTCAACCAAATATTTATTCTTTTTTTCTAGAAATTAACAAGTTAGTGTAATGAGTTGCTATGTTAATGTAGTGGATACAAGGAATGCCAGGTGTTCTCTTTTATGGCTGCTTGCCAGTTAAACCAGATCTGATTGTGCACTTTCTTTTTTTCTCACCTGGCTCTCACTTGCTTCCCCAGCAGCTGCCCTGCTGCTCTGACTTTAGTTCACGTGGATGTTTGCAGTTTGAGAAAGCTGCTCCTCACTGTGAGTGTCACTGTGTACAGCTCCAGAGGAGCTGACTCAGGGCTTTAGAGGATGACAAGAAGCCGAGATGTTGGCTCCTGGATTCCTGTAGGGTCCTGTGGCCGTGCCCAGCACGAGCACAATGAAGAGGAAACTCTGACTGTGCAGCTTGCAACAATGGAGGGCTGGGGGGGAAACCACCCCTGCTGTTCTGAGCTGTAGCAACCAATTAAAAACTTGATGCTTCACCTGAATTCTCTTCTGAGGTAATTAAAAATGCAGCTCTTTATGAATTTAAACACTTACTAACTGGAGTTCCAGTAGATGTGTCCTGACTTAAAATCTTTGTGTGATAGACTGACGGGATATAAGTAGCTTAAGAATTTTTTTTTTTATGCAGAAATGGAATACCATGGGAATTCTTACAGAATTTAGAGTTGCTTGATTTGTTTTTATTTGCCAGGAGGTTATCCAGTTCAGAAGGGGCATGGGCATCTGTTTGGTTTTTGTAAATGATCAGTGCCATAGGTAGTTAAAGGATGAGTCTCTAATCTGTCTATGGAATCTCTCCCTTGGGAACCTGTATTAATGTCAACTCTGCTCCATGTCTATGGTTGTCAGGATTACTATTTTCAGTTAATGAAAATAGAGCATATGAATATTTTTAGCTGGGCTTAAGCTTTCTTCTGTGAGAAAACATTGGTTTTGGTGCAAGCTTTAGCTGTACAGAGGTTCTCATTGAAGAAAAAGTGCAGCTTGGAAGCTTTCTTAGCTGTGTTTTAAAAATATTTTCTGCACATTTATTTGATTGTAATTTATCTTCTGGAAATAGAGCTACTTGGTTTGTAATCTTAATAATAGACAAACGTACCTCTCCTTCCCCAACATTGCAAACTGTTGCTCTGTGTTAAACAAGAAATGTTGTGAGCTTGAATTTTCCTCCAACAGAAAGAGACGAAAAACCTCCAACGAGAAAAACACCATCATATCTCAAAAGAACAGCATTAGAAATGTGTATTTTTCTTTAAAATCAAATCAATTTTCAATCTAATATTCCTGAGTTATTGATGTATTGATTTAACAATTTTTTGGTTTTGTTTTTATGGACCTTGGTTTTCTGTTGAGAATTAGTTTTCCCTTTTGGTATTTTATTTTACTTTATTTTCAGACCTTCAGCCGGATTTTCTTCCAAAGACTGAAGCTTTTCTATACACGGGGATTGACAGGTAATTTTTAAACCTTGTGCAGTGGGAAGAGCATAAGCATTTTCAGCTCTGCCCTGGTACAGACTTACAATTGACAAAGTTTTCCAGAGGAACTGCTTCTTCTATTTTTTTCCCCAAAATGAATTACATTTTTTTGTTTCACTCAGTTTGAATGTTTGCTTGTTTTGTTGGGGTTTTTTGTCCATCTGTGTCACCCCCTCCTCTCCCCCCCATTTCCTTGCTTGATGTGCTGGGATTTTTCCAAATTAAGTGAGTTAAATAAGAATGTTCAAGGAAATGGGACCAACAGTGTTACTGTTGCCCAGAAATATTTTGTGTGTAGGTATCAAAGTAATTTGAAGGGCATGAGGGAAGAATATGGTGTACCAAGTTTGGTTTGTGGGGTTTTTTTTGTCATTCACTAGTTTGCCATTTAAGTATCACAGTATTGCTCTTGACTTTTGTAAAACTTAGCTCAGTCCTTCTGTGCTGTCAAACTGGACTGACAAAACAACTGGGCATAATACTGCAGGTGTAGGATAATCTACTGAGCTGGTTATTGTTTAACTGTTCTTGTGACAGCAATGTTGAAAGATCTGTATGTGGCAGGAATAATGCCTTGTCTCTGATCTACTAAAAAGAAGAGGAGCCAAAGCATCTATTAGTAACAAAGTTGAAAAAACATACGTTTACAACTTGTCATGCTGGGTGTAACCCTTTGATGCAAAGATGAAGTACTTCTTTATTTCCTAGTAGCTACAGACTTCAACATTTTGCTGTTCTCATTAAAAAATAATGTTGTGCAGAATTCAAAATGTAATCATTCTGGCTTCGAGAGCACAGAAATTATTTGCATGGATGGATGGGTTTTTTACTTCTGTAGTTAGTAAGACAAGGTGTGTGTTAGTTGATGACAGTAGTGTAGTAGGTGGAATTCCTGATAATTTTCAGGCATTTGTGTAAAATGAGAAATTCAAACCATGCCAGAATTTTGGGCTTTGATTATACATTTTTAAATTTTTTTAAACATATTATATTCAGAATATTTAATTTCTCATAAATCAGGTATTATTATATGTTGAAAGTTGTCCCCAGGTTCCCAGCTTTCATTTCTGAAGAGTTACTGCTTTTTCCATTTATCCTCTGCAGTCTTCAGACATAAACTTCTGTGTATCCTCTGCTGGTCTCTGATTCATGGTCTCTTACTTCCCCTTGCCTGCAATTTTGATCCTCTCCTTCCACCCACATTACAAATCAGCCTCACTAATTCCATCCTTGGCACCCTTCTTGAGCTATATTTGCCTCATTCACTTTTTAAAGTACTCACTGCTTGGAGGAAGTTCCTTTTTGCTCAGTCTTAAATGTTTGTAAGTCTACAGCTACTAGCAAAGAAAGATGTACTTCATTTATTCCTGAAGGGGTAAGAACCCAGCAAGTTGAGTGGATCTTTTAGCATTCTGGCTTTGTGCGTTCTTTTAAATCTTCAGACTTAGAAAAAGCCTGGCCCTTCAGCTTGGTCTTTCCATATTCTTTTTTACTTTTTTCCCCCTGTCCTGTATCAAATTCTGCCTGTATCTAATTCCTTTTCCCCAACTTCACTCTGAAACTATAAATTCTTCTTTTCATAAATATGCTTTTGTGTTTAAAAATGGTGTATTCTGTTTTACCTAGCTCAGCGCATCTGATTCCCTTGTACTTGTATGGGCACTGAGAATATTTTTCACTACACTGCTGAAGACAAGAAGGGTTTCCCAGGCCCTTTTAGGTGGCATTTTAAAGTGGGGTCATTGCCTGTCTTTGCAGTTGCTGATCTCATCTGCTCACTTATCTGTAGCTGAGTAATGCCTTGGACATTGCAGGACTTGAAGTTGAGGTCTTAACGCAGACAGTGATAGCTACAGACATGAAATAGGATTTTTTTTCTTTATTCAAGCAAGTCAGAGTTTACTTATGACTTTGTTGGGCCAGTAGCAGTCATTTTATTCATGTGTTACATGCTGTCCTTTCTCAGAATTAGATATATATATATATAATTCGATATCTGCATGATAGATTATCAGGAATTTGTTGTAGAAGGAACTGATGGGACTGGGTCAGATGTGTCTTTACTCTTTCACCTTCTTCATGCTTCTTTCTTGTTTCCTGATGGTTGATTGGGATTTTTTTGGAGTAGGGAGAGGGTTCTGTTTTTCTGCCAAGTGATATCTGCAAAGATCAGAGGATTTTGGAATCCAGATGATTTTTGTGATTTCTTTTGATGGTTCTTTTGCAGTGCAGGGCAGAAAATCCCCCCCTGCCCCATCCTAGGTATTGTAGAGATATTCTCAATACACAAGGTGATGCTTGTTCACTTTTTAGAAAAGCAAGGTGAAAATGTAGAAGATAGGGAAAACCAAAGCATTTTATAAGCACTTCTTCAGAGCGGGTTATCAATAGTGAGCAGTATAAGAGAGACTCTGAAGAGGCTTATTTTGGAAAAGTAATAAGGATCTGACATCACTGTCTGAACTGTTGGAATCTCTGTCTGATTTCTAAGTATCTTTTTTTGACTGTTCTTATATTTCCGCTGCCCAAACAGTCTTACAAACTTTCCAGTCTTCCTCCCAAAATACACTGCTGTAATGCATCTTTATCCATAAATCTTAAGTTAGTAAAGGAGGAGAGAAAGGCAATGAATTGTAAATGTTGGATGAAACCTTAAAAGTATACAATGATTTATTTTAGAAAAAAAAAGTGGGAATGTGGTGCTATTATAAATTTAGAAATACTCAGACAAATCAATTGGTTCTTGGTTTGTTTTTTTTTTTTTTTTTTTCTGATGGTGTTCTTTCAGATACTGCTTATGGGCTCCAGTTGTTAGATTTTCTTCCTGCTTTTACTTGCCCCAAAATTTTCCTGGATTTTGTAGTTATAATATATAAAGCCTGCCAGTTAACAGGTTTACAGGATTTTTTTTAAGACTGCTTGCCAGTAGTTAATCCAGAATAAGATTTTATGTTAGAATTTAGACTGTTTGGAAATAGTGACACGTAACATAAATGCTGAGATTTCATCCTATACTGTACTGCTCTTATAGATGGAGTCTTTGAAATGACTTGGTTCCCTGACTGAACAGTCTTGTGGAAAGATCTCTGTAGTGTAGATCTGCTGCCCCTCTGTGTAAGAGACAGCTGTCCTGCCTTCTGTCTCCATAGAGAAGAACAGCTGGATATTCCTTCACATTTCCTGAGTGAAATCTGTGTATTCTCTGACAGGCTGATGCTGTCTCTTCCTGCTCATAGTGGGGATGGACAGTGGGAAATGACGTGTCCACTGAATTGTTTATTTTGTATAAATGTTTGTCAGGGCCACTTGGAAGAGCTTTAACAACTTAATGTAGAAACGCCCTTGCAAAATTCTACCCTGGTTCATTGAGAGGTGTGCAATTAATTTGCCGAAAACATACTCTCAGTAAAGAAAAATGGTTAAGTATTCAAGAAGTCCTTTTGTTACAAGAAAACAAAAACTCCAAGATCAGAAGTACTGTATAATGTTTTAATTTCCCTTTAAAAATAATTTTAAAAGCCTAATGAGATCTGGAAAACTGTCTACACTTATTGGCATTTCCCACATCCTGTCACATCATATTTCACATCTCAGTCATACACTGACTGTTTCCTTGAGTCAGTTTGTGGTATCATGTGAATAAACCCTCAACATGGTCGAAAGATCTCCCATCAGTCTGTAAAAGGCCATGTGATCCTTTATCAAAGACAAAAGGGCATAGCTGAACATGGCATAGGTTGGAATTAACCTAAAAAACTTGGTTTCTGTTGATAAAATGAGATCCATCAGAAAATATAAGTCACATTCTCAAACTGACATACCACTATTGTGTACCATTGTGATTACCTGTGACTTTGATTAACAAATATTTTCACTTAAATATTTAAGTGACAGCGAGAAAGTGACTTGGTCAGTTGGTCTATGAGAAAGGCCGATTGATTCAAAGATCTGACACTGGATGTGGAGATTAGTTCTTCCTCTTCCTCCCATTTTTTTTTTCTTTGTTTGGATTTTGACAGTCATTGGATAATGACAGAGGTTGCATACCTCCCTCCCTCCCTTATGGACTCTGTAGGTAGAAGGAAGTTTGTATGTTGTGTTCTGAGTAGATTTTGCTGCTGCTGCTGTTGAGCTGGTGGATTCATTTTGTTGCAACTTCATGTCCTCTTCTTCAGTCAGAAGAAGCCAGTGCTAAGTTGCTGGTAATCAAGTCATGGAAGTGTGGGGAAGTTCCTTTTTCTGTTTTTAATGTTAGACAGTGCTTTTGTTTCTTTGTCTGTATTCACCTTAGGATGTTGTAGTTTGTGATGTTTTTGAAGTGTCAGCTCTGAATTTCTGTATCCAAAGAGCCTTTGAGCATAAATAAGCTAACAGCATTATGCTAGTGACTTTATATCCATGTAATAAGAATTTCTAAAATTCTGATCGTTGTTGTTTTATGTGTGTCAAAAGAACAGTGGGATGGCCATTAGCCACAGTTGCAGTCTCTTCTCTGATACGAAGCCAGAGTTCTTTTCATGGATTTCCTCTATTGGGAAGCATTCAAAACCCAACCCATACTGACTCTGGGAGACAGAAAATGTGATACTTGGGGGAGGTCGATGGGCTTTAGGTTACTGGCACTTAGTTTTACTCAGCAGGATGAGGATGGACTTTGGAAGAGTTCACAGATTTGCAGCTGAGTTTTAGTGCTCCCTTGTTTATGTCTTGTTCTCCTGTATGATCTGTATAGATAGCTGCTGATGAACTTTTTATCCAAACTGACTGCTCTGGTTTTCCACTTGTTAGCTTCAGTTCTATGACAACAAGTGAAGCACTGATCTGCTGCAGTTAAATTTGGGGAAATCATGATGAATTTTGGAGATTCTAGCAAGTGAACTGTCTGCAGCTTGTCCCTGACCTATCTCCTACCACTAAGGACAGGAGTAGACACTGGTGGAGGTGATCTGATCTGATCTGGTCACTTTGGCTTCTTCTGCTGTACAGTGTTGGCAGTAATTTTGCCTGTTCTTTTCCCCTACCACAGGCTGTTTTCTGGCCAGACAAATCCAAGGTTTCTCTATTGCTCTTGAATCGAGGCCATTAACTTCTAAATAAGAAGTTTGCTCTGTATTGGTGTTAGTAATTGCCTTTTTGTTTTTACTGAGATTGTATTGACATGCAGCTTACCACTTGCTTGAGGATAAACGGGTAAAAATGTGGATGTCTTATAGCTAGCAAAAGTTTCCTGATTTTATAAGCTTTTAGTGATTTAGTATATACAATAAGCAAAAATTTCTTCTAAAACTTTTGAACAAATAAAGTGGTAAAGAGTTAAGCAGTCTTGGTCTTTCTATTTCTGAAGTGTGACAACATGTGAATGGCATGTTCATGAGTTACTGCATGGTTACATAATATGAGCATGTAAATAATTCAAAATGCTATTTGACTGGTTACTTTCATGGGTAAGAATGTGGAAAATACTGCATTTCTGTCAGGATTCCAATGGTTGTGATAACACAGGACACGGAATTATCAAATATTCCATGTTATGTCTGATCAAATGTTTTAGACATATATTCTTCTAGGCATTTTACAGAGATTTACTGTTATAGTAAGGGAAAACTTCTAAATCCAGGGAGAACTTAAAGAGATGGTTTCAGATATCAGGGATTTGTGTGTTTTGCAGGCTTTAGGAGGTCTGGCATCTTAGATATTTTTGTCCTTTCCTTTGAAATCCATGAAGTAAGAAAACCCTTTTTGTCTGAATTTTCTTGGGTGGTTTTTTACATGACTTCCTGGGTGGGAGAAGTGTGTTACTGTATTTAGTTAACATTTATAAACTGAAGTCACATTGTGTCAAAGTTTGCAGTAAACGTCTAAGTGCTCTGTAGGTCAGGTAGGTGCCATGTAAGAATTTTCATAAGGAAAGAACCAGGAGGATAAAATGCTGCTGAGTTGAAGGGTGCTGTTTCTTATGATGACAAGGCACTCAGTTATGGGGACTCTGATAAATAAAGCCTGTAGACAAAGTGCCCAGCTGTACTTTAAGATGAAAACAGGATGTTGGTTGTATTGCTGCAGGACTGCTGTATAAATCAAAGGATATGCTGTTATTGCTGTTTAAGGAAGCTGTACTCCCTTAGAGTGGGTCTGTGTATAAAAGAATGGTAATTGCTGTGCTTATCAAGGACTGGCAGTTCTCCTTTTCCAATTGTGACCTGGTGAATCCACCTCAAGCTCATGACTTAAAGCCTTGCCAGTTATTTTAATCTCCTATTCAAAAGGACAAACAGAATGGGGTTATTTTTATCTCTTTATTAGTGCTTAGAACAAGTAGAAAACCCCTTTTCTATATTTAAGTCAAAGGTGATTTTACTGAGGAGGATGTGAAATATTTCCCCAGTGCCTGTTAAACCCTGTTGGTTGGTCCAAGCTGTGTCCAGTTAGTTGTGGCATCTGGAAATGGCCAGGTGGTTTTCTCTCTGTTCTAGTGTCCTTGGTTTTTTTTTTTTTTCCATTCACTTGCAGCCTCTTTAAATTTTTGTTTGATAGCCTAAGCCATTTTTTGTTTGTTCTCATATTCTCTTTCAAAGGACATCTTTGCCCTGTTTGTACTGTTCTACTATTCCTTAATGCCAGCTAGAATGGTGTTGCCTTTGTTTTAAAACTTATAGTTTTTATGCTTCTAAGCACTACATCCACATACACTTTCTCTCCTCGGGAGGAAGGTATGCCAAAATACTTTTCTGCTTTTGATTTCCACCAGTGTATTTTTGTCTTCAGGGAAATCAGAATTATTTGGCTTGGAGGCCACCTTTGAAGATCATCTATTCCAACCCCTGTGGTAGATCTGTGGTGCACTGTAGGATGGCCTAGATTGTTATTTAGGAAACATTAGTAAGTTTTTCTTAGGCAGAAATAGCTGAATCTGAAACAACAATTAGTACCTGGATAAAGGTTGAATTGAAATCCTGTAATATGCATATGTTTTTATAGAAATTTTTTTGGATAAGTCCTCAAAGCCGTAACTATTTTGCTAGAGTGATTTGAGCATAACAGCTCACACTGATTAGTAGAGCTGTCATCCTCCTAGCATTTGTGTTCAAGTGCAGAGTTAGCCTTGCTGCAGTGAGAACCCTGACCATGAATCAGATGGGAAACCACGCTGCTGATGGGAGCAGAGGAACAGAGAAAGAAAGGGAAAATACAGCAGTGGGGAGCCAGGTGTGCAGTGCTGTAAGGGAAAGCAGATACAATTCACTCCTGAAAGAATATTCACACAGCACAAACTTAATATTGTTTTAATAATTGTGCTTTGTACTGAAACATAAATTCATCTTTCAAATGCATAATTTTCATGAAGTTTGATGCTCATAATGACTATTCCATTGTTTTCCACCACTTATCTACATTTCACTGAAGTTCTGTGAGGGAAGGATATTGCAGGAACTTTGTAGGCAGCTGTGTTTAGGATTTTGAGATACCTATGGTATCTCATTTTCATAATTCTTTATTCCTTATGGCACCCACTTCTGAGTATTTTTTCATAAAATAGCTTCATATTTAAAACTAGGATTTGACTGTGTTCCAATAACAAATAATGGGTGTGTTTTTGAAGATGTAAAGGCTCTCTTATCTACTTATTTTTGCTTTTTCACAGGGGTGGAAGAAGTCTCAAAATCTGAAATGTGTTTCATTTCTTTGCTGCTTGTAAAGGAATTAATCAGGTGTCAGAAGTCTTTTTTTGAAAGACAAAGAGTTTCTGTAGTACAGATCAAGTTATATTATGTGTATTAGGAGGACACAAAATTACACGCAGAGATAAAAAGCTTCTGTGAAGGGGAACCAGAAACTAAGTATTGAAAACATATTTGTTGGTTATCAGATGCCCTAGTAGCAGTGGTTTGTTAAATAAGGATAATGTTTTAGGGTTAAACAGTGATTTTGGAAAATGCACATAATATCTAAATAGCCTTGCTCTCTGGTTATTAAAGACAAACTCTAAATTCTACCTGTTCATATAAATGTGTGGTTCTTTAACAGGCCAGGACCATGGTTATCAGGAGACATGCTGTGGAATTACCCTGGTATGACCTTGTAACTGATGGATTTGAAAAGCATTAAGCATTATTTGCACTGGTTCAGTACTCTGAAGGCCTCTTAATTGTACTGCCAGTATTCTTTTTCTTAAAACTTGTAATGAAGGGGGTTATATTGTCTCAGTTACACACTCACACAGGCCGCTCTCACTCTGCACTTTTGTACCTTAAAATAATTGTGATTTGTTTGCTTGTTTGGTTGATTTTAATTTTGAGCAAGTGCTACGACTTTTCATCCACAAAGCAAATAGCTGTTGCCTTTGATTAGTAACTTAAACCTTGGCAAGGACGTAAATTCCTCAGCAGGGCACTGGTTTTGAAGAGCTGCTTATGTTCCAGGGGAAGACTTTTGAAAAGATTGTTTCAGAACATGTGATTTTTATTTTTTTAAAACTTTTTTCCTGCTTCTGTGCTACATTATCTGCACCGATTTACTCCTTTCCTCCAGGAAACACATTTGCATTAAAGATCCGGTCTTCTGTTTATTTAGTTTCTGCTGCTTATTGCTTCCATGGGGTCCTCTTTGACCTTACAATTAACAGAAAAATAACTGATATCCTGGGAATTAAATCAGGAAGAAATTAAGTATGAGGAGCTGATACATTCTGGTGAATTCTTTCACCAATCAAATATCTCTTTTGACATACTAAGATACTCAGTAGTAAAAATAAAGATTAAAAAAAACCATAAGAATATTTTTATAGAACCTCTGATGCTTCACGTACGGCTGTAAACTACAAGAGTCAGGGTTATCACTGGTTCCTATTGTTAAAAGTTGGCTTTGTCATCAGAAAATGTCAGTATTTTCTGGAAGGTACTCTAACCTGGCCTGAATCAATTCTTATTGATCTGAGCTGTTTTGAGTAATCGACTTTTGGGTAGAATAGTTGCATTGCACCATAACGTTTCATTGTCCCAGCTGATACACCCTGACTTCTGTTTTAATTTGGTCAGTGGGTGTCTGGGCTCCTGCTGGAGTTAGTGCAATGCTGAAATAATAGTAAATGTAAGTGATCATTCAGTTTGCTTTTAAGCTTAATGATATACAGAAAATCCAGTGAAATAACAGTGAAAGTTCCCTTTTGTTGGTTTATTTAAATTGTATTGTGTTATTATAATTTTGTTGGAAATAAGCAAGACTGGTGAGAGATGAAGTTGTCATATCAAAGAATTGAAAAGGTTGACCACAATGTTGTCTGCTTAATGTCACTTTAAATGTCTAGGCTTTCTAATTTAGTCTGATTTGAACATAACAAATTTGAACGTAACGTCTCCATGTTTGGAGACACAGGATGCCAAGAAAGGAAGCAGATGATTGACATCTCTTAAGCTTCCATAAGTGGGAGTTTCAGATTTGAATTTGGCAGTAAAATATTGAGATTTTTCAAAAAGAGCTATGGAATAAAGGAAAGTGGGGTACCAGGGCCTACAGCTAGGTACCTTGGCAAGTAAGCTTGTATATACTTTTGCCTTTTATATTTTTATTATTTAAAAAAAATTAAAAGAATATGAACAGGAATGGACAATCTGAAAAGGCAGTTACATCCCTCCAGTGGAGAAGATAAGGACCTGGCAGTGTTAAGTTTATGGATGGACTTCTTGATCTTAAGAGTCTTCTCCAATCTAAGTTATTCTATGCTTCTGCTGTTTCCTTCACCCAGTCACTTAGCTTCATCACTTAACATCAATTGGGATGCAGTTATACAGTCATGTAATTGTAAAAACATAGAGAGAAATGATAACTTGGCCTAGCTGTACAATTCTTGCAATTTTCTCAGAAGTTTTTGTCATTGTTGCTATTCTTTGCTTTTGATAGTCACCTGATATCTTTATTAGCCAGCTTTGACACCAGAAAACGAATGGTATAGGATATTTTTAAAGGCTGTTGGGTCATATTTGCAGTCTGAAGAGATGTTTCACACAGTCTGCAATGTTACTGTGGCAGAGGTATCCCCCATTCAACCCTGTTTCTCACTGGCAAATATGCAGAGGATGGAATTATGGGGATATAAATGATGTGCTTGAGATACCACGTGACCTTGTGCACAGGAAGAGTGCACTGTTGTGAAGTGTTTTATGAACATCCATGTTTTAGCCAGGTTAGGGTTTTTTTCTGTTTAGCAGAGAGATTCAGCTGCTGGTGAGTATTCAGAAAGTGTGGTCTCGTTATTGGCATCATGATCAGCAGTGGGACCTAGTGAGGTTGTGTAGCTGGTCCTTAGATTGAGAACAAGGTGAGAGGCTGGTGGACCTCATGAAGAGGCATCCAGAAACACTCAGTTCCTCTGTCTTTACCTACTGTAACTCCTAATTTGACAGGTCAATTCTGGTATCTCAGCAGCAAGCCACGCCTTGCTTGAGGCTCTTTACATAAATGAAGTGACAAAGCTGTATCCTATTTTTCTGCTCTCTGTCAATATGACTGAGTCAATACTAGACCAGCTTTGTCCAAGAAATTTAATTTGTGGCTGTTCTAGACAGACTTTCCACACAGAACCATTTATGTATTATGGTTGGGGCAGTAACATGATTACATCAATTTTCCATCCACCTTCACTCCACGTCCAACTGAAATTGCTAAAGAAGTCTTTGTGACTTGTGAGTAGAAACTGGGTTAGAGACGAGATTGTCAAAGTGTGATGGGGCTTCTGCATTACAGGTTTTGGACTCCTCCTGGGAGGATTATGATGATAAGAGTCAACTGTCTTAAGTTTTTAGTTTGGCAGAATTTGTGTTCATAAGATCGTTTCACTGAACATTACAAAACTGGCTTTACATGTGTGTTTAGCTTATGCTGTAAAGCATGCCATACAACCATACAGACAGATATTTTTGTCTCTTCTGGATTTTTTTTTTTTTTTTTGGATCATGCAGTACTTGGTTGTTCATTTAAAAGAAAATATTTGTGTTCTAAAAACAAATGACACACACAGAGAGCTGTGTGGCCAAGTGACCCAGAGAAAATGAGTTCCCATGATCTGTGTGTATGTGCAAGTGATGGGGACCAGAACTTGCTCTTTGTCCAGTGGTTCAGTTGTGCCTGGCCTCAAGGGAACACGCAGCCGTGCTCCTCATCCTGTGAACTTTCCATGGGAATGTGAGAATGTGCCTTGCAGTGCTGGCTAGGAATAGTTGTGTGCAGAGTTTTGTTTTGCTTTTTAAAGTTTCTTATATCTAAATTCATGTGGGTTGTGCAGAAATTTGGACTAAATATTGATTGAGGAAAAGTGTTAAATTGTGTGATACTGCAGTTTTTAAGAACTGGACACAAATGTTTTGCATTGCAGTGACAAGAGCTATGCAGCCATTTATTTTATGTCCTTTATGTTCTTGAACAAATACTTATCTTCAATGGTATTTGAAAAGGGAAGGGAAGTATTTAGTCATTTGCATAAGTAAATAACTTTGAAGTTCTCAGATACCCAAGATGTGAAAACATAGGTTATATTTGTTTGGTTTTTTGTTCCACATTGGGTGAGACACAGGACAGGGTTAGTAGAATCCTTTCTTTTGGTGTTTGATTTTTTGAGTCAAAATTTGGCTATTTGATTTTTATTTTTTTCCTTTGGTGGGTTGTATGTATGTGTGACCTCTTACCTACAACTGAAAATTCTGTAATGGCACATCAGAGACCAAGTGTTGTTCCAGTTAGTGATGTCCAACTAGGAAAGCTTAATGCATTGGCTGGTTTCTGCTGTCCACAAACATTATTCCAAAGCTCTGAAAAATATGTACAAATTAGGTATGAGCACTAATATACCTTAAATAAGGATATTAAAAAGCAGAAGAAAACATAATTCAAACAAAAGACGTCTTCTTAGACACAGCTTCCTCAAAGTCCACACTTTAGGGATATAGCCTTGATGAACAGTGTACCTACTTCCCAAATTTGTCAACTTTTATTAGCTTTCTATTAATAATGGTATAGGTGTCAATACAGGGGCACAGAGCAGTCTATTGGAAGCATATTAGATTGCATCCAGTGTGTCTATTTTTTGCTTAAATAGTTACTTTATTTAGAATTGATGGAGTTCACTTCCATTAGTTGCATTCGGCACATGACCTTGCAGTGTTATGTGTAAACAGTATCATACAGTATGTAAACATGCCAGCAGTTGAGCTGATGAACTGGGAAATTACTGTATGAAGTGTTGTAATACACTTACTCAGTGTCTGCACCAACAATTCAATAGAAGCCCCTGCTCCCACATTCCAAGCAGAGGAAATAATAACAGAGAAATCTTGATAGTAGTAAGAATTTTCCTTTGAGTTTTGTGGTTGGTTGGCTCGTGGTTTTTGGGTTTGTTTGTTGTTTTTTCTTGTTTGCTTTTCTTTTTTTTTTTTTTTTGTGTTGGTTTTTGTTTTTGGTTTTGTTTGTTTTTTGTTTTTTGGGTTTTTTTTTGCGAGTGAGAGGGAGATGCCTTAATTACTTTTCTATTAAATGTATTATTTTTAAGCAATATTAACACCAGGCACTGATGTTTTGGTACCAAAATTAATTTTCTTTTTCTAGGTCACTAACTTTTTAATTTAGTCTTTGTCAGGCAGAAACCCTTTATTAGCAAGCAGAGTGCCCTAGTATGAGTCTGCAAAGTAGGCAAATATGTGCTCAAATCAAATTTATATGGCTTTGGCAATCAATACTATTCCACAATCATCTGCCTTATCTAATGTTAAAGTGACAGCTATATTGGCCTATTTCTTTGCCCTTGTATTAATGTTATGCTATCTAATAGCATAGTAATCTCCCTATACAAACAGTTTTAAAAATACAGGGAGCAATCTTCTAGCAGAAAGAATGGCTTATACATACTTGGCTGTTGGAATAATTGCCAGTCCACTCTTGAACTTCTGTTTGAGGGGAAAAATTAAGATTTTCTATTCTTTAGAATTCTTGCCCTCTGGAGTAAGAAAAATGATAGCAGATGAATTGTTGTTCTAATTTATATTATGGTACAACTGAACTAAAATACGGCTTTCTATTTATTTTCTTTGGTCACTGATCGTACCTTCAAACTGAAAACTTAAATTGATATAGGAATTTAGCAACTAAAATAGTTGTGCATAATCATATAGTGTCTGTTAGTTCAGAATCTAGTGAAATATCAAATTTATACCTTGAAGGGACTTTTTGTTTTTTAAAGTAGAAAGTAACTTGCAATCCTGGATGACCTCCAACTCTCCTTTGAAAATTGGTTGGTTCACTAAATGAACAGGAATATCACTTTCTGCAAATGTTTCTGCTTTAACTCAAATGGCAGGGATTTGAAGTTTGGGAGAGAAGAAGCCAACAAAGCAGATTAAATAGACTTCTGAGTTTAGCTTTGAAATACTGCTGTACTAAGTCATCAAGTTTGGATGAAATTTAGTATGATTCTTTTATATATGAGAAGTAAAGTGTTTTTAAAGCATATGATGGTATTGAATGCTGTGTTAAGACTTTTTCATACATAACTTTTTTTAAAGTTAATATTGTCTTTCCATTCAGAGAAAAAGAGATCTGTTTGAGGTTTCGTCACCTCAACATTGATAAAAAGTCATGGTATGAAGAAAATTTTTTAGCTTTTGTATGAAAATGCACATGCTTTAGGAAGATCTTTTCTTGAATTGTTTCAGAATGAACTGACAAACCCAAAATAGGTATCAGTTCCTAGCCTGTCTTTACAATAGCATTCTTGTGTTAATGCTCTTCAATACCATTTTATGAATTTATAAAATACCCTGACAATTCTAGTAGCCTCTCTTATGATGTGATTTGTATTCTAGTGATATTTGTTGCTGGAAGAACATTTGAAGAAAAACTACTGAACCACCCTTCTGTTTTATACAGATGGGATTAGATATGCTCTGATTTGTCTGGAAAAAAAATAAACAGCTCAGGAGTTTCAAAATACAGCCTACTTGCAGTGCCACCGTGTGGATTTCTTTTTTATGGCTTCTATTAAAGCAACCAGTTTCTGTTGCCTCATCCCCAGTGGGAAAGTTACTTGTGAACTTATAAAATGCCTGTGCTCCTAGCTGCAGACCTGGTCTAACCAGGATAGTACAGCACATTTTTGTGCCTATCTTTAGCATTATTTGTCCTTGCTGAAACCTGCTTAGATGAAGAACCAGAAAGAGAATTTCTGAGCAATACCAGTGCATCAAATCACTAAGCAGTGCCTGGTTTGGTCATTGAAAAGTAAAAATCACAGTGGAGCTGGAAAGCAAAATATGTCCCAGCAGTAACTTGAAGGGCTATGATAATTGGTCTCATCAGTTCCAGCAATGTTACATATGCAAATATTTTATTTTCAGGTAGTCAGTTTTCTAGGCAGATGGTTTAACTTTAAAATTAGATTGTCTAGGCAGACACAACACTGCTTTTGGAGGTAGTTGATTTTATTTTCTATTCGAGACGTCTGCATTTTTGTTGACTTAATCTGAAGGATGTCAGAGAAACTTTGTTTTTAAAAGCAGTGTTACGCTTTGAAGTAGTAGTGCTTTGCCTTGCACCGTTTTAAATGGGGGGATAAGTACCTGAATGTTTAAGACTTGTTTTCATATATGGGAAGTAATATGGTATGGAAGGTGTATTTCACACCAAGCAAGCACAGAGGAAGCAACTTTTCAGCACCACACCTGCTTGGCATATCTGGGAGAGGAAAAGCTTTCCTTCCTCACAACCAGCTTAGGTTTAGTAACATCTCTGAATGAAAGGCGAGGTTTTACCTGTCAGTATTTTCTTACTGTCATTCTGGCAGGGAGCAGCAGAGCAGCCCCTTCTGCCCAGGTGGGAGCAGTGCCATCCCTGCGCAGTGGGGCCTCGCAGCGTTCCCTGGGCTTACGGCCACTGCCTCTGCCCCGCACCCCAAGGCTGGCCTGCCACTCCCTGGGCCCTGGCGTGTTTGAGTCAGTGCTCGTGGTGTTGTGGGAGTTGTTGCTGCAGTCCCTTGAACACGCTTGCAGTGTTTCCTTGCTGCAGAGGTGTCTGCTGAACGCGGGCGCGTCCCACGCGTGCCCTGCTGCTGCGCCGCGGTGCTGCGCCGAGGCAGGCGAGTGACTAAGGGGACAAAGCAAGCCTGGGCTGGCAAAGCCTCAGAGTGCCCCACTGAGACACCTCTGGGCTTCAGCGCTTCACTGAGGCTTTGTATTTCCACTAATAGAACCGAAAAATGTGACAGCGTGGTGAGTATCGAGCTGTGTACTTAATGTGTCTGGGCCTTTCTGATAAGCAGGTGCTTACATTTACAGCTGTCTCCTATTTGCAAAAGCTACACTTGGTGTTTTTTGGAAAGTGGATGCTTCTTTTTCCAAATCAACATATTTTGTGTGTAAATTGTAAGTAGAGCTGTATGAATGTGGTATCTGAGTTCTTGCAGAATCTTAAAACCAGCTGTGGAGGTATCTGATGCTACAGTCCGTACTTGCAGTTGTACTGTTTGTTGTAAGGTTTTGTAGTAAAAGTTGGAGAGAGATAAAAATGTGTTGTCTTTTTCCAGTGTTGTCAGGATGATTCCATTCTTTGTCAAACAGGCTTGTGCTTGTTTTATTTATTATTTTTATTATAAATGCAGGGTGTATCTAAACAAAATTAAGAACAAAAAGCTTACAAAGAAACAGTTAAAAACTGTATTTTTGTCAAACAGTTTTGAGTGCTATAATACTTACAAATACACATTTTGGACTTCCACATAGGAACAGCCAAAGGTAGAAGTGGATGTGAGGAACAGGGGCAGAGAAGTTTCTGATTACTTGTCTTTGTTTAGGAAGCTTGTTTGGTCTTTCTACTGCACATCAGACTTGTGAGGTAGGGAGGATGTGTAAACTAAGTGTCTGTGATTTGAACTGGTTATTGCAGAAGTCCTCCCGGCTGCTGTAAATTGCAATGGAATGAACAAGTTAATTGTACTATAGATTTTGGGGTTTGCTTTTAAAATGACTCAAGTATAAGTCATGGACAATTCTGATTACTCCTCCTTAAAACAGAAGACAGAATATGGAAATGTACACATAAATGTTTGTTCTTTTGTATCACAGGTCCTGACTTGAGTCCTTCCTGTATTAGAATTTTGCCTTGCACAATGTTTCCTCCAATACCATAGATGACAAAAGGACTGTAATTGTATCTTTAAAAAAATGTATTTCAACATTTGTATACTGTGTATCAAATTCTCATTTGTCTTCAGCATGTTGACTAAAAGCCTGTTAGTGTCCCTGGTGGCTTTTCACTGGGAAAGAAAATCGCTGCTCGTTGTTGAGAAAGTGAAATTCGTGACTGCTGTAAGCCCTGCCATACCCTTTTGATAGGTGCTTTTGTTTATGTCTTTCTTTAAAATAAAATTTAGAAAATTGTCACAAGAGCTCACCTCTAGAACTTTCTGTCTCTAGGAAGCTTTATGAAAAGACACATTTTGGTTGTACAAACAGCCAATAAAGGGAGAGGAAAACAACAAAAAACCCAAGGAAAAAACCTATTTTTAATACATGTTGTTCCTTGAGTTCTGGGATATGTTGTCTCTAAGTTGGACTGTTTGGTGTTTTGTAGAAAAAAATATTGCCAGAAATAGTCACTTACTTTAACTGAGTGCCTTTCTGTTGAAGGCTTGCAATGTTTACAGGGCCACAGTAAAACAGTGAGTCATAAAAACTTGGTATATTGTATTCTTAAGTCTGAAACTAGATAATGTAGATAAAGCAGACCAAATGTTCTGTGACTGTAACCATAATAATGTAATGTTTTTCTAGCAGCACATCAAGACAAGACTGCTAGAAACATTTGTGAACTTGCTGTGGTATAAGAGGCCTATTAGTGCATGAGTAAATATATTCCTTTTTCTGTCTCTTTCTCTCTTCTTTTTCTTTTTTTTTTTTTTTACATTTGGTAGAATTTCAGTGTTTATAGTCCACATAAATAGAAGTGTTTGAATATTTGTATCACCTCCTCTTTTAATCTTTTCTGAGTAGGTAGAAAATACACTTTTTTCAAGTGAATGGTTCAACTGTGTGAAGGGCAGGGTCCAATTATGTGAAGAGGTTTTTAAGAACTTGTTTTTTTAGTTTATGAAATTTTGTGAAGCATTTCTGTTACCCAGAACAGACAGTCTGCCCAGGCAGTGTGGCACTGTGGGATGGGCCCCATGCAGTGAGGGAAGGTTACGCAGCAGATTACCTGGAGTGATATTGTGTGGCATGTACAGGACAGCCAGGGGATCTGTCCCAGCCAGCATGGTTTTGGCAAAGGCAGGTTCTGCTTGACCAACGTGCTGTGCTCCTGTGACACGGTCTAGTGGATGTTGCTTACCTGAGCCTTAGGAAAGCTTCTGATGCCACTTCCCACAGCATTCTACTGGAGAACCTGTGGCTGCTCGTGGCTCAGATGGGCGTACTCTGTGCTGGCTCAAAACCACGTGTGATAGAGACTGAACACACTTGCACTTCTGAATATTATTCTAGAGTTTGGGTTTGAAGCATAGAAAACCAAATGAGCCTTTTAAATTTTTTTTTTGGTACAAGTAACATTTTCATCATGCTGACCTGTTATATTTGACCTTCTTTGAGATATTTTAAGCTGTTTTGTAATGATGCCATATAATCTCTGCTTTATCTAGAATAAAGTCTGTATTTTTGAAGGCATATTTCCTTATCCTTTATTTTTTTGGCTTTGTTGATTTGAACTTTCTTCTACAGAATGACAGAGAGAGTCCCCAGACATGAGTAGGTGTTCCTTCCAGAGGCTGGTGTGGTACACTCCCAGTTTAGTTGTCTGTGATACTGATTCCAAAGATAGATGCTTATCTGAATTAAGGAGGTCATGTGTGTGTATTAAGTAAGAAAGAACACTGTATTGTTCTTCCTCATTCCTGTCTTGTGGGTAGCAGGGAACCTGAGGCATGTTCCTTCCCACGAGCCCTCTTTATAGCCATGGACTTTTGCTCCCCAGACAACTTCTTACCCCTCTGGAATGAAGACCCTCTTGTAAATCAGTTTCAGCTTCTGTAAAATAAAACTCTTATTTGAGTTGTTTGATGTCATTATTAAAAAAGAGAGGACTTTCTATACAGATTTTAGTATTTATCCTTGTAGTACAATTAACTGTATATTTTTCCCATTGTCTTGAGTTTACTTCACTTTGAAGAAGTACCTGAAACCTCAATGACAAAGTCTATAACTGTAATATAATAATCAATTTTTTTCTTTTTGTCATCTGATAAGTACAGAAACTCAAAGCATTAAGAGAGCTGTTGCACCAGATGCACTGTTCTGAAGAATGAAGTGAGGGAGTGCTGGGTGAAGCAAACACAAGGTGTCCTTGCTTCACAAACTGCTATTTAGCATTGAAACATTGCAATTATTTTTAGCTTTTTGTTTTGGAAGGAGACAAGCAAGTGTTACTGAACTTGACCAGAGGTACAGGTTTATAAAAACTGCATTATTCTGTGTGTAAATATTCAGAACAAGAAACTTGTTTAACTTCTTACTAAAGCTACGTCTAAATTTCTTACTGCAACACTGCCATAGAAAGATCTGTCACAGTACTGTTCTGCCAAGGAATGAATGTGATTATGGAAACTTGTATGTGAAACTGGATCTGAAAGCTTCTGAATTAAAATATGAGATGTTTTTTCAGAAGAACATCATTGCAGGAGCTTTATTTTGTCTGTTATTTTTTGTGTTTAATTGGCTTTCTAGGCCTCTGAGAGTGATTTAAGTAAGCACTGTAACTCTGTTTGGAGCTGTAGTTCTCAGATCCCTAAAAACACTGGGGATTTTTCAGTGTTCTGGGTGTGCTTGACTGTCGAACCCAGTAGTGACATTAAGTGTTCCAGAAAGTCTTTGCAGTACCTGGCTCTCACTTCTGCTGGTTAAGGAAGATAATACTGCTTCAATTCCCCTTAATGTCAAAATAGATTGTGAGGAAGTGGGAGGGCTGCAAAATCTTACAGAATAGTAGTAATAATAATGATAATAATAATGTGTTTGTTAAGAGAATCCAAATTTCTTTCCCTGCCATTTTTTGTCATAAGTGAGCTTGCTGGGCTTAAAAGATATTTTTAGCATTACAGTTTTTAAATATTCGGATACTCTCTTTTTAATGGTGTAACTTCAGTTACAAGTCAGGTTTTCCACATTATGTTGCTTTCATGATGGTTTGGCACTGGCTATCCTCTTTTGAAGCCCTAGCACTTCAAAGAGCTGTATGGTTGTTTCCATTTGTGCTTGGTAACAAGGATGTCACAATTTCTCAATGTACTTTTTCGGTGATGGCAGTTAAAAATGGAAAAAAAAAAATCAGCAACAGCACTCAGTAATATTTTGGGCCTTAGTTGTGCCAAGCCACCATCTTCCTTGCTCTCCAGCACCGTGTGTGGGCTACCTGGAGGTGTGGCTGGGCCACCTGGCAAAGGCACGACGAGGCCAGGACATGGCTTTGGGCAGCCTTAGCCTTACAGCATAAGGAGCACCACGAGGGCACAGTGTTATCAGGTAGGAACTAGTGTGTGGTTACTAAAATCCAGAGGGTTTTTTGTGCTGAGTTCCATCTTTCACGGCTATTTTAACTGTGCTGTTTAATAACACAACTTACAGCTGGTTCTATTTTTTTTCCCTCTTTCTGGATGAGAGATTTAGGGATATTACAGTATGCTGTTAACCATATGTCAAGCTTTGGTAGATGGTTATAAACTGGAATTAAAAAGAAGTAACTGTTTAGGCATTAATCAATGATCTTACAATAACATTTAGCAATAGACCCATAGTTTTGATCCTAGCTTTTCTGTAGAGGGGGTCTGGTGTAATGTGTATTGCCAGAATTCTCTAAGTTGGTATCTTCAAAATAATAACAAGCTGAAACTTCCCAGAGGCAGCTGAATTAGGCCTGTTCACGGCTTTCCTGCCCACGTGCTCTGCTAAATAAAATAATGCAGCTGTTTCACAAAACAAGGGAGAGCTTTACTGTGACTTTAAATCTGTCTTGAGAGCTTTCCCAGAAATATGAATATAGTAATTATGTGATTAAAAAATAAGGAAACTTTTTGGGTTGTGCACTTCCTCAGGCTATTAACCTAACCACTAATTAACCAACAGGAAATTCCAGACCTGAAAGTTTCATTATTGCTATACTGAACTGTGAAAATATAAGTGTGTTAATGAGGATTTCATTATAGCCATCTGTAACTTGTTTTTAAATTGTGTCAAGGCAGGAAAAATATAATATACCATCTGTTACCTAGCTATATCAAATTGACATGAAAAATATTGGAAAAAAATCTCCTAGATTACAACCCTGGTTGTCTCTTATTTCTTATCTTTTATTGCTGGCAGCCATTAATCTCATGTCAGTAATACCTACCAACATGTAGCAATGTGTCATTTATTCCTTAAATGATGTATTTGGTTCACATAGACATTTCTGTATTGTAACTTTTGTACTTGGGAGGGAGGAGAAGCTGACTTCCCATAATGAGAATTTTTGGTTTATTAAGGACCTCTTAATTAATAATTAATTAATTTTAGTGTCATGTTCTCTCAAGTATGTCTGAATCACCGAAACTCAGAAATGAGGATTGTCTTGCAATTTGCAGTTGCTTTTGGTTTTAACTGACCAAAGCTTCTGGGTAACATCTATTAGCATGCTCTTATTCTCTGACCTAGTGAGCATGAATTGAAGCATTTTGCTCATCAGACACTGGGGGTTTTGCTGCTTTTATTTAACCCTTGTGTTCCTCTGTAGAGCTTATTTGTCACAAACTGTCCCAAGGCCCTTGATTTCTGCTTGTCTTTGACCTTAACAATGAGAGAAGCTGTCATGTATTACCTTGCACTTACCAAGAGATGTTATGGATTCTTGATTGTCAGATGTTTGTAGGTGTAATGCAAGTGGAGCTGTAGGTTAGAAGAAGGTGGTGGTACCATGGAAAAAGTTACAGAACTTTCTCTTGGAGGGGTGCCACAGAATTGGTGCAGAAGAAAATACTGAATATGGAATAGTGAGGCAGATCCTTTGGAGCTGTGATGAAATAATGACTCAGTAAGGTCAAAAATGTGCCAGTGTTTGTATATTACCTTTTGTGTTAGTTGGATCTATAATGTCAAAATGAGGATAAAAGGTTGTAATTGAGGTAGAGAAGTGAAAGGGTCAGGCACCAATTTATCCAAGTCATGCTGTCAACAGGCAGCCCAAAATACAGGCTTGTCCTTTGGTCCACAGATGTTTTCTGAGTAGATGCTCTCTTTTTTTTTTGTTCTGAATTTGCACAGCAGCTGGGACAGCTTTGTTGAGGCTCTTAAGTACTACCTTACTGAGGACAAAGTAGATTTGGTGACTGAATTTACCAATAAAAATCTGTATCTCTGCAGACTCGTGCAACAAGTGCAATTAGAATAAAATGAGGAACTCTTTGATGTAGCAGTGTATCCACAATGTGTCTTAGGGCTGTGGAAAGAGAAAACAATCTAAGGGCTGTGGTGACCAAATATATGAGGAAAGGCCTGCTGGCACAGTTGTGCTTGGCCTTCAAAAGGCTTCTGCTGGTCTCTGCCCCAAAGCTTTTTAGGAAACTAAACAAACACAGCACAAGACAGTAAACCTTGCATGGTTATATAATTTGCCCCATAATAAGAACAGTGGTATGGGAAATGTTCTGCTGTGAAGGTGAGAGCATGTCACCTCAGAGTTCCATAGGGATTTGTGCTGGAACTCTTAGTTCAGCATGTAATAATATAGGAAAGCAGCTGAATAGTAAGGTGACACTTAGATGACAGTAAAAAGTTGTCGTTCATTGTAATAAGAGGAGATATGACTCTGAACACTTGCAGAAAGGTTTTTCAAAAGTAAATGGATAATAAAATGAGATTAAATTCACTTGAGATCAGAAATCAGTTTGCCATGTGCATTAGCAAAGGAATAGAGAACAAAAGGCAAACCAGGATGTTGCCAATGTATAAATCTCTAATGACAATACAGTGCATGGCTCTGGTCTCTGCCGTACCCACAGTGATGTAGTAAACAGAAGGTTCAGAGCAGATCTAGAGAGATGGTCAAAGGTGAGATGCAGCTTAAGGGATGTGAGAGCTGAGACCACGTCACTGTGTCCTTACATTTACCTTTTATTCATGTGCCAATTTGTCATGTTCTAACTGTTCCAAGTAAGTGAAAAGAACATTCAGCAGAATTGTCTAATGATGATGCATGAAATCCTTAAACCAAATGTTAACTAATGGTAAAATAATTAAGTACCACTTACTGTTGAGTGATGATACAATCTAAAATCAACTTTCCTCATTGATGTGTGACTTGCATAAGAAAAAGAAGTTCTTGGTCTCCTTCCAAGCCATTTGGAAGCCTCTTGTCTATGCTCTCCTCTCCAATTCTTTTTGATTTAACAAAACTATTTGCCTTTCCTTGGAGACTTGACTGTATTGGGCTATCATAAATGAGACGTCAGCTCAGTAGGTAGAAAGCAACTGAAGAAACAGAGTATTTAATAAAGCAAGAATTTAATTTAGAAGAATGCCATTCTTGCCCTGGTAATCTGTGTTTCCTGCTATTCTTGCTGCTTTCAGGCTTCAGTTTCGCATGGATGTTAAAAAAAAAAATCATTACTATTTCAGGGTTAGATGAAATACCAGATAGTTTTAAAAAACGATCTTTTGTTTATAACAATAGAGACAATAGGTTCAACGAGTTCCCAGCTTCACAGATATGCCCCTAATGGGGATTTTGAAAACCAGATGATTCTGAGAAGCTTTTCCATATGTACATTATTGATACACATCCATTGGGTTCTAACAATGCATTGGGCATTTGGAGTTGTGGTTTAGGTTTGTTTTTTTGTTTGTCTTTCTCCCCATTGCAAAGGTACTAAATGCTCTGGGTAATCACAGACAAATGAATCTGAAAGTATTAAAGATCTAAAAATGAACACTGGGAAAGTTTTGGATTGTTTTCCTCACTAGTACATACAACTGTTAGGGCTTTGAAACAGCTCTGTGGATTAAAGAGCATGAAAGATCTGTACTCAAATGTGACCTCTACAGGCACCTCTTTGGGAAGTGGTTTGTATTTAGTCCTGTAATGTCATTCTATTTCGCAAAATAGAATTCTTTTAAATATAGATACTAGAAATGATAAAATAAATTGCCGTTTACGGTGCATTCACATACATTGCCTTTCATTGCTGGTACTGTTCAGTTGATGTTTCAGTTTTAGGAATGTTGCTACACAACAGTGCCAGGATTTGGAATTTAAGTAGATGCTTTATGAAAAAAATAAGAAGCACTTTAAAATGCTGAACCAAATTCTAACAAAAGTTTTAAATTCTATTCCTTTTTATGATAGTTTTCTTTTCTTTTTTTTTTTTTTTCCCTAATACCCTGTGTATATCTCCTCCTTCCTTATCTTTTAAAATTCTAATAATTTTACCTTCTACAAGGATTCTGGGAACTTAAAAGACAAAAACAAACCCACAAAAACCCAAATCCCCAAAAAGCAAGTAATCTATGCTGAGTGATACTTGGGAAAAAGGAAAAGTAACCTTTGTCAGATAAAGGGAAAATGGCCAGGTACATACTTGTAGAAATGGAAAACCTTTTTGTCCTTTCAGGTTATCTGAAATGTTGGACAGTTGCTTGTTGTCAATAGTATTAAATTACATTGGTCACTCCCTGAATGAAAGCCCTGTGATTTATCAGCAGTGATAAATTTACTGCTTAATCTATGAAAGCTATGAGGAGGATATTGCTAACTAGATAAACTATATGTAAAATAACCACAAGATAACAGCAGGACTCAAAAAAAAAAAAAAAAAAGAGAGATGTTTTATTACTTGTGAGTATTCATTGTCTATTTCTAGCTGTAGCCCTTGGACCCAGTTAATAAATACTGCCTCCAAGTGAAATTCTCAAATATTGTGTCTTCTGTGGGACATACTAGCCCTGGGAAGTATGTTGGTGTTTCAGCCAACACTGATACCCTGTATGCACGAAACTTTTCCTACAGGCAGTCTTGTCCTGCAGGCCTGGCTGCATCTGCATTACTGCAGATTACTGCATTACTGCCCTCTCCAGCTTATCAGTCAAGTGAAAGGATTTTTATTCTTTTATTGTTAACTATTGAAGTTTGGTTGCAGAGTGCATTTGACTTGGAACACAACTGATGCATCTGATGGTTTCATTCAGCCTTACACACGTTTGGGCAAAGCTGACTTCGATTTCTGGTTTGTCTGGCATTAATGTGGGATGGATGCTGGTGATAGGACTCAGGTAGGAAAGGTGAGATAAGGAACTGTCAGTAATGTTGTTTACTCAGCTCACAGGCACTCAGGCAGATGTTTTCCTCTCGCTGAGGCAGTACTCAAGCTACTTTGAAACACACTGTGGCCTGATACAGATCTAGAAGCAACATTTACCAACGATAGAAACCTGCAGGATGTTGCTGCTGATGACAGCACTTGCCCAGAGAGTTTGTTGACTGCATTCCTTCCGAGTCCCTGGGCAGACTCAGCTGCAAGCAGCCCTCCCATGGCTGAATGCATTAGGGCTGACTTTGGGAACAGGTAACTGAATCAAGAATTGCTTTTAAGCTGCTTTTAAGCAGCTTCTGGTTTTAATTGACAATGAGGTCAAGCTTCTGTAAATTATCCTACTTTAAACACTTCTGAGTTGTTTTTGGTTTTGTGATAGCATTGATATTGTACTTGGCTTGTGAAACTGATTTGTGAAAATCCTAAATTTCAATAATTTTATAGGTAGTACTGATGATCAAATTAACTGGATATAAATGGGTATTTGCCTCTGTTGTCTAAATATTCCATTAATCCCTAGAATATGCTCACCTGAGGTGTTTAGTTGGAGATCTCACAGGCAGAGAAATGGGGAAGTCTAAAAAGCATGAATGGAAGGACTAGTCCTAATTCTAAAAATTCCCATTAAACTTGTTTTGTGCAAATAAAAGGGGTGCGGAAAACAGGATTGGATTCTTTTTATGGTGTAAAGCCGCAGAAGACATAACAAAGCTACTTAATACTCTCTTCTGAATTGGCTGAAGTAGATATGTCAGGATTAGGGGCTGTACAAATCTCCAGATGTACTCTGAGGGCTGTTTGGTCAGGTGGTGGGATTATAAATAGGTAGGCTTACTGATGTCAGCAGCAGCGGAAGGAGCTACAGCGAGCCTGCCATGCACACACACACAGCCTCCCTTCTGCCTGCCTGTGCTGCTGAGGGACACTCACCTGGCACTGATGGGGAAGAACCACCCGTGCCATCTTGGAGGTAAGCACAAAGGGACTGTCATCAGCTTCAGCTATCATTCTTCCTTCTCCATGTTTAGAGGCTGAGCAGAAAGGCTTCAAAGTGATACTTGTATTGTGTTGGCCTAACACCTGATGTGAGGAAAAAATATTTACCAATAGTTATATACCTGCAGTGGCATGTAAGTCCTTGCTCTTGGAGGGAACACAGAATTCAGGTGTAGGGCAGTACAAATATTGCCAGAACTTAAATATAGACCTGTATGAAGAAAGAAGAACTAATGTCTATTGTCCTATTTCAAAGTATGTAAAAATTCTACAGAAGGTTTTTAAAATCCCATCTCGGGCTAAGAGATGAGGGTGTATAAAGATGTTTATCCATGTGGACAAACTGCTGAATTTTCAGTGGTACATTTCTGGGTATAGAAGCTGTTGCCTATTCTAAGTTGATATTTGGTGCTTGAAAGCTCAAACTGGGTTTTTGAGATTATTTTAAAAAAGGAATGCTGTTACTTCATGCAGACTGTAAGCTTTTCTGATTTCTTTGATTTGCATTCATCAGATTTTGATCTAAAATTTTGTTGGGGAAAAAAGCCCCCCTAGTTGCTTGTAATACCTTGTAAGAGTGTTTAATGTGGTAGAGTCCTTGCTGTGTATTCTGCGTGTTCCTTGTATGTTGTATAGTGGTTTCATTTATCATGGAAAGCATTAAAATATTTTGTAGTACCTAAATAGACTAAATTCCTGAATAACTTCACAATGCCAAGATGGACTTCACCTACAACAACAAAGAAAGAATTTAAGAAACAGTGTTCAGTTGAACTTCTTGTAGAAGTTGTATTCTGCTGGCCGTGTATCATCTGTTAGCATGTTAAAAACTCAGCAGTGAAGTATATTGGCTGAACACTGGCTGTGGTAGAGAAAGTTGAAAAGGATGCAGGGGTGAATATAGAAGTGAAGTACAGTAGTAGAGCAAAGCATTCATTAAGAAAGTTTCTTTACATTCACCGGAGTAGACTGCTGATGATTATAATCATTATTATATAAATAAGATTTTTTATTCCTACTTTATATTTAATGCTGAAGTCCTGTACCATTTTACAGAAAGTGTAGAGGCTTTCTAATGTAAGTCATGCAAAACAGCTTTGGTGTTACCATCATGCAGGGAGCCAGCTTTCTTCAAAGAAATACCTTCTTTCTTCAGAGAAATCTTTCTTCCTTGCCTCTTGCCCGTTTTAAGAATCCAGTGGAGCGGATCCAGGGGATTTTGAGTGTGCAGCTATAAGCAGAGAAAGGGGATAATGACAGCTCTTGTGTGCAGATGGGGATGAGTTTGGAGACAAAATAAGAGCATTCATTTGGGGCCCTGAGCTGCCAACCAATGAGGGAGGTAAAGTTCAAGTAGGACAAAGGGGAGGGAGCTCCCGATGTCAGTGGCTGCAGAGGTGGCTGTGCAAACTGCTGGTCGGGTTTTTGCTGTGCAGGGAGCTGGGATGGGACTTGTGGCTCTGCTTCCTACTGCCCATTGCCCCTCAGAGAGTGCCTGAGATGAGCCTGGGGCTCCAGCAGCAGCACTGCTGTTTGAGGAGGAGGAAATGTGACCCTGTTCCTGGAGGTAAAGAGCTTCACTTTGCTTTCTGAGGAAGATGCAGGCAGGAGAGCAGGAGAGTGAATGTTGAGGAGGCTGCTGTAAAGGATGAGCAGGAGAATCTGGTGGCAAGTGGGTACTCAAAGCATTTCTTAGTTTTGCAGGCAGTGTTAGCCCAAGATGCTCAGTGTTTCTCTTTGGGGAACTGTAGCTACAGTCCTCATATATTGGGAGAAACCTCTTCATTACATCAGACTTTTCCAGATACTAACTGCCAATATGCTTCTTTTGAAATCTGATAAAGAAAAGGTTGGTTTAGTACTATTTTTTAGCCTAAAGGTAACTCTTTTTTTTTCTCTTTCTTTCCTGTAATGAGCAAGGATGCCTTATTTGCTGACCTGGTTGTCTGTGTAGAAACTCTCTTTACATTCATCATGTCTCTCATAGCATCTGTGTATAAATGCATATAGATACACACAGAGATATATTTTTATCTTGCTCAGGATAGGAAACTTTTCCTGCATCCCATTCCCTTCCAATACTTAATGCCATGTCTGTTTTTCAGTTTAATAAATTCTCGTATTTCTGGGTTATGTGAATGTACAAAAGATTTTAAGTGTTACCAAATTCTAGGTAGATAAAGAATATAACTACTAAGAGAAAGTTTCTGGTGAATGAAGAACTTTCCAAAGGGGAGAAAGTTTGTTCTATTACAAACACCTTCAGGAAAAATGAAAATAAATTGCAGTGCTTTCTAAAGTTGCATTGCTGTCCTTTCTCAATTATTCTTCCTGTATCTGAATTTTCAGCTGGGAAGTGCCACCATTGTAGTTGAACCCAGCCTTCTACTGCAAGTAAAAGGAGAGGGGTTGGATTTTGTCTTCACTGTTGGCATGGGGCTCATTAGCTGCTGTCCTGCAGCACTTTATCTGTTACCCACCTGCATCTGCACCCCCGTGCATGTCAAGGAGGGAAAAGGGAAGGGTCTGTACTGGCCTCTTTCCTAGCTGCGGTGATACTGAGAGCAGCTCTGCTTTTCTTTCCCTTACCTTTCCCAGCCCCTAAATCTATCCAGTCCCTGCCTCCAGTGTTACTTCTAAAACATGATTTTGAACAGGAGAAAAAAGCAGCAGCAGCAGCAAAGCTCAGATAATTGACAATTCTTCTCTTGATGTTCAGAATAGCAGCTGGAAAAGCCACGAGCAGAGCTAGGGGCTGCATCTGCAGACTTTGAAAAGAGAGTGGCATACCTGCTTTCATGACTGGGGCAACAACCAGAAGGACAGATTCAGGTTTTGTTCTATTTAAGAGCCCTTAATTGAACTTTGTTACTAGTCATGGAAGAAAAACAGCTGTATGAGCAACCTTTTTAGCAGTTCTTGATAAAGATTTGAGCGTTTATTTTTAGTGGAGGTAACACAGTTTGCTTGAGTTTTAAGTATTTGTTAGATTTATTAGTGTATCAAAGGTTAAGCTCTCCCTTTCAGATCAAGCTGCTCTTTGTTTTCTTTTCCTGTTTATTCAGCCAGTTATATATTACTCAATTACTGTTACAGATTTACTGCCTTCTCTTCCCTGCTCTCCTTTTCTGTCAGGCTGTTTTCATAACTGTAAATATCATAAAGGCTAACTGAACCATACAAGGTTTTAATAGTTTCGAATGCCATTCAGATTTTTTTTGTTCTTTCTTTTGGTAGCAAATCTAGGTTTCTTTTTAATCATTTTTTATTTTGAGAAAGGGTTGCAAAAATAGATATAAGTATCTGCTTTGTGCAGAGGTGTGTCACACATGGACATGCCAAGTTTATATTTGTATTTTGAGATTTTGTGTTAGCCGTATTTACTTCAGAAGTCTAAGTTCTCAACCTGTCTAGAAGTAATGTCATTGGAACTAATTTTCCACTTTATTTTACTTCTTAGTCTTGTTGGGGTTTTTTTTTCAGGGGAAAAAGAAATACTTTTCCCACTGCAACAAAATGTGTTGTAACAAAACTTTTCTATCAGAACACATTTCTATAAGCCCTCAATAATAATAATAAACTTTAAACTAATTTAGAGGAGAAAGTATTTTATTTATTTATTTATTTATTTTTAATCCTCTCTGGCCTGCTAGGATTCTGCGCTTTTGGCTCTCTTCCTAAGAGCAAAGTGATTCTTATGCCTGGAGGGGAGCTAACAGTGTTTTGTTGGATGGTACAAGACAACACTTAAGTCAGCAGCTTTCTGTTCTCAGGAGTTGGGTCTTTCATATGTTTTAAATGAGCTTGAATAGATCATTGTAATATTAGTTATGATTTGGCTTTGAAGGGGAATGAATTAATATTTCTTTTCTAGAAAAGTTTTAAATTTGTACTTTAATTAATTTAATTAATTAATGTTTGTACCAGAGTTAGTGTCACTTTAATGCTAAGAGGGGCACAGTTAAACACATGCCCATAATACAAATTTGTTTTTATGTTGTCTCAGAATTGCCTCTTTTTCTTTGTAATGATAGAAAACATTTAATGAATTATGGCTCAAATACAGTCGCCTCTGTTTTCAAGACTGTCACTGCCATGGGGACAGATAATCAGAGGGGGCAAGTGTCTGTTCCAAATGGTCTGGAGGGAACTGAAGGATTCATTTACTGCTTTCTTGCTTTTAGTGTGAACCAGACATCCAGAGATTCCATTAAGCTTTCACCTTACTGTCATGGTTACCGTCCCAGTTCTGTGATTTATTTCTCTCTAGGATAAGACTTAAAAAAAAATCTTCAGGGCAGTGAGGCTAGCTAGGGGATAAATCCACACATACCATTGACTAGGGAAACTTTTTCTCTCATAAGATCTTCAAAAACATGTCCTGAGTCTAGGGATGCCTCCTTTTCTTGATCCACTTTATTTATTGAAAAAGAGTAGAAATGCATTTTACTTATTTTTATTGCTTTCTTTTATAGCAGAATAAAGGCATGAGTAAGACAACATCTGCAGATGATTTGTTGTTTGCTAGAACCTCACTGAGTAAATCCATAATATTCAAATATCACTTAATTAGTAATATCACCCGTAGCATTACTACTGCCATGTCAGTTGATATATTAGTTGTACTATGGATTATTGTGTTGGCAGAGCTGTATATCCAGTGCCTTATTTTATGCTGTATTATTTTCCTCTGTTCTTTTTAAAATACCAGTATTATTTACAATATTTGTATCCTTTGAGTCTTGGGAATCAGTATAGAGAAGTGCCCTGTAAAATAATAGTACCCTGTTATCACAAAAGATTTGCAAACTCTTCATGTTTTTTCCTCTACGTGGAAATGGAAATTAAAGTGTGTTTCTGAACTTGTGGGGGTTTTTTGGTACCTGTTGAGCCAGCTGCTAGACTCAATATCTGTACAATATGACCTCACATTCTTCCCCAGATAGCTGCACGGATGAGTTTAGAATCTGAGAGATCATATTTCTCTCTGGAGCAGATACAGCAAATATTTTTCCTTTATATCATCCTGCATGTATCATAAGCCTGGCTTGAAGGGATAACCTAAGAATGGACATTGTTTGACTCTCATTGATCCATACCTTGATCTTAACATCTAGCTGGTGCTTTTATAGTAGAAATAAAGAGAGAGATTGTGTATCAAACAGTGATATTGATGTTGAGATGAAAGCCCAGTATCAAGGCTGGTAGTCATGTTACATAGATGCTCTGGGGCTGGCACAGCAAATATTTGGGCCGCTGTTAAGGAAAGTTAAGGGAAAATATTAGAATACTACCATATATCTAACTTAAAAGTAACCTTTTTTTAACTCCTTAGTGGCCCTCCAAATTTTGTATAGAAACCTATCTGCCTGGTAATAATTTAGTGAAGATGAATAGAATTTATTTTTGAAGTATTTTTTTGTCTATACTTCTGCCTGAAATATATAAGAGTGATTTTTTGAGTGACCTGCCTTGACAACTTCAGTCATGTGCTGGACTATGAGGAGCAGATCAGATAGTAATGCTGCAGTTGTCCCCAAGCTTTTTCCTAGCAAGTAGTGTTTGATCTTGCAGCCTTGCTGTGGTGATGCCGTGAAACCATTATCCACAAAGAGGGAACAGAATAAACTCAGTCTAGAAGACAAATTTGTTCTGTGAGTGTTAGAGATGAGTATTGGGCTGGGGATGCTTATAGGTGAAACTAGGAACATAAATATTTTTATACCTGTTGGCCAAAATTGATGTGTCATTAAAAAAAAAAAAAACAAATCAATGTTTTTAATGTAGGCCTGAAGTTTTGTTCAACTGTTCCTTGTTTGAGAAGATGATGTGTGAGGTTTGCCTGTCTGCTTCTGTGACGTGGCAGTGAAACAGCTTTATTGTAATAATCAGGAGAGTATTACAAAAATTGCTTGGGATGAGAGGTTGAAGACAAGAAAAGCTCTAGAAGAAGCTCGTTACAGGGGATGTTTTCCTCTCATGATACAGTCTCAGGAGAGTTAAATCCTTTTCTGACTCTGAGGGAAAATAAAGTGCTGCTTGTAATTTTGGCAAATTTAATTTTATATAATTTTACAAAGTTTGAATAAAAATACCCCAACAAACAAGTTGCTTTTTTAATAAACCAGTCGTCTTTATAGTAGCCTAAGTCAAATTAACCAACTGAAGTGTATCAGTTGTGCTCAGGAAGTTTTTAATGCACTATGTTTACTGAACTGTTTCAGTACCTGAGAGATGACTTAATTGCAGGGGAGATCCTGATGACCTTTCCTGTCCTAGGTGAATGCTGTAGAAAATTTGAGAGAAGGTTCTGATGTTGGAGGTTAGATTCAAAATAATTTCAGTGAGAGTGCTATCAAGCTGTCTTTGTAATAAGCTCTCATGTAATTGTGTTCCAAATAGGAAGTGCTGTAAACAGTAGGATTCCTTGATGCTGTAGCCTTTGATTGTACATTAATCTAGCAGAGAGATTTCCTCTTTTTTTTTTTCCTCCTTTTTTTGGGAAAGAGGTTCTTATTGAAAGGAAATGCTGGTGAAAACTGGAATACCCAGGTTACTCTAAGTTGAAGTATTTCTCATTATTTTATAGTGCCTTTCTCTACTTACTGGATAGTTAAAAATATACTGCTTGTAACTTCCTAACAGGATTTTTTGGAAAATCAAATAAATAGATGTGTTATTTATTTACGTGTCAGACCTTTATTTTAAAAAGGCTTCTATGCAACCAGATCACTGACACTGTTATTTTTTTTTCTTTGCAAGCATGAAAGTTGTTGAGATACAGCAATGACACTTTATTCTGTTGAAGTGGGATCTGAAGCACATAAAATGTTGACTATATATGGTCTTGGATTTGATTTAAAGATGTACTGTTTTTCTTTAAAAAATGATAATCTTCTATTTGCATTTGGCTGAAAGAATTCTTTAATACAGCAGTTGTATTGTCACACAGACTGGCAGGAATTGCAGGTGGGACTTGAGAAATTTAAATTTCTAAGAGATACGAATCAGTTCTCTGGGGAACAATATAATCTCTACTGGATAAGAACCAGCTGAATGCCTTGGCATAAGCAGTGGGTTCCAGGTGCTCTGGTAAAAAGGGAAATAGAAATTCTGCCCAGGCTGCACCACCTTGTGTTTGTGGGTCCCTGTGAGAGCATTTTGGGTGTCCCTCTGACAGCCTTGTCCAGGCCTAGGAAGAATCGGAGAAGAAACATTTATTTAATGTTTTGCTTTGTCTCAAGCAGTAGTTTAAACAGAAAATTTATGTAGAAGATAATATGTGGCTGGAATTGTTTATCTGATGACAAACAGTGGGGAGCACATCTCTTCCAGAGAGTTGGGCTTGGGCAGTTTCAATGCCTGGTGTATAGAGAAGGTTACCCAGGGACTGGGACCAATGGGGTCAAGGAATGTGTGAGGACTCACGTTGTGTAGGACACTTCAGCAGAATTTCCAGAGGAATTCTTACTGTTAGTGAGTTGTGAACTCATTTGGTTAAAAATTCTCTTTTAATTCCTTCTGTATTAATTCATAGCTAAATAAGCTGCAGTTTGAGTCTTCCTTCAGCTTTCCTGTAATTCTGTAGCAGCCATGGGAATGAAGATCATATTTTTGGTTGTTCTAACTCCTTCTAATGTTTATTTTGAAAATTAGAACAGGTTGGCTTATGTTGTAGCAAATTTGGAAGCTGTCTGAACATGAAAGATGCTGTAAGACCACTTACTGAAGACCTTTTTTCTGGCGTCTGAAGTGTTGTTCCCATATGATGGGGAATTACTCTCTTTGTTATTTTTAGTAAGACAAAATACAATCATAACAGGTTTTGTTTTCAGGAGAAGAAGCTAGATTAACGTCTTTCTTTTTAGTTTGAGCAAAATCATTGCAAATCAACAGCTCTCCTGGTTTGCTGAGTACCTGGTATAGGTTAAGAGGCAAGAGAGAACCAGGCTTTTGTTTGTTCTTTGTGATGGAGAAGTATTTGAATTGATGGTATAGACTTGGAGTTACTTTTGGTGTTAAGATAAAATGATGTGTGGAGGATGCCTTGGTGAGAAAATCACTTTCATTGTCTTCTTGGATTGCTGAGAAGGGAGAGGTTTGTAGGTAAAAACTACCTTTGCAAGTGTATTCCAGCCATCACCTATTTATGTAATCGTGGTCAGCTGAATTGTTCTTGCTGTTCACTGCCAGTGCTGGGGCTGGGAGTGCAGCCCAGCCTGCCTGTCAGGCTGCTGCTCCCCTGCTAAGGTAGAAACACGAGCTGAAATGACGAAAGAGCAATGACACTAAGTGCAAATACTATGGGCTTCGAAGGAGGGATGAGAGAATCAGTGAGAACTGAAGAAAAAACCCCCATGGCATCTGGAAACAGAAAATGAAAGCATTGTGATCCCTGTTGTTTAATAAGAGGTTGCCAAAAACCTGGCGTGACTTGTGAGAAAGTACATTTGGGATTTTTGCTGCTTTGTGTGGGGTGGGACAGGTAAGCATAAGTAACCATAAGGCACATTCAGGTTTTGTGGAGAGGGGCAGGGTACGTGGCTGTGCCGGGGGCACGAGGCTGCAGTGACCTCGTCACACTGCCTGACCCCGTGTGTGTGCTCTTTATAAATATGTGGAACTTCAGCTTGCACACGTTTTGGTGAGGGTATTTGGTCACTTCCAGCTCTCTGCAGTTTGTTAGACACTGTTTGAATAAACACATACATTTCTGTGTGTCATTAAGCACTCTGGTGATAGACTTCCAGTGATAAAATCACATCTGTCCACTTAATGGAAAATAGAGTCCAGTAGGATTTGAAATGAAATCTTTCTGTGACACTTCTTCAAAGATTATATTCTGTGGTAAATAGCTTTTAACAGTCATTTGAAGTTAAACGTGTAAGAAAGTCTAAAGAAGGAAGGACAAGCAGTACTAGTTCACTTTGGGGTTTTTGGTATTAATGTCATAGGGTAAGTTTTTATGGTTTGGGGATTTTATTTATATCTAATAGTTGCATTGATGCTCTTTACTAGCTAATAATTTATATTTGGCAGCTATATGAATACTAAAAATCTTGCAAGAAAACCCCAAAGAAGCTGGGGAGCAGTACAAAGAAGATTGATTTATACATTTTGCCATGTTCATGTAGCCCTCAAACAACCCAGGCAAGCTGCTGTAGAGACCAAAGTCAAATTTTCAGCTCATGTTGCACATCATGAATTGCGCATAGAGCACACCAAACTAATTTAAAACATTGAGAGAAGAGGTATAAATTTTGAATGTGGATCCTCATTGAGTGTTTTTGGAGGCCTGTGAGTACTCCTGATTAGCTCGGAGGGGGTGTGAATAGTTAATTATTCAGCACAGAGTTCTGAAGTTCAAAACTCTAAGCACTTTCAGCAACAGATCAGTCATGTGAAGCCTCCTTACAGTTTTTTGCAATGCTGCTCTGGACCTTGTTTGTTCTTCATTGTGAGTGACTTTAAACTTTGTTTTCTCAAGAAAGGTGTGTGTTTCTAGTTGTATGCTAGGGTTTTTTTGTTTTAATTCTGCAGGATGATTATAGGGGTTAATTTTTTTCCTTAGGTTTAAAGTAAATAAGCTTTGGTACAGCTCCATCTAAAAGAAGAGCATATTTTTGGAACCTTTGTGCATTATGTTGAAATGTATTTTAGCTTTCTGGTAATGTGGCTCCATTCAAGAATATTTATAAGAAATTCAAAAGCTCTCATGAGGCAATGTGTCTTGACTGTAGTTTGGTTTTGTTTCTAGTGTTAAAATTCTTAATAATAGTATCTTTTCCTTCTGAATATATTGGGTAATTGTGGACAGTTATTTAATTAAAGGGAGATACTGGACTAGATGTTTTAGGACACGAGAGTCCTGCATTCAGGATTTACTGTAACATACATATATTAAGAGAGAGTTTTAGGCTGTTTTAGAGATTTTTTTAGTGAAATAAGTGCAGCTTATTCAGGGATAAGTCCTTGTATTCAAGAGTAAACTGTCTGGTCACTGACATGGGACAGGGTATTGAGAAAATGAAAATAGGAGATCAGCATAGGTGAGGGGAATATACAAAAGCATTTTGTGAGTGAAATGTCAGGAAATATTACAACACAGTAGACTTGGTTATACTGTTATTACTGTACAGAAGTTAAATAATGTAGAACTGCTAGAATTTCTTTGAATAATTTTAATAACCAAAAGAAAAATTTGAGGAGGAAAAGAGTCACTATTTGCTCCAGTATCTATCCTGTTTTAAGCATACTGGTAGTACAATTGGCTTCATACTGCATAGTACAATATTTCTGTTTATACTAATCCAGTAAATCTCTTTGGAGAATGCACAAATAGGGTCTTTGCATAACCCAAGGGAGAAAAAACAACCAACTAATTTACTCTTTTATGGTACATTAAAGAAGTCTTTTTGGCTTGATGTTTATTGGGTGCTATTTATCTTTTTTGTGATGGATACCTTAGCCTGTTTTGTCTTCTGTCACCCCTGATTGTACATATAAGATATTCTCTTATCCCTTTGTTGCACATACTACTTTAGAAAAGAATAAAATGTCATTTGTTTCTGTTTTGAGACTTGTTAGTTTGCCAGTTTGGAATCGTATGTATAAATGCATACTTGATTTTTATTTTTTATCAATTTATTTCAGAAGAAAATCTAAAGCACCACCTCCTCCATCTGAAACAAAATCCATTGCTGTTTCTCCGTTTGATAACACAGAGGCAACCAACCTCATCATGGAACAGAAAGAGAATGTAATTGATAAAGATATTGAACTATCAGTGGTCCTGCCAGGAGATGTGATCAAGTACACTACAGTTAACGGGAGGTATGTTACTAGGAGTGGTATTTTTGTTTAATTTTACTTTTTTTTTAACCTCAAGTTTACTTCAACCTTCATCCAGGTTGTAATCATTTGGTAAAATGCATGACTTGTGTAAGCCTGAACATAAAATATGTCCAAAGAGGAGCAGGGAAGTGAAGTGTCAGGATCACAAGCCTTAGGAGGGTTGGGGCTACCAAGGGAGCTGGGGCTGTGTAGCCTGGAGAAAAGGCTCAGGAGGGACCTTACTGCTCTCTGCAGCCACCAGAAAGGAGCTTGTAGACAGGTAGGGTTTGTCTGTTCTCCCAAGTGTCAAGTGATAGGACAAGAGGAAATGGCCTAAGAGGAGCTTTAGACTGGATATTAGGAAAAATTTCTTCATGAAAGGAAGCATTGGAACAGGCAGCCTTGGGAGGTGGTTTAGTTGCTATCCCTGGAGGTGTTAAAAAGATGTGCAGATGTGGTACTTCAGGACATGGTTTAGTGGTGGACTTATATATAGTGCTGGGTTAATGACTTTATGACCTTACAGGTCATTTTCAACCTAAATGATTCTGTGATTCTACGATGATTTTGAGGTAGATATGGAAACATCTTCTTTATACATTTACCCACCATTTCCAAAGACTATTTTTTTAAGATTCAGAAATTCTGTATGGTACCTGTCAGTATGTGTAGCCACATCTGTTGTTTTTTCTAGTCACTAAAAATCTCAATAAAATATCGATTTGTATGATTCAGTGAATTTTCCTATGTAAGTTTTGCTGTTTAAAGATGAGTTTGTTAATCTTATTTGGTTAAGTTGTATGTTCAGCACTTGCTCAGCACTGCTACCTGTAGACTACTAGCAGTCATCAAAAAATGTCATCACTTCAGAAAAAATCTGTAATGCTTCAAAAAAATATAGCTACAGCTTTGGATTTCTTTTAACAATTATGTTTTGCTTAAGCTGATTTTAGTTTGAGATGCATATTTTAGACTGTTAATTGGTAGGATAGATTGTGCATGTAACTCTCAAGTCAGCTTTTGTTTAGAAAGACCTGAACATTTATTGGTAAGCTCAGTGTAAAATGTAGGTCTACTCAGAAGGGTCCTGTGCAAGGCTGTGTGTGGTCACAGCAATTTGGGTGCCAGTTTGTTGCCATCCTAAGCTGAAACAAGACAACCTGTTTGTGTGCTGTCCTTGTGTTAGTGTATAGCCCATGTCTGTCCTACTGAAACCAATCAGGCTGAGTTATTTATTCTTCAAACCAGGTACTGTAAATGTGTGCTTAAACCTGCTTCTTAATGAGAGATGAAATCTGGCTTGGGTCTGTTTGCACACTGTCATTTGCTGGAGTTCGTGAGGTTGTTGCTCAGATATCAAATATCAGCTTGTTCACCAGAGATGCAGTGGGTCTTTTTACACCTCCCCCTTCCTCTGATTTTCAGGATAACTTAAATATGAGATTTTATTTCTCAGAAGAAATTTTCTGAAATAATGTGAGTACTTGATGCTTTATGCTGGTTTTTTCAGCACGTTTATAGCAAGGAATCTTGCAGCCTGTAAATGTGATGCCTTCCTCTGTTTTTAAACCTTCTTAGACTCAAGGCTCCTTGTGTACACTGTGAGGAGCGTCTTGTTCTTTCTGCTCCCTTTGTCCACACTGATGAGTACCATGGGCCCTCTCTCATGCTTTGCTCACAACAAAGTGCCAGAAGGGAATGTTGCATCTATTTTCTCTCGGTCAGATTACATTGTGTATCATTACTCAGTGTTCAGGACAGGCCTTACAGGCTTATCAGGAGTTGCACTCATTTCCCAATCACTTTTGTTATCCCACAGTTACAGGATTTTTCAATCAAGGTACTGTATGTGATTGATTTAATAAGTGACTGTCTTGCAAATAAGAACCAATATTAGCACTGTTAGGCTCATCTCAGAATGAGGGGAGATGTGCAGGACCTGCAGTCCACTGTGAGATCTATTTCAAGCTGTCATTTGTTCTAGCTTTGCTCTGTCTTTGTAGTCATGTATTGTGAACAAATAGGCATGGTCCCTCTAGAAATGACATAAACAGAGAAATTGTTACTTTGCTTCTTTCCTCATTCATAATGGGAGGTGAGCAGCTCTGAAGGTCTCAAGCAGAGAATACCTTTTAAATCTTACTAAAAAAAGCAAAATGGTGAGTTTTAACAGCTGTGTGCTCAAATTCCATAGCCCACTAGAAGAAACTTTTCCAGACTAAGTTGGGTTAGTTTGCTCCCTGCTTTGGCATAGTGGGTAGCAAGAGCTATGTAGCACAAAGCAAAGGTGTGAGATAAAAATCCTAATTATGTGGAAGTTGAAGTATATAAATACCTTTACGCTCAGAGATTTGCAGAAAACCTAGAGTAATTTGATTAAGTTAAGTTGCAAATAAATATTTTACTGAAGTTAGATAAAGAAAGACAAGCAGATGATGTATTCTGAGGTAGCTGATGGCCTCTTCTTGGTGCTTTGCTAAATATTAATTATGGAATCTGTTAAATGTACTGTGATATATGTTCTTCTACCTATAATCCTTGAAAGCTTTAGGAGAAAAGAATTTTACAAGTTCTGGAGGACGTGGTTAGAAGAAAAGCTTGTTGTTTTTCCTATGACTGCAGTTGAAGATATTTTGCCTCCAGTGAAGTGGGGGGGACTTAAAAGTTCATCATCCTCCAGTCAAGCAGGTTGTTTCTTGAAGTCACATTTGAAAGCAAATCTGCACTGAATCACTGTTCTCATGTACTAATTTGCATGTACCTGCTGTTTGTGAGCAGCTGCTTCTCCCCATTCTCCCTTCTCACTCACTGTGACTCAGGTTAACGTGAGGTGTGCCCCTGTCACCGTGGTGCTTTTCTGCAGGGTGGCTTTCTGGGGTCCTTGCAGGTCAGTTCTTGCTCTGGTTGTCTTTGATATTCTTACTCCTCTCCAATAACTGAAGGAAGCTTTTAAAGCCAGTCAGTGTATAAAAATTCACCAGGAAGAAGGTAACCAGTAACTTCCTGGATATATTGGTGACCAGAAGGGTCACGTCAGCAGCAGAGTCTGCAGCCTCCTCTGCTCCCGCCTCCCTGGCCCTGCCCTGCTCTGCCCCAGTCAGGTGGGGGATGACAAGATTTGCATTTGCACCCTATTTCTTCCTGCGGTGGGATGGATGTACTTGTTTCATTAGAGACTAGAAGTACCAGAAATGAAATATTTCCTCCTTCTGTCTTGTAACTGAAGCAGGTTGTGCTATGTACAGGAGATGCATTGAAATAAACTTTCTGGTTTGGCAATATGAAGAGGGAGGAGCAGTTATTATTCTGCATTTGTCATGGTATTCCTCAGGCTGTTACGTGTCATCTAGATGAAAGCATGGGAGCATATTACATTCTCCTATACCTCTTCAGACCATCTGATAACTGCTTGTTCACACACTGGAGAACCATTTCTATATGTTCTTTTGTTTTATTATTCCTCCAGTCTTTGTCTCCTGGGGCAAGTGTTCTCCTGCCACTTAAGCAGGCAGAAGCTTTCCTCTGGAAAAGAAATATCTGTCAGCTTTCAAACAATTACCATCTGAAACTGCAGCATGTGCACCAGAGAATCCAGCCCTGCTGCTGGAAATCAGAAGACAGTTTGCTTATGGAACATTTGTCATTTAAGATGAAAGGAAATGGGAATGATATTCTAGGGCAAATTAAAGGGGAAAAATTCAGTGTTCACAATAACTTCTAACACTGAGTCATTCTTAATTAATTTTATGGAACTGTATCATATGAAAAGACTGCCTTACCTTACTGCTTAATAAATATTTTAATGGTCTTTATTATCTAGAATTCTGCTTAATCTGATGGTTCTTTGTAGAAGCTATTTCCACCTTTGGCTGTGCTGCCAGAATACTTGCCTCTGTTATGAGATTATGTCTAGAATTTAAGATTTCTGATAAAGCCATACCAGCCAAACCCTGTATTAATTTTCTTAGAGACATTTCAGCATTTTTTTCAACATACCATTTGGTTGCCTCACAGACTTTTGTTTTCATAATATCCTTGTGAAACAGAGCAGGTGATGGATTTCCTTGTTCATAGTTGTAACTGAAAGATGCAGAGGGTGTCACAATGAAATTGGCCTTATCCAACTGAAAAAAAAATATTGAGGAATGATCTGATAGTGCTATAACCTGATTCAGTTCCATAACATGCAAAGTTAGGACAATTTCCTTACTTTAGGTGTATTTAAACATCTATGACATTTCTGTTTATAGCACAACTTTATTAAATGTATTTCAGTAGTAACTGGAAATACTCAGCCTGTCTTAATACTGTTCTGCATGTTCCTCATTAAGCACTCATTAAGCACAAGAACATACAGGTACTGACTACATCTGACAAATACTGTTGGCCATTCTTCATTGTGGGAAGGACATCTTACATCATCCAGAGCTTCTCAAGAAATGGCATTTGCCCACTATATTGTCATTTAGCTTATTTCTCACTGTTGGTATTAAGCACCTGGGTAATTCGGAATCCCTAGTGCAAGACCTGCTTAAAATGTGACTTTCTCAAACTTCATTTCTCCTGTGTCTTCCAAGTGGCTTGTCCACAGACTTTCTGAAAATAAAGTCCCATGTAACTCAAAATGGATATAAAAATGCCAAGCTTTGCAACAGAACTGTTCTTAATGAATAACATAATATTTATCATCACTGCTAAAGTTCCCACCAAGTGTCAAATGAGGTAACTAATCCACATGTCCCTGCTGACCTCAGGAAAAGCTTCACACAACAAGAAGCTCCCACTCTGTTCGAGTACTTAGCATACTTCTGTGCAAACTGGTTTAATTTTCTTTTTAGTGGCTTTTTTTTAAATTACACTTTTTAAAGCTTGAAGATATTTAAAGTTGGTGTCTAGCAGTAATTATTTAGTCCTGGAAGGGAAAGGACAACTTGAATTAAATGTTTAGCAGCACATCTTGTTATAACCTGCTTAATTGTCATGTGTTGTGACAGTTCCATTTGTCTTTTACAGGAAGCCCATGATGGACTTGCTGATCTTTCTCTGTGCACAGTATCATTTAAATCCATCAAGTTACACCATAGAGTTGGTATCAGCAGAAAACAGCCAGATTAAATTCAAACCCAACACACCAGTGGGAATGCTTGAAGTAGAAAAGGTGATTGTAAAGGCGAAACAAATGGATAAGAAGAAACCTGCTCCAGTTATACCCGAGGTGAGAACTAAAATTAACCAGCTGAGAAATTAGAATTACTGCTGTATTCAACGAATTGAGCTGGTAGCTCATCCTCTTGTTTCAGTATTTTCTGTTGTCTTTCATCTTCTCACCTTGAAGCTCTGTGAAATGCTTTAGTCTGTTTTTGATAAGCTCCTGTTAGGTAAAATACATCTCAATTTGTTGCAGCAAACATCTTGGCTGCTAAAAGAAGGCAATATTACAATATTATTTGAAATGCCATGCTTTATCAGCGTTTTAAAAAATTCTGCAGATGAAGTGTGGCTGAGTACAGCCTTGAACAAACTGAAAATCAACATCTTGTACCATCTGTCATGCTGTGATATATGTTCATCTTCCTTCAATACATACTGTTCTCTCTTGGCTTTTTTTATACACCCTCAAGCGGGCAGGAGCTTTAAGAAGCACTAAACCAATTTCTGGATGTTGCTGAAATCTTTCCTTCCACCTTTGTCATTCTGCTATGTAGAAGAATAGTGACTTTTAATTTACCTAAAGCACATGCAGAGGGCACATAGAGAAGCTGCCCTTTGCTTCCCTCCTGCACTCGTGTTCACAGGCCCTCCCTGTGGCTCATGCCCTGGAGCTGCCCAGGGAAACCTCAGGCACAGACCCTGCTGCACAGGCCAACAGCACTGCTGAGGGAGAGGGCAGTCTGCCTCATGTGTCCTTTTCTTGCATGGAAGGGAACAGCAAAATAGTTCTTAGTTTCTTATGTGATGTTTCTGCACCTGCAGCACTGGGCAAGTCGGCCATAAGTGGGATTCTGGTGATTACTGTGAGGCTGCTGTAAAAATGTCATTTCTTTCAGGATTTGTGCCAGTATTTATTGGAATTTTCTTCTCTTTAGCAAACAGTAAGAGTAGTGATAAACTACAAGAAGACACAGAAAACAGTAGTAAGAGTTAGTCCACATTCACCCCTTCAAGAACTCATACCAATTATCTGTAGCAAATGTGAGTTTGATCCCTCACACACTCTACTACTGAAGAGTTACCAGTCTCAAGAACCCCTTGATATGACAAAATCTCTTAATGACCTCGGACTAAGAGAACTGTATGCCATGGATGTCAGTCAAGGTAAGATAACTTTTGTAAATTGCTGTTATATAAAAGATAATTGCTTAATAATTGCATTCATGTTGTTGGGTTTTTTACTTACGAAAATATTTTCTAGAAATTTAATATATATTTCATTGGTCTTCCATAAAATTGAAACTGATGGATGTGTACCTGGACTTTTGTTTTCAGAAGTGCTGTATAAAAGTTTAATTTTTTAACCAAGTGTTCACTACTGGGACAGTTAGTGAGTACAAATCCTCACTTAAATGTAAAGCCTTCTTTTCCTTTCCTCACACCTTGCCCACAAACTCCAACAACACCCCTTAGCTCTCACACAACATCATGATGACCTGAAAAAAACAGGAATGTTAGAGAAAATTAGTTTTCTTTAAAATAATGTAAAATTTTAAAAGCATTTGAGTATTCTGATGGTCTTTAAGTATATTTCTGAGTGCTGCTTGCTAATTTTATAGATTGTGAAGGAATAATAATTGTCTTTTTAATTCTGGTCCAACTGGGACACAATGTACTGACTTTCTAATATTTGTACAGGTATTCCTAGGACAGATTTTAATTTCATCTGGACAGGTGACAAGTTTACTATACTGTAATTAAAAATTTTGTACAGTGTGGTTTGTTCCATTTCAGACATTTCTCACAGGAAATTTTACTTCAATGTACAAAGCAGTAATATTGATTGACTCATTCCTGTTATTGACCACTGTTTTATTTGCTTGATTTTAATTCTGCTTAAAACTTGTGGGGCTCGTTGGGATTTTGTTTGTCTTTACCCCTCTTTCTACCTAAATATGGTAACCTTACTATTAAGTGATTACAGTTTCAAGAGTTCTCTCAGTTTACTTGTTAAAGGTCAGGATGACAGATTTGGACAGTATTTCATTTTTCCACAGAGGAAACAAAAATGAAATATCTTCCACACTGGAAACCAACATATTTTAACTTGCCTAAACGTGATACTTTGACTACGTGTGCTCAAATGTGCGTTATTTGGTTTTTTGTCAGTTTATTTACTGCTTTCCTCTACAGACTGGACAAGCTTCTTTTTGCATGATATGTTGTGTTTCAGTTGAAGCAACAGCCCAAAATCCTTAGGAGGGCATACCAGGGCATATATGCTTTCTACACAGCAGTGCCCTGCTAGGAAATTTAGATGTTCTTCAGGTCTCTTTAATATGAAGTAGTTCAGCATTTCAGTTTTGCAGGCAGGTTCAAAGCTCTGAATTCTCCATTATCTTTATGAAAGTGAATCTTTTTCTTCATAGGTGAGGTGTATCCTTTTACTTAATAGAATTTAAATTCAAATTTTATTTTATTAATATTGTATTTTATTTTTGCATTCCTCTTTGTTTTCCAAGTTTGGACTGCCTAACCATTCCAAACCAGAGGAAAGTATTCTACATATTGATTTTTCTCTTTGCTTCAGAAATATAAGTGGAGCCTCCCTACTTGTGTACACAGTTGCAGTCTGTGTTGCATGTCTTCCAGGTCCATTTCTTGAATGATTTAAGTATTAGCAGTAAAGATGCACAAGTACCCAGTTAATTTTTCCCTTAATTAATGTTGAAGATCCAGCTTGGCTTTCTGTGTTTGTATGTTGTCACTACATTCTTGATTCAGATTCACATTTTCTGTCTTTCTTTTTGTCTTTCTGTAGCCACATCACCAGTTGATTTAAATTTACCATCTTTTCAAGGTATGATTTACTGAAATAGGCAGTGGAACTTAGCACTTATGGGACATTAGCACCTGGCTTAACTGTGGCAGGAGAAATATCTCTGTCCTAGCTTAAATGCATATTGAAAATGATCCTGCAGAATTGGATATACACAGTAATATAAAAAGTATTGTTGTATAGTTTTACCCTAGATCAATTTATTCAATATAGGATCATGTTTATATTGATATTTTTACCGGACTTGCTGATTTCTGTTGCTCATTACATGTGCATTTAATGGGAGGATTTCTTTAAGAAAGTTCATTCTAGTAAAATTTAAAAAAAAAGTCAATCATGATATTTACAAATCCTCTGCATGAATAAAGCAACGTAAGGAGGATAAATTCTTCAAGATAACGAGAATAGATTTGCCTGTCTTTACTGTGAGTGCCCCATAGTTGTGTGTGCTCTGATTGAGTGTTTGGGTGATCTTTCTCCATAGTTACACCGTGTGCAGGCTGGGGCCTGGCTTGTCCCACTTCACACTTTGCCATAAATTTAAGCCAGTAGGAATGGAGAGTAAAAAGTCTGATGCTCTTTTTCCTTTTACTCCCGTTGTGGTATGAACCATAGCATTTGACAAGTGGGGTGGGCTGGATTGAGTGCTGGCATTAAGAGCAGCTGAAACTCATCTGCCCTGAGTTCTGCGGAGAGGAAGAACATGGATGATAGGCAAGCTGTTCACTTTGCAGCACCTAGAAAAATTATTAATATGGGTGATTTCTGATGTGTTTTGTGTATCCTTGCAGGAGGCTTATGACATGGTGAAAGAGTAAGAATGCAGGAGAAATAATCTCTGCACGAAATAACATCTACAACTGTTGTTTTCTATTCTAGGCTCCTACCAATCTGAAAACATAGATGTTCTGAAGGAGAAAGAAAACAAAGGATTTTTCAGCTTTTTTCAACGAAACAAGAAGAAAAGAGAACAAGTAAGGTGTTACTTTGTGTAAGGATAACTTCTAGAGACCTATTCAGATTGCGCAATCAATGCTGTTGATTATTTTCCAGAAAACACACGCACATTTGGTTTGTTTTTTCCCCCCCACCTCAAGGCTGCCAGCGCCCCGGCGACCCCGCTGATGAGCAAGCCGCGGGCGGCGCGGCCCGGCGCGGCCGGCGGGCAGTACGAGTGCAGCACCCTGCCCGCCGACGGGCCCAAGAAGCGCCGCGCGCCCCTGCCGCCCCTGCCGCCCCTGCCCGGCTCCCGGAGCGCGCCCCACGGGCTGGCACAGGCACAGGCCGGGCCCGCCGCTGCCGTCAGCAGGTCCAGCAGCTTCGACAGGGGCCAACAGGTCAGTGACACTAGATCCCCTTCTAGGAAGTACAGCCATCATAACCCTCTTGTTAATACACAAAGAGACTCGAAATAAATGGAAAATAAAAGTGAAGTAATTACTTTAAAAAATTTTAGCTAGAAGACAACTATAGAAATTGAATGATGCATTCCTTTTAAACTTTGTAACCAAAGCAGCTGCTGTATTTTGAAAAGGTAAAACCAACTTCTAATATAAATTGGTTTTATAAGCGTCTTTTTGTTTTTTTGGATGAATACTTTATATATTTAAATATGAGAACGTGGTCTCACTTTATTATAGCTAGTAATCTGAGTTAATTATTCCTGTTAATTTTGAATGTTTTAGTTACATGGGATAATGAGTAGTTTGTTCTTTACACTATATTGTAGAAAAAAGTGGACATGGGGAGCAGTCTAAACATTGTTCCCATCAAGTTAAAGTGAGATTTTTATTTTAAAAATTGGGCTGTATTTTATTAGAGCTGGGAGATCTGGGCTACATATTTGAGTAACCTATATGTATGCCATGACATGCAGAAATTCTGCCAATAGGATTTGTTGGAACTGATGCATTAACTGCTATCATGGTATCGCACATATTGTCGACTGTGAATTCCAATTAAAGATCAAGGTTAAAATTTTTGTTGTCTATATTTTTAAATTTATTTCATACTTCACTTTGAATACAGTATCTAAAGGTAGATATAGATTTAGATATGAGGTTATTGACATGCTAGAAAAAGTAAATGCAGAACTAAATGAAATCCAAGTCTGAGGGATTAATTTTGAGTTAGACTTCGGTGACAAGGAATTTCAAACAGTGACTACCTTTATCTTTATACAATGATTTAGTCTTTCAGTGAAGCACAGAACCACAAGAGAGCACTGTTTAACAGAAGTTCTGCCTTTGTGCATTGTGTCCTGCTGAAAAGCTTTGTCATTTGAAGAAGACAAAGGTTTCTTTCTGAATTTTAGTAAAAGGAACCTTTGGGGGAGAGTAAGAAAACCATGATTTTTTTTTTACTTCACCTGTTTTTCTTTTAATTGAATTCAGTTTCTTAAAAAATAGCTTGTTAATGTTAACATGCTTTAAATGATTAATATCCTATTATGTCTAAAACTAATGAATGACTGCTTGGCTGTCACTCAAGCAATTGCTTAGATTTATTATTTTGTCTTGACATTTCTTACTGATCTAAAGTGATCTGACTGAAGTTGAGGACATCCAGATCAAGTTATATTTTTGTGTATATTTTCTATTTTGTACTACTTTGTACAACTCACTTAAAACTTAGAGGATTTTGGCATGCCTTTTTAAAGATGACTTCTCTCTCATTGGGATTTGAGTGCACAGTGATTTATCAGAAAATGTAGTGCTTCAGACTTAAATATTGACAAATATTTACTCTTTCCTTTGAATTTTATTAATTCAAGTAAAATGTTTTGTCTTTTGGTATCTACCTTCCTATCATCTAATGAATGAATTTGGCATGGTACATATTAACTTATCAGGGAACTCCTGATAAGGATCCTATGGGAGACTTCCTTGGAGAATAAAGTTGCTGCTTGCAAGAATACTGAGACATTTTCAGAGACAGCTTTCCTGCAGTACAAGAGTAGCCCATTCTCCTAAGTGGGAATAGGAATAGGCATAAAAACAAGCACTTTAATGTTTTTAAACAGTCTTATTTAAATGTGCTACTGAAGAACTCAAGTGCAAAGATAAAAGGGGGCAGAACAATTCCCAGAAAGAAGTACACAGATACTTTTTGGACATGCGGAGGTTCTCTTAGAAATGCAAAAGTAACCCTGATGCTCCAAGTGGCAGAAGATGTCAAGAGCAAGAAATTTATAAATTCCTGGCAACCAGAAATCCAAGGATAAAGGATGAGGTCATCTACTTGTTCTTTGAGCAAGGTGATTGTCACAGTCTACCTCAGACTTTTTGTCGAAAAAGTGAGATGCAAACCAGACAGATGAAACACAAGATAGGACAAAAAGTGGCTGCAGTTCAAACAGCTGGGGCTAATGGCTCCAAGTCAGACTGGTTGTAATGTGGAGTTCCCAAGAAGTTGGTGGTATGGCCAATACTGTTAAATATCTTTGTAAATGATCTACATCATGGAAATGAATCCACCTTCAACAAACTTGAAGTTGGCACCAAAATGGGCAGAGAGGCAGGGACTCCAGCCACCACTCAGTGACAGGCTGAATGAGATTTAAAAAGGAACCATATGAAATTCTCTATGTGGAGTGAAGTAATCCAAGCACCAGTACAGGCTGAGGGCTGGTCATGCCATCCACCTTGAATCCAGTGTGCTCAGTAATTTTATGCTAAACCTGCACTACTGTGTCCAGATTTTTTTACCTGCAGTTCAAGGCAGAGATTGAAAACAGGGCACCATGATGCTGAAAAGTTTGGAAAGAAGGCTCAGATAGTATCTAATCACATTCTTCTGATATCTGGATGGTGTTACAAGGAAATCTGAGGTATATTCTTCACGAGGCTGCATGTGGCAGGACGAGAATTAAATGGCCATTAGCTTCCCCAAAGGAAATTCCATTTAGACTGAAAACAAAACTCACCACTGTGAGAACTGACTGTTGGAATAGGTCATTCTTAAGAAATGGCAGAAGCTTCTTTGCTGGAAAATGTTTGAGATGTTCCTTGACAGGCTCTAGCAATAACAAATAATAAAGTGTAAGAATTTGTTTTCAACAGAAGGTTGGGCCAAATTATCTCAAAATGTCTTGCTTAGTCCAGATCAGCTCTCAGTAAATGAGGCCAGTACAATGGTCACACGAGATCACAAGTATTTAATTGTAGACAGTATAAGAATTTGGTCTATCATATTCTCTGCTGTTGAAAATGTATGTCCTGCTGTAGGACTTAGTCTCTCTCAGGTTGCTCACCAGGCTGATTGTGTGTTCACTGGGATATTTACTATGTCTGGGAATTTCACTGCAATTTCAGTGTACAACAAAGTTAATTTACAGAAGTGAGGATGCACTTTTTTTCTTCCTTAAGGGTTACTTTTTATCTCCTTTTGCCTTACAAGAAGCCTTTCGTTGCAGATCATACTGCTTTTAACAATGCATAAGTTCCGTAGGCTGCCCTTCAGTTTACTTGGCAGACTGGATACATACTTTATTTCTTCTGTGGACCAGGATGACCTTCTGCATGGGCCCTGTTATAGACAAATATTTTTTGTAACATCCACAAGGAAGACAGAGTGAAATGCCAGTTTTGCCTGGATGAACTGTCTGCCTAGTTTTGAGAGAAATGTGTCAAAGTAGTAACATCACATTTCACAACAGTGAAATGAGCCAACTTTAAGGGAACAGAGTTCCCACTGTTGTCTTTCTTCAAATTCTCAACATATCGTAGTCCAGTTTCTCACAGTGTGAAAAAGGGTTTTAATGTTTACCTTCTACAGCTCCTCAGCTACTTTTCCATTAAAGAAACTGCTTTCTCTTGATGTGAATAGTTATATTCTGATATGAGGGTTGAAATTTTTTCTGCCTCCATATCAAGATGATTGTAGAATTAGCTTTTAGGAACATGGTCCTATTTTTAGAGTAGAAAATAGTACAGTGGATGTCAGGGTACCTTTTACAAGTTATTACATAGCATGATTTGCTTATTTTTTTACATGAGACCTCGAAGATGCCTAGTAAGCTTAAATGGTTAATATTTGTCCAGCAAATTCTATGTTCAGTCGGGTGGAAAATGAGCATGTTAGTCTAATATTGAAATCCCTCACTTGTTTCTCAGTTCTAGTTCTGGGCAAGATGACTCTTGTCAGAAGTATGTTTAGAACTAGCAAGTTTAAATACACTTGCAAATAGAGAGGACTCTCAAGGGCTTTTGCGAAGTGTTGTATAATTTAATGTGTGTGTATCTTCAGTTTTCATAAAAGTGGTTGCAATTTTCTAGTAATAACACTTCTTTAAAAGAAAAGCATTTGATTATGCCCAAAATACCATGGCTGATTTTCTTCCTACTGCCTTATTTATAAAAGCTAGACTGATACATCTGCATTTTATCCCATTAATGTTTCTCTCCTTAGCCTGTTTACAGTTTTTGAAAGGAGTACGCACAAACTAAGCAGGAACAATTAAGTGAAGATTTTTCCTTAAAACATTTACAGTTTAAAATAATGGATAGAACTTCTAAACTATAGAAATACAAATTGCTGTTACTTACACAACCCTAGCTCCTAAAGAAATTTAAATCTCCAGGCTTTTCTTAAAAAAGAAACGGAATAAGAAGATGGGAGAATGGGGGAAGGATGGGAAGCAACTAAACCATGAATCTTTTCTGAAAAGATTTTTTTAGCTGTTGTCACAGGACAGCTTAGTTAGGATTTCTGTGATGGGTGAGTTCCATGCTGAAGAAATTACACCAGAGCCTTGCTTGCCTGTGACTTGATGGTCTTTAAAGGAGAAGTTGGGCAATCATGCATTGAGCACTATGGACAGCAGGGAAGTTTTGGGTGGAGTCAGGGTTATCGGGGAGAAGAGTGCTCAGGACTGCCTGAAGTTTGCATGAAGATAATCTGATATTATTCTGAGATGTTTCAGAACTGGTGGTGAATATTGCATGCATCCACTTTTCAGTGTATCAAATGCATAACTTTTCTCCTTTATTGTATTTGTTTCTGTACCAGCAAGATAAATCGTAGGAGAAAATAGTCATATTGGTTGTTTGGACAGAGTATCACCAGCTGGGTTTCTCCAAATATATTTATTCTGTATGTCTTTTCTTTCCAATGGATCAGAGGTATATTACTTCCTTTGCAGTACTTAGGACACGTTTAAGTATTTTGGAAAGCGTAAGCCATGTAACAGAAATGAGTGCATGAGTTATTGTAGGAGCAAAGGCATATTCTTTGCTGTTACTCCTTGGACATACGTTTATCTGCATACACAACGGGAAGAAAGAAAAATTAGGAATATGAGTAGCAATGTGCTTTGCTATCCCTACATGGTACAGTCACATGTATATCTCTGTTACACATAGATATGTGTGGAGCAAAAGAAATAGGATGCGGCGATATAAAAATCTCTGCCTAGTGACCCTTGGTGTGAGGTAGGCTTTCCAATACACTGAAATGCTTCACTACCACTATATTCTTTTCCAAATGCTTTTTGGTTTTTTGCTTCCATTGCAGCTTCAAAAATACTGTGCCTTAATTACCTTTATTTGCCTTTTTGAAATGAAAAGAAGGGCAAGGCACTCTGTAAGTAGTCTGCCACTACTTACAGAGGCTGGAACTTGGGAAGCACTGGCATCTACTAGTGTTTGCTTTGGGTGGGATTTGGTGCCAAATTTGAGACTAAAAAGTTTTCATATCCACCCTTGCTCGTTGCAAGATTAGGAGGGTGTATGGTGTTAAAAGCAGAACTGCTGCATATGTTATAAAAGTTATGACACAGTTCACTGGTGTTTCTGCATAAACACAGTTAATTACTTTAGTGATCCTAACAAGAATTTTAATTTAAATGTAACTGATATAGCACTGGTTATCATAGGCAGTTGGTATGACACATGAACACCCAGATGTATATTCCAAAGCTTTGTCAGATACGTCTTAATAACATTATTTTAATTTTTTTTCCATCTGCTTAAAGTACTATTTTAACATTACAGCCTTTGTTAGGATTTGAAAGCTCTTAATATTCATATGTTGAATAATTCCTGAGAAAATCTGTTCAACACTTGAACCTTTACTGGAACATTTAGTACTTTCTTGAAATCTCTCTCCGCGAATTGTTTGTTTCTTTGGATGCAAAGGGCAGCAGAAAGGCTTATAAAAATCTTGTATTAGCATTTGTGCTCGTATGCTGAGGGCATTATTCCCCTAGAAGACACTTGCTGTGTGCAGAGGGAGCTGTGGTGACTCCTGCTCGGGCGTGTGCGGAGCCGCGCGAGGCTCAGGGTGCAGCCCCTGGAACGCGGCTTTGTGCAGAGCACTGGGGCTGCAGCCTCAGCACAGCTGCCAGAGGGGACAAACCACTGCCCAACTGCGAGCAGGAAACACCTCAGCAACAAAAAACCCCCTCATTTGGGGAAATAATACTGTATTTGATATCCCCTCCTGAATAAATTCAAAGGCTGAATAATACTGTTAATTGTTTTTACTTTTTAAGAACTATTTTGGAACTGTGACTAAGAAATTATGAAAGTGTAAAGCGTGTTTTGTTGTCTGACATTTTAATCTAGAAACTGACTTGTTTAAAAACTACTCAAGCATGCAAGTATTTTTAATTAGGAGTGCTGTGTTCCTATCCTCTGGTGTTCTTAAAAGAACATTTCACCTTGTGCTTTGTGTTTTCTCTCCTAAACCGTGACTCTTGCTTTGCAGTAAAAGGTTTGAGTTGCTTGCTTTGGCATTAGAGTGAGGGGTAGAATTGTGTGTACATTTTTGGGCAGTGGTGGTCCTTACAGTGCAGTGTCTGTGGATCTGTGGTACCTGATACCAGGGTGGGACAGCGATGACTGAGGGTGCCCAGGGTGGCTCAGAGGATAGTTTTCCATTCAAAGCCCTGCTCTTTCATTCAGGTATTGTGCTACTAGCTCACAAAACTGCCAAATACAGAAACCTTGTGCCAGTACCTTTTCTGTTGTAATTTTCTTTATAGATTTGATTGTATACAAGCAAATACTCTAGCTTTTGGTCTTTAATATCCCACTGACTGTGGAATCTTTGGATATTTGCTCAGTGGTAGATTTCTAAATGATAAGCATCTTTTCCTGTGGAAATTGACACGGTCAACAATTCCATTGTTGATGTTTTTGAAAGGATTGTCAGTGAAACAAGAATATGTAGCTGTCTTTATGCCTTCTCTGTTCCTTGATATTGTGCTTTGTGAAGTGGGCTGGTTAACTGAAGCACAGAGAAGTTCTCCAGAGATGACCCCACACCCAGCTGCTGTGTGGATCCTTCTAGACAGAAATGAATGTCACTGCAGGATTTTATTATACTGTTGAGTAGACAAGTGATAGGAATCAGAATTACTACACAATAAGGCAGCTGTGTCCAGTTCCAAAATGCATTCCTTTATTGCTGGGATCCTGAACATTGTCCATTTAGTAGATGTGTATATAATTTTCTTCAGCATAAGGCAAACTGTAGTTAAGAATGGCAGGCAAATTTACAACCACCGTCTTTCTGAGACAGAGAATGTGTTCCTAAAACAGCTTAAAATGCAATTGGACTGCTATGTCATAAAAACATGAGGTCTTCAGCAGATATCCTTTGTCCATTTTTAAATTGTTTTGATTATTTTTGAATTAAGATCTTTTACTTTTGCTACAGAATGGGGACAGTACTATGCTGTAACATCAGTAGGTAGTATCTTTTTTTTTTTTTTTTTGCAACTTACTAAATTTGACTTTTTAAAATATTATGAGACAGTTGTCTTGATAAGTTTTGAAATTAGGCATGCCAAAAATTTTTATCAAAGTTCAGGTATTTCAAGGAGGAAAAGAAATTTATAATAATTCTGTATACAGGTCAATTAGGACTGCTGTTCAAAGAACGGAGAAGGAAACACTGTGTTATGTTGTTGTGGTGGGGTGTAGTTGAAACTTCTTTCCACAATGATTTTAACTACTTTTAGAAAAGACTTATTTTGGGTTTGTAGAATAGCCCTTGGGCATAAAAGAATTCAAATTCTCTTATACACTGTATGTAACAACTGATTTTCTTTTATTGCTGCATGTTGCACCTCTGTGAATATATTCAATTACTCGAGAAAATCTTTTTTTTAAAAAAACAATTCCTTGGAGGAATGAAGATGAAAACCACAATACGTTTGGTAATACGTTCTCTCTTTCCCAATCATTTGTTATAAATACTTCTGGAGAATAATAACTGGGGCTGTTTTGCTGTTTCTCACTGCTGATGCCCTCCGTGCCTGTCTCCGTCCCCAGGCCCCGGCGGCGTTGGTGCGGAAAGGTTCCCTGCCGCTCGCTGACTCCGCGTCCCTCGGCTCCTCCCTGCGCAGGGTGAAGCGCAAGGCGCCCTCGCCGCCCTCCAGAGCGCCACAAGATCAAAGGGAAAGCAGTAATGAGCCTGGTAATCTTTCTATGCTGTTTAATTGGGAGGCAGCAGAAAGTATAGCTGGCTGAACATTAAAGTAACACCACCTTGCGAGATAAGAACCTCGAGTGAGCAACCACAAAACTGCAGATGCAAAGAAGGCGTTTACTTTTGTGAGCTCACCAAGCGGGGAAGCCTCGAAGCAGCAGCCGGGCAGAGGCACCCACGTGGGAGCACCACAGAGCTCTGTCCTTGCCAGGCCACTGCCAAACCTGCTCCCTTCCCTGTGTGTCAGGGTTCACATGGGTGTACTCACCACGGCGCCTTGATCCCTCCCACAGCAGGGCAGGGATCTCCAGCATGTCCCAGAAGTGCCTTGGAAGTCTATCACAGGCCTGTCTTATCTGAGCACAGGTGTTCCACTTGTCAAACACACAACATTAAACAGCAATTAATATTATATGTGTGGGGGACTTAGGAATTAATGTCATGTATAAGTGATTACTGCAAGTCACTTGGGTGTGTTCACAATCCTCCTCACCGATCTTGTTGTTTTCCCACAAGTGCGAGAAAGAGGTATTTAGAGCATGCAGATCAGAAAAAACCCCAGACAATACCAAATTAATTATAGTTTGGTTAAGTACAGAATTGTGTTTATGTTACTGAAAGGGACTGCTTGGGGTGGAGAGAAAAGATCAGCTTCTGGATTAGAGAGACTATAATAGCAAATGGACTGACTAGAAGAATCTTGGAGAAAGTCCACTTGTTTTTTTGTAATTCTTCCATTTGATCAAAAATTCAGTTTTCTGGTTCAAAAATACTTCAGAGTTGAGATTAAAATATCTGGAAAATGTGACAATGAACACTAGTTACCTCAGAGGAGTTTCTTGAAGAAACCACTAGTCTTTATGACCACAGTCTAACATTTTATCTAGAACTTTTGTTGGTGCCAAAACTGAGAGGTGGTAAAGGTTGTTGCTTCACTTTTTGCAGTAAAAGAGTCAACAGAATCAGCCTCCACTAAAGCAGAAGGAAGAGCCACTGAAATGCAGCCTGAAACAGGTTAGTTCTTTCTACAAAAGTACTGATAAATTTACTTCATAGCAAGTTATGATAATTCATAGCAATAAATTACTATACTATAGATGTGCCATAAGTATAGAGCTAATTTTAATGCTTCAGATCAATTAACTTTTCAAGTAAAAACACAGCTTTCTTAAATAAGGATGTTTTACATTTGTTGTCTAGAGAAACAAATACAATATACTTTGTATTGGTATCTGTGCTTTACATTTAATAAACTAAACATTATCCCTGTTTTCTCTCCTTTCTCACAAGTTACAGAGAAGAACTATCCAGAATTTCTGTGACTTTTTTTTTTTTTTTGTACCTCATAACAAGCTTTTCAAAAGCTAAAGCCCAGTGTTGTTTTTAGAACTCTGCCTTGTGCTGCTCTTGACCTGCATAACATAGGGGCAGGAGCAAATCTGTGCCTGGCTTTTGGTTGGCATCTGAACAGCCTTTGAAAACATAAGTTGTAAATCTAAACTGAATGCATAAATAGTTGTTTATACATTAAATTATTTGCTAAGTGTTATGGGAAAAATGTGATATATGAAAGTATAGCTGTTTAAAATACAATTATTTGGCTGCTGAACATAATGCTTTTTTAAATTTATGCAGTTTGTACTGTGAAATACTGTTGTTTGTAAGCACCAGACTGTAGGGTTCAGCTACAAGATTCAACATCTAGAAGTTTTCTAAAATTTGCAAAAGCTTTTAGAATAATCAGTGCCGGTGCAGTCTGAAAGAATAACCCTTCAATGCATTTAATAAGAATGAAGTGCATAAATGCTAAGCCTGTGGAGTGCTACTGTCATTATATGAGGCTAAATAAGCACTCAGTTACTGTGCTGGTTCACAGGAATTTTTAAGTCGTTTTCCAGCTGTTTTATTCTGGATGCCAGTCAAATTGTGTGGAATAGTAAAACAAAAATGTACCACAAAAGCTGAAAAAGTCTTCTTCTAGGATGCTAGGTCTCTGGCAAAGGGGGAAAAATAAAAAATCAGTAATCAGTAATCTTGGGCTTGGTTTTTGTTTAGGGCAATTTATGTGAATTATTGGAAAAGACATCAACAGAAACAATATGTAGTGTAATAAATGGGAGTGTGAACCTATACTGTGGAGTCTGGGCTTGAAGATCTAATGAAGTAGTAACCTTTCCTTGTCATAGCTGTGGCAGCAGATGAAAGAGAATAGTTAATTCTGAGCGAGTAGTTCGTTTATTAGTACTGAATTTTGTGTGTTGAAAACTATCTATCTGCATGCAATAGGTCTGAAATGGGCAAGTTTATCATACTGTGGGATTAAATCAAGTTTTTTGTTTCCTTGTACTTGTTTCTGTCTTAAGATTGTTGATCTGTGCTAGAAATTCTGCCATTCCCATTACTGTAATGTCCAAGTGCTGTGTAGATAAACAACCCTGAAGTGCAAAGAAATGGCTTGTTTATTTTTCCATAGATTTTTGAAACTTCTGCTAGAGGCATTTGAGTTCTGTAATTAAATATTTTAATTTAAGGTGTAATGGAAAGAAATAGAAAAAGGTCATCATCTTTACTGGGCTTAGCATAGTCTGTGTTGAGCCCTTGGATTTACCTCTGCAGTTAGTGCCACTCTTCAGTCTCTTGTTTTCCTCGTGTCTTCATGCAGTGTCCTTTGCTGAAGACTTACTGTAGTGCAGTTTTTTCTGTACATATGTACATATAAGTCACATAGCACAGCTTCATTGCCTCTTTTTTTCTCATGGGATACTGCTGCTCTCTGGTGGCATCTCTGAAACTGTTGTGAGGCCTGTGTATAAAGGGTCCTTTTAGCAAAACCCCTCATGCTGGGAGAACCAATATTAACCTGCAGCAAAATCACACAGTACACCTGTCCTGTTCCTAGTCTGAAAACTATCCATGTCTGGGTATTGTTTTAAGTGGATAAAATAGTTTAGTATCACTTAAATTGCAAAGCTTTGCATAATTTTAACTTTACAAAAACTACAGAGTTCCTTCCATTTGTATTACTACTGCTTTGATTTTCAGGCACCTGGGAAGCATTGTGAGGGTTTTTTGGCTGTGACTGTCATTCCAGAGTAGTTCTGTTGTGCAGTGCTACTTCAGCAAATAAGCAGAAAAACCTAAGCTGCAAATGCAGTGTCACCTTTTGCCCTGAAATGCAGCACTGCAAATGTTCAATTTGGTGTCTGTTAGCTGTGCACTACTTAGACACATACTCCACATTAAGTGGAGCTATACAGTACGGAATAGGCAACATTTCTCTTGTGAAATGGCAGTTTTCCCATGGAGTAAAAACAGTATGTACCCTGACAAAAGTAGTTTGAAGACACACGTCTACTAGAATAAACATTGACAGAGAATTAGTGTGAACATTTGGGATTATAAACAACAATTCTCTTTATCAATTATGATTTTTGTTCACCTTCCCAAAGTTTAATTAATGCTTAGTCTTTCTTTTTTCTAGGGAAGATGGTAAAACAGTATTCAAAACAAATTTTGAAATTAGAGATCTTTAGAAAACTTTCCATCAAACAAATCCCTCGATATAATCCTATTGGTTACAGTATTTCTTAAGCTCCGTGTTAGGGGCTGTAGAGTCAAGAGCAGATTTGCATGATGTAGTCAGGCTTTCCAGCTCTGGTGCTTACGAGTGTGAGAGCTTACAGACTAGCACCAACCTGATCTGTGTGCTGGGCAAAGGGTATTACTGCTCAAGGGAGGCTTGCAGTTGGTCTGTCAGTCATCAGGGGTGTGTGTGTACATACATATATATGTGTATATATGTGTGTGTGTACTTACCTGTATATCTACCTTCACAGTGACACACTGTAACTCTAACTGTATTGGTTTAGGGCTACTGAAAACTCAGTGGCTAATGTTCTCAAAGAATAAACTATATGCAGGTAGAAATGCAATTTGAATTACATATGGGACTACGGATAGGGGGTATAAGCAATAAGGCAACAGGATATGGCCGGTATTGCTGTAAGCTCTTCCTAGCAGTATGCTGTATGTAAAAGCTGTAGACTGAGGGTTTGGAAACAAATCAGAATCTGAACTGCTCCCCTAGGGAGTTCCCTGCTTGGTGTAAGTGAAGGACGGTTGTTAAATGTTGTTTGTGTTCAAATGTATTCAGATTTTATTCTGCTGCAGCAGTGACAGCCCGGGTCTGGAATGAGACCCAGTAACAGATAAAATCCACTAGCAAGCAAGGTTGTTCTTATGCTGATAAATGAGGTAGAGCATTTTTGAAGAAGTGTGAGGGCTGTTATTGTTTGGTATTATCCATTTGTAGGTCAAGGTAGTCCACCCCAAAACTTGGAAGTGTTTCTAGCACAGCAAAGAACAGACTTTCATGTAGCAGGAACATCAGGAATGTCTCCTACCAACCCAAGCTAAGCTTCCATCCCAGGAGGATAAATACAACTCAGCCTTTGTTACACTCCTCTCCAGAGGAAAAGCAGCAGAGAAATGACAGCAGTGCCTGGGCACAAAGCCAGAGCAGCTCCAGAATGCTTCCATTTCTCTTGTCAGAAGTTATGGCTATTCTTTGTTGTATAATTCAGGTTTCCATAGAGCATTTAGACTGAAAATTTCAGTTTTCCTGTAGCTGGTGACAGCTCAGGCCTGTAGCACAATAGGTCTCACCAGTGAAGGAGGCAATGTTCTAGAGAGCCAGTTATGGGCTGTGGGATAATCTTAGCAGGTTTAATGTTTGCTCACATTCTGTTATGCTTTGTTTGTTCATTTTGACATACATATTGAACTTGTCACACATGAAGTGATACTGCCATCACTAAAATGATCCCCCAAGGTATGAGGCTGCTGGGTATGAGTTTTCCCTAGATGGAAAAGGGGTTGGTACACAATGAAGAGAAAAGAAGGCCCTTGTGACTAGTAAACCTGCAGGAGTCCCTGTACTAGCATTGTGACAGATTTGTATGTACCTGTGCTGAAACCACATGGAAGGAGCTCACCTGCAGCACTTTGCAGTCTTGCCTTTCTTTCCTTGGGGATCTAAATTGCCTTTTGCATTCAGCACTGTGGCATGTGTTGATCACATTGCTTCATGTGTAACTACAACACACTATTACAAGATTGCACTATAAAACCAAGAATTAAATAGTAAAATGTTTGGCTTTTGTAGTTTTTCTGTAACTCTGAATGAGTATCTTTGGTATTACCAAACTCTTAGCTAATGGCTCTATTGTAAACATCAAAGTTTTTGTTCTGAGCTTTTCTCCAATGCATACATCCTCTTACTACTTTTCTCTAACACTGTACTTCTCTACAGGTACTGGAAGAATTGTAGGATACCAGCTGCTAAAAAAAGTCAATCTGACTTTTTTTTTGTACTCTGGGATTTGTGACTTTCCAGTATTCCTTTGTGTTCTCTTTGTTGACTTTGGTTTACAATTGAAAATTTACTGATGCTACTTAGACTGAAACCTAATTGTCCAAGTGCAAGGCTTGTTTCTAACAGGTGTCAGCACACCCAAAAGGGATGGGAGTACCCTGGTCAGGTGTATTTATTAGTTCAACCTCAAGTGCACTGATTTATCTGTGTCCTAATCCAGCAACTCAACCTTTTAGTTTAACTATGCTCTGGCTGCAAATGTCAGTATTTTTATGGATTAGCACTTTTCTGTGAACTTTATTTTTCTACTGTAACATGAAGCACTGCACAAGACACTTCAATATACTCAGGATGGTTATGGGAAATTTTTGATGGTAATGATGAAACTTGTGCAAACCATTGGCAAAATTGATTTTTGGGTTACTCTTTAGTTCTTGAACATTCCTACTCTGATATAGAGAAACTGTGTGTTTTAAAACTCACTGGAAAGCTAATGGATGTACAAGAGGTCTGGGTAAAAGCAACTGTCCACCTCCATGAAATTTGGGATTATGAGATAAAAATATATTTAACAATCTTAATTCAATTCTTGGATTAAATGTGGTAAATGTTTTACATTAGGTACAGATACAGAACCAGATGGACAGTAGCATGGTGATCAGCATATTCTTGTGTCAAGAGAGAGAATTGAAAAGAACTAGAGAATTCTGTGAAGTCTGAATGGATCTGATTTTTAAATTTTTTTTTTTTATTTACCTGAATTATGAAAAAAGTCATTTTCCGTCTTCAAAATTTCTATTTAGGCTGCCTTGAACAGTCCCTTTTAATCTACAACCTGCATTGAAAGCTGTGAGTTGGCTTGAGTTTTGTTGGTTTGGGTGTATTTTTACTTTCTTTTCTTTTCTTTTGTGAGTGTAGATGTCAGGAGCTCAGAATACAACCTGGAAGAAATTGATGAAAGGGAAGAGATAGGTGTGCAACAGGGAGAGGACAGTGGAAGTACCAATACCTCTCCTGGGATGGGAGAGGTTACTGAAGCCTTCAGCTCTGCTGAGGTACCACTGGAAAATGACAAAAATGATCCTGCTTCATCAGCTCCTGTTCCTGGCAGTGTTCCCACAGACAACTCGCAAAGCTTCAAGGAAGAAAAACAAGAAAATATGAGCACAGATGGCAAGTAAGTACGTTTTGTGACAAAGAAAGGAGCATTGGGGGGACAATGGGGGAGGCAGATAAAATGCAGAATGCTGTTTCATTGTGAAGCACAGAATAGAGAATTGTGAGAGAAGAATGAGCTTTAGTATGCTTAGCTTTCATTGTAGCACTCTTCTGTGCACAGTAATTCATGAAGCTTTTCAACAAAAATGACAGTGAAGTGTTCTGCAGTCTATTCTATTCTATCTTCCCTTTCCTTACTACTCAAACAGCTGGAGCCCAGAAAAGCTGAACCCGGTTCTAAAATGCCCAGTGTATTTACTGGAGAAGCATGCTGCAAAAAAAATTTGGATTGATTAGTTCAATAAAAACATACAAATTCATTTTTGCAGATAGGGGGAAATGGATGGATCAGCCATTTCTGTTCTTTTGGACATGATTCTTATTGCTTGCACATTTGTTTTTGCTTTAATTTTTATTTTTTCTTTTCCTCATATGTGGTCTTGACTTGTCTCAATCCATTTGCTCTCAGGAAAACAAGTTAATTCAGCTTTTTTAAAGAATAAACACATTAGTTTCCTTAACCGCTCTTTTTCCCTTCTGGTGATGCTGTACCTTTGCCCTTCAGCATGTTTGTTAAACTACCTGACTCAGCAGGTTTCCAACATGAGTTAGTGCCTGCTTGAAATAAATGTTGATTGTCCAGAGAAGTCCCATTGTGTTAATGTAATTCACTATTTCTCTGTTCCCTGGGGCAACTAAGCTGGCTACTGTTCCCAAATTAAATTGAAAGAACTATTTCGATTATTGTGCTGAAGCCAAAACGTGTGACTGCCCTGGTAGGCAAGAACTTTCAAGGTAGTAAAGAGAGGTTTAACTTGCATTTGAAGGAACATTTTTGTCAGTCCAAGGCCAAATGTGGCTTTGCAAAAATCTTTGATACTCTGTCCTGGTGAATCCAGTTGCTGGGGTGTTTCTCTTCTTTGGGCATCTAATAAATTGTCTTGAATTTGCAATTTATCAGGCCTTTGTTATTGGGCCAGTTTGCCTAATTGTCCAGGGGATGTTTCTTTCCTCTCCTCCCTATGAACTGGCAGTAACCTTTCATGTCTTACAGTCCTGATGACAGTCAGCTGGAAGGTGCTGCACTCTGGCTTTAGAGTTTGGCAGTTGCTTCCTGAAATATCTTGGGGATTCTAAAAGGAGGAGTAGAGTTCCTCTGACACTATATTTCTGGAAAACTTTCGATAATTTTGATCATGTATATAAGATCTAGTTACTTTGAGATGTGTTTTTGTAAAATCAAACCAGGGACATATGCAAAATATTCCAGTCAAAATCACTAATTTCTATAATGATACTCAGTGGTGTTTTGTGGCTTTTGGGTTTGGTGGGTTTTGATTTGATTTTTTTTTAAATTCTTATTAAAAATATTTAGCTCTGCCTGTTGTTAATAGTTTTAGCTCAATCACCCAGCTGTGTTAAAAGGAACAGAACTAAGCAAGGGTACAGAGTGCAGGACTGAGCTTTAACTTTCTTCCAACAGTAATTTTGAGAGCATAAGCTCCTCTTAAGCAATTTATGAGACACTTACAGTATGTTTGCAACTATACAGGCAACATGAGCATGGATGGTTATATCATTTTAAATTATTGAAAGCAGATGTGTCAGCTCAAGGCATTGGTTCTGGCAACTAATGCATTTGATGTGGCAAATAATTTGGAATCTTCATGATGCCAGTATTTCTAACTACATATTATAAAAATATCTTGAGCAAAGTTTTAAGTTTTAATAACTTTTTATTAGGAAATTGTTAGTATTTTTACCCTTTTCATTTACCTTTTGAAGCCAAGGACTTAATATGTCCTCTCTACCCCCCAAAAATGAGCTGTTTATTCAGAATTTTTGCAGTTCTCTTGTCCCCCATGAAAGGAGGGAAACAGATATTGTATGCCTTTGCAAGATGTTTAATATGCAAGTAACACATTGTGTGTTTCTTTGCTGTTCTCAAGGTATTTCTTGAAAGGGACTACTTTGAGAAGTCTGTACTGCTCAGTTCATGTGTTCATACACAGTCAGGGTCTCATGCAGCGTGGTGGGGACAAAGTCAGGGACACATTTTGGATTGGGGGGTGTCAGAACACTTTATATGAGTGAAAAATCATTGTGGCTTCAGTGGAATGGAGTTGCTGTTGGAAAGTGGCTTGTTCAAACTGCACATGTAAACAAAAGAAGGGGGAGAAGAGAAGGGAAGACTGATCATCTGCTTACACAGAAGCAAGTGGAGCTGCATGTCATTTTGGTAAAATATCATGGCAGCATTTCCTCTTTTTTTATTTTTTTTTAATCAATTCTGTTGAGTATTCCAGCGTTTGGCAGAGCAGTTCTGTTTTGTCCATCTGTGTTTGGAGAATATTGCCAGTTCTCTTGCATCATTCCTTGTGTTTACTGAAATGAATGATACCAGCATATTTAATGTACTGTTGTGCTTTGCAGAGGACTACAGACTAAAATAAGCAGCGAGGATGCTGGATTTCAAACAGACAGGAAGCTTAAAATTTTAGATCAAAATAAAACTGATGGTGAGTAGTTCCCACTTGTTAATACTTGAAGCTTGAGTTTTTCTGTTCCTTTGAAGAAATGGCTATATAGTCAACTCCTGAGTTATTATCATCAGATTATTTTCTTGCTCTAGCTCTAGTGTATTTTCTTTGAGATCAGGTGGCAAGAATTGGCTGCAATTTTGGTGTTTTTTGGGATTGTTTTTAATATATTTATGCGTTAGCAGTAGTCAGAGCTGTATTGTGCTGTTACAGGATGGTGTGGGTGGGACAGTGCTGAGGAGGGGGAAGGCTGGACACAAAGATAGTCCTGCCACGTGGGGTGACATGGCTGTCACATCCCACTGGGGAAAGAAGCCATCAGTTGTTCTTTGCTTATGAAATTAGGGTGAGATTTCTGCATGAAAATGCAAAAATTTTTAAGCACAAATAAAAGTGACACACTGATCTGAAGCAAAATGACGACATCCTCTGCATCTCATGGGTCATAAATTTCTCGGTGGATTTAGTGACCTGCCTGATTTATTTTACGCTTTTGTGACACTGATTTTCAGATTTATATATTAGGCCTTCCATAGTCTTTTATACTCAGTACACCTCTGTTGATAAATCATAACAACACAAGTCCTGTGTATATGTGATATAAATTTTAACTGCCATTTTATAGCATACATGAAATGAGGATTTTTTCCCCTACACAAAAATACCACTCCATATGACTGTTCCTGTAGAATTTATTTTTTCCCAATATTGTGTTTAAAACAATTGACTAAAATGTGTTTGGGAGATGATCGCATGTTTAGTCCAGAGGTAGAAAACTGAATTATCAGACCAACTAAAGGGTAGGAAAAATAGGTTGGGCAAATTACCTTGTCCAGATGTTTTTCAGTTGTTTCGTTGTACAAGTACATAATGTGTCATTGACTAGATTTATAACATTAAAACTAAAGAACAGAAGCCACAAATGTATGGAACTAAATAAAAACTGCATCTAATTAAATATTGAATAATCCTTGAGTTCTTGAGTCACTGATGCCTATATAATAAACTGAATTCATTAGCATTTTTAAAATTGTCCTAGAATAGTTTTTTCTATTAAGTCGATGTATGGCATCTATAATCTGTTTATTGAGAATACCTGAGTTAGAATACAATTATTTGGCAATAATAGTCAAATAGATATTTTAGATATATTTATATATAACTAAATAGCCTTTAAAAGGCTTAGGGAAAATATTAGCATCAGTGAGAAGCTAGTAATTGTTATTAAATACACTGCTTTATTAAATACAGTTATTAAATTATTAAATTTGTTACATTTATTAAATACTTTAATAAATTACTACAGTTATTAAATACTATTAAATACAGAGCTTCATGATGTAATGAGGAAGATTGAATCTTTTTGGCATTTGTATTCATTTTGGAATCTTTCTTTAACTTAAAGATCACAGTGATACAAAACTCATTCCAACAACAGAAGAGAAAGAACTTCAGACAGCTGAAATTAAAACAGTAGATTTTAGAGAAAATAACAAGCTTGAAGTTGACAGACTATCAAACTGCCAGGCATGTAAAAATGACATCTCTGTAAGTCATAGGAATTATCCTCAACTGATTTCAGAAAAGCGAGATGACAAAACAAATCAAACTGGCTTGGATACAGTAAAAACTCAGGATGTTGGAATCCAGACTTTGGATGGCAATTTGGGAAGGACTGCACAGAAGGAAATTATTGTTCCTCAGGGTGTTGAATCATTCACATTGAGAGAACTGGTCCCTCAACACAACAGAGAGAAGAACAACTCCCTTGTTCAAGTGATGCATGGGATGCATCAGGAGAGTGAAGATACTTCAATAGAACAAAACCTTGAGACACAAGAAGTTAATCATGAAAAAGTAATTCCAGTAAAAGAGCAGAGTCACATCTGTATGAATGGCAGTGATTTTGCTTCACCAGAAACAACTGCTGAAACTCCAGATGACTCTCCTGTAAAAGGTCACCCTTGTTATAGACAGGACACCAAACCTAAACCCAAACCTGCTAATGAAATTACAAGGGATTACATACCAAAAATTGGGATGACTACTTATAAGATAGTGCCTCCAAAATTCTTAGAAATGATGAAGAGCTGGGAATCAGAAGTTCTATCAGATCATAAGGATCAAGAGGTATCTACTTTGGAAGACCCCAAAGAATTCATAGTGCAAACTGAAACTCCTCATCTGTCAAAAAGTGTGGGTCCTTTACAGGTTGGTTCACAAAATGAAGCTGCAGCAGCAAATGGTCTGCTGCAGAGAGTGAACAGCATTTCTGAACATACTGTGACCTCTGGAGCTGAGATTACTACCAAGGGCAAGCAGATGGAAAGAGAGTCTTTCAAGCAGCGTGTCCCACTGATGCTAAACTTGGAAGATCCAAATGCTTCTTCTGAGACTCAGGACAAGTCAAATGCATTAAGTCCATTAAGTCCTACAATGAAGCCTAGTTCTTTTTATCTGCAGATGCAACGGAGAGCTTCAGGTCAATATGTGACATCTGCAGTTGCCAGAAGCACAGTTTGTGCTCCTAATTCAAGTCAAAATGAAGTTAAGAATACAGAGATGGGTAAAAAAGTCTCATCACCTGATTGGACTTCTTTACAAAAAACAAGTATTCCCTCTCCTCCTGCAGATCAAGAAAAAGTTGATGATGGAAAAAGCATTGAATCTTCCACTTCACCTGTTAAAAGCAATAAGCCTTTAAATTTTCCCTCCTGTCCTCCAGCACCATTGAATCTAAGAACTCTCAGAACTTTTGCAGTTCCAAAGCCATACTCCAGTTCAAGACCATCCCCTTTTGCTCTTGCTGTCTCATCTGCAGTCAAAAGGTCACAATCATTCAATAAGACACGTACGATCACCAGCCAGGCTCCGAGAGAGGAATTCCCAGTGGAACCCCCCTCTGTCCCTTCGGCAGCTGGATTCTCCTCAGCTACCTCCATGCCTGAAGTGAAAATTCCTTCCTTACAGACCGTAACAGCAGGGTCACAGAACAGTCCAATGGATAAGGTAAGCTTTATTTCTAACACTAATTGACTGGATGCAGTGCCATTGAGTGCAGCTGCTGTAAAGGCTTGTTTCTGAGTCACTCCCTGGTCAGAAAGCGCTGTCTTTGTGCAGGGAAAACACCCTGTGGTGTCCACCAGTAGCACAGCGTTATAATGAAGTGCAGGAATATGGGGAATGTTAAAAGTGAGAGCAGCATCATTCAGATGATTGAAAGTAATTATTTCCTGCCATAATTAGCATCCCCTACTTTAAAGAAGTGTAAATTAAATAGTCATTTATCCCGTGTAATACTTATTTTTTATATTTGGAGTGCTTATGATTTGTTCTTTATAGTTCTGTGTGTTGGTTTCTTAAATTTAATTCTGATCCATTTGGCTTCAAGTGGTCATGCCACAAGCACACTTGAATGAAGATAAAAAGTTTTGCTGGCATAATTACTTGAGAGGGAAACTGTGCTATGCTGGAAATGTGGCTGATCTCAGAAATCTTGAACCAAGCAAACACTAGAATGGCAGCAGTTTGCTATGCAACCTTGTGCCAGGTTGATTCAGATTTCCATTTATAACTAATTCAGATTAAAAGTTTTTGGCTTCTCTTCCCCCCGCTTCCTCCCTTTCTAGAACGGCAGCCGTGTGCAGGGCGAGCAGGGCAGTCAGGCGCAGTCAGGTGCTTCCCCTGGCCGCCCACGCCCTGTCACCAAGAGACAAACCGCGCTGACGCTCCCGCGCGCTGACCCCGAACACATCCACCAGAGCCTGCTGGCTGCAATCCGCTCTGGAGAGGCTGCTGCCAGATTGAAAAGGGTGAGTTCTCATCACTGCATCCAAAACAAGCAACTCATGGTACTTCCTTCAGAATTACCATACTAATGCCTGATTCTAAAAGCAGTTAGTTTTGGCACAAACTGCTGCCAGGAGGTCTCTTAACAATGGGAAGGGAGGTGGGGAAGAAAGTCATTTTTGTGGAATAAACTGATGCATGCACCCACAGAGTTTGAAATGTCTGTATTTTCATGCAGTACACATGTAATCCAAGTCTTCCTGAAATGAAATAGAAATCTCTAGGTCATCAGTTAAGTATCTCGTCCATAAACTCTGACTTGTTTGTGTTTACATAGTTTGAAATGGTATGGCCTTAGAAGCCTGCTGAGCAGCTTTGTTCTAGACCTAAAGGAGCTGCAACCTTTTGCAGGCGGATAACACACAGTTCTGAAGACTGTTTTCCTATTTCTTAGACTTTATCAGGTCCTTAATCTGTTAGGCATCATAACTAAGCTATTTCTCAATGTTTTGTCAACAGTCCTGAAAGGACCATTTTCCCCGACCCCCTCTGGTTAAAATCTTTCTCTCCTAAAATTAACCTAAATATCTCTCATTGGGTTAAACAGTCTACATTTCTAAAAACTGTGCTGTTATAAGTTTGCAACCAGACAATCACAGTCTCACAAAGTTGTCTTGACCTCACATTAGTATTTTGCATTCTGTTTTGAGGGATAATTTTTCATTGCAGAAGGTCAAAGAAATTCAGTATTTTTTTGTTTTTCTTCCCATTTCCACTTGAAAGAAACTAATGATGTGTGGTAGGTGGATACAAGGGACATTTTTGTTTGTTTGTTTTATGGAAGTCTTTGATTCCCTCGGGTCAAAATCTTGCAGTGAATGGTCAGATAGCAAAATGTTCCATTTCATGGGATTTTGTTTCAGCGTAGTAGTGCAATTGCCTCTCTGAGCTTTGTAAATCTCCCATCCTTTCTAGAGTGAATAGGAAGACTGAGTTTCCTGGAAAAGTTGCAAGCATGCTCAAGGAGGGTTTGATCTCTAGCTAGTAAAAATGGCACATAATACACTGTGGAATTGCTTCTAACCACATGTCAGAAATCATATTAACAACAGGATAAGTTTAAGAAAATGCTGTATTGTTCAGAATCTGTTAGAGGTAAAATCTGTTCTGCTGGAAATACTGTTTGGATTTTATTTGCATATATTTTAGAGATTTTTTTTTCCTTCTAGTGTATAATTACATTCTGAATAACATGACACTTCATTTATTTATTAATTCTTTTTAATAGAAATGGTCTTAGCGTAGAGTTGATCCATATAGTCTTTATCAGTCTAGGTATAAGAATGGCATGGGGAAGGGAAGAGAGATCATGACTGAAATTGGTCTTCCCCTCCCTTACTCTTCTGTGGGTGGGAGATGTTCTTTGTCAGTAAATTGCATGTTGAGACTGGGGTGATGAAAGGGCTGTACTTTTTAAGAAGAAATTATAATTATGAAGAAGCTGTAACCATAAAGAAGAGCAGTTTGCAGCACAGAAATCTGAACCAGGCTTAAAAAAACCCCTGGAACACAAACAAAATGCAGTGAAGAACTCACTGAAGTTTTGCCAAGCATAAAATTGTACATGCTGTTCTTTTTGCTCTCAGAGTGCATATGCTGTGGTACAGGTATGTATGTCTGACAGCAGAAAGAGATTTTTTTGGCCTATAGCAAATTTAATAAAAACATGGTCTTATTTTATGTTTAACATGGAGAACTAGCAGTAGCAGGACAGGGAAATGAAGCATTTCGTATCAGTGATTTGTAAGTAAGTTATTTGCACCCAAAAGTGCTTTTGAGAATTGTGAGGACTCGTAGAATATATAAACCTCATAGATTCCAGTATCATGCTGCAGTCAGGAAAAGGAGTAATAATCTGATCCATCTGAATGATGAGAGAGAGACATCTGTCAGGTGCTTGCTTCTCTTTTTACCTCTTACCATACTCTCTCTTCTTGCAGCTCTGACAGTCATTTTAAAAATAAAATCCTGGCACCACTTGCCAAGTTCTTCAATTTTTTTCACCCTCTGTTTTACTTAATATGTTTTGAGTTTGCAGTGCTGAGATCTGTGGCCTTTTGTGTTGCTGGTCTTTCCTGTTCAATAGGGCCCTCAGTAATTACTAACCTAAAATGGGTCAAGTGAGGTTTCTTTTTAGCTCTTTTCCTCTTGAGAACGTTTCCATTGTGTTTAGTAAACTGTGTGCTGTGGTGTGTGGTTCTCATGGCTGTGGAGCATCTACAGATCCCATTAGCTGCAGTTGGAGCTGTTGGGTTATGCAGTACTGCTGAAAATCAGGCTTTGGCTATCTGTGCTAAAAGTTAGGGTTTCTTCTGATAAAAGAAACATTACCTTGTTTAAAGAAGTGTTAGAAGATTTAGTAAGAAATCAGGTCTATTGAATATTTAATTAAAATGTTTGGTTTAGTGATATTTTTCAAGTATTTCTGTGCAGCTAGGTGCAGAGAAGGGCTAAAAATTGTGTCTTTTGAATAGTAATACATGAAATTTTTAGTCAGGATAAAATAAGTTTTTAAGTAATGTCATCTGTTTGCACTTCTGTAGAATATATGGTTGAATATATAAGAAATCATATAGGAGGTCTTCCATTGCAATGAGAAAACCACTAAATGAAGTAACACTGTGTAACATATTAGAGAGATAAAAATCTGAATATTTAGTTTAACATTTTGTTAATATTTTTTTCTTTTTCTTTTTTTTCCCCCCCACCCTGCCTCCAGGTTGGTCCTCCATCAAACACCATAGCTGTCAATGGAAGAGCCAGGTTTAATCCTTTGTATTCCACAGAAGCTAAGGCTAATCCCTAGATATTACACCAAATATTTTGCACTTTACTACTGCTTCATAGGCCAACTTAATACTAACTACAAATTTTTGAAAGTGTAAATGCAAGTATATGTTAATATATTTTTGTCGACGGTTATAACAATTTCAAACTGGGTCTTTTGATGCCTTGAAAAGATTATTAGAATATGTAAATTATAGTAATATTTTGCCTTTTTCTCTTTATAAAGCTGACTATGCTGCTAAAAAGTTTTAAGATAAGGTGTAGGTGAGCTTAGCTTATGACAGAATGAGAATTGAAATTTCTTCATTTTAGCCTTCAAGACTGAACAATATGTAGCACTATGCTGAAATTACAGATTGGAAGCGACCTAAAAGTTTTAGATCAAATAATTAATTTTTGATTGTGTATTACTTTAACAGATTGTATGAACTTAAATCTACCACATGCTGCCTCCATGTTACTTTATTAAATTAAAATTGTAATTAGTAGAAATCTTAATGCAATACTTTGTTTCTGTCTAAAAAAATAGATGGTTTTATTCCTTTAGCAGAGAGTAATTGGGATATGTATTTAGATTATTTTTACTGTTTGGTAATTTTTTTCCTGGTAGCACACACACAAAAGAATCAGGACATAAATTATTGGAAACTTTTCTACTATTCAAAACCTTTTCTTAACAGTAGCACTACATGGTGTTTCTCAACTACTCTTTAAATATCTCTATATAGTATTTATCTAGCACTCAGATAAGCAATACTTTTTGTGAACTAATTATGTCTTTAAGTAGTCAACAGCATATAGTCACTACTAAAAAGTAAATTCCAGTTTTGATACTTAATAAAATAGAATATTTTTTCACTAAGAGTATAACTAAAAAATGAACTGCTTTGGACTTATTCATATAAAATATTTTAATCTTAAAACAGCACAAAAATACATAAATCATGCTTGTGTCAGAGAACATCTATTTATAGATTAAGCATTAAATGCTAAAATGGGAATATATATTAAAAGAAAATGTTTCACATTATTTTTTATCTATTTTGAGTTTCTTGTCAAGATTATACATTTTGGGAAGGGGGTGGAAATATGATCACACTCATGATGAAAAAGCTACATTATGGATGCATGCAGCACGTCCTGGGGTATTTGCCATAATAAAATACTTCCATGCTGGACTTGATTTAAAATTAAGCAATTGCATTTAGTTTCCATTCTTTAACAATATATATTTTTTGTACTTTAGAAACATTATGTAACTCAGTTTCAGAAACTGATCTACATGTGCATTTTCAAATTGTTTGCTACCAGGTTTTTGTGCAATAATCTCAAAGAGGTCTAATTACTTTCCTAGTACCGAGTCAATTACCAATTACAAGTGATGGTGTTAACTTAATGCTGAAACCCTTTAAGGAATGTTTTAGGAAATAAAAATTTATAAAGAGATCTGAACATTTTTTCATTGCTGTTCTCTCCTGTTTTCTCTTCTGTATCTTGTCCCTATCAATGTGTGTTACCACTTCCATCTCCTCCTTGTTCTTGCCTCCAGTCAAGAGTTCATTCCGAGCGTGGGGGAAGCTCACATGGTAGTTCAGAAGATCTGTTGCAGTGTCTGACTGCAACAGGAAGTTTCAACCTTCACTTGAAAATAGTGAAATAGAAGATATAGGGCCTTTTCTAGTTTCTAACTGGGGTTACATTCTAGATTTCATTGTGTCTTGAGGGGCAGACTTGAAAATTGTAACTTGCTCCCTGGATTCTAGTCTGTGCTCGTTGTGAAGTCTGTGTTTTAGGCATTCCCATACACGACGCTCATCTGTAACTGCCAAAGGAGGGGCTGCATTATGAAGAGTCTCTTCCTTATACACTGGGTGTGGGGGGTTACAAGTTTTTTTTCAAATGATGGTATTCTCTGCCAAGGTGACCAAAGTTATTTCATAAAATTATTTTAATTTCCATCTGTGCTGATACAAATATGTATGCTGTTTCATTTTTTCAAACAAATCAACAAAGTCCAGTTTCTTGTTTTGGGGAAAGTTCAAATAACCATACTTTGTTATTTTCTTTAGTTTTGACTGCAAAACTGTACTACTGTGTGTTTCTTAGTCCCATATATGAAAAATAAACTGCCTTTTCATGTGAACTCCTGAAGGCAAATATCATCTTATGTAACAGAGATTAAAACCACATTGCGTGAATTTTAGGGTTTCTTCTTTGTGTTACTCAACTTGCTTGATAACTGAAATGTCTACACATGCTATAGTACTGTGAAACTCTTCAATGAGACTTTTTTGTTACTAGCCAGCAATTCTGTTTAGCAAAACTTTATCTTTCCCTCTTCTTCCAACATGTGTATGTAAGACATTTTTAAATCTTGCCATTATATTTCTATACATGCTTTTTTTCTTACACTCTTCTATTAAAGTCTACTAGAGAAACTCTTGTTGATGAACTTGACGTGTTTATTCATTATTCAACCATAAAAACATTTCTGCTTGAGTAAAAAGTGTTTCTAGTAACTGTGAGCCCATGCAAGACAGCATTTAATTTTTGTTGTGGATACCTTATATGCAGGGCAAACAGACTGTTTTTTGATCCCAAGAATACTTACAGTTTGGACAACATGTATCACAGATGTCTTCCAACAGGAGGCAACTAGTTATGCCCTATCTCTTATAATCCCCTCGCTTTTGCATGCCAGTTAAAAGGTTTGGGAATGGAAGTTAGGGTACTGAAGTAAATGAAATGTCAGTGTAATTGTCCAGACAAAACAGCATTATGACCTACGGCACCAGTTCTTTGAAGAAGCAGCAGGTATCCACATAGCACAGTGCACGGTTCAGACTCCAGGACTTTCATGTTAAGGAGGGCAAGCAAAGCAAAGAGAGTTAGGTAGTAAAAAATGATCTTGTTAGCAATTATAGAAGATATATTTTTAAATTTATTCTGCAGAAGAATAAAATTAAGACTACAGATGTACCTGGAGAAGGGAGCAGTTTTGCTGGGACAGCATCACCAACTAATTTTTGGAAATGTTCTTATGACTAAAGGTTGTAATGCCAAGGTAAGAGCTCTTATACTTTGCATCTGCAAGATGTTAGAACACTCAGTGTCTCCATTTTTGGGATATACATTCAATAATCAGTGCCTTTGTTCTTCCAGCTACTTGTAACATACAACATTATGATCTCCAAGAAGTCGTGAAAATTATGGGAATATGGACCAAGAAGCATGGTATCACACATACCTAATACCTAAGAGCACCTAATACTTTTGTTTACTACAGATAGCTATTACCAGCCAAAGCACCTTTTCAGCTGGAGCTGCTTAGAATCCTATTTTAAGTTGCCAAAAGGTTTGCAATACTTCTGTTAAACAGAAACAAAGAAAACCAGCTGTTGAGCAGTAGGATGTACATCCTTGAATGCCTGGCCAGACTGCATCCTATGAGGTGTTGGACAACTACAGCAAGATAAAAGACTAAATGTAAATTACTAAATAGGTGGGTTGGTAGCCAAACAAATAGAGCTCTTTGCAGAAGGGAACATGTCTTAATTTGTCTGTCTGTTAACTGACTGTGAGCCTGAAGTCAAAATGGTGTGTTTGGAGTGGAGCTGTCGCAATCACGGGCCCGAAACTGTTGATGCTGTGAATGGTCTGAGGCTCTGGAGCTGTGGTGCTCTGTCAGTGCTTGGCTGCTGATGGCATAGCTGAAATATCACTTGTTGTGGACAGATTGCTTATGAAGTCTATTTTGGTGATAAAGCAAAGCTGTAGCAGTATCAGTAAAAATGTTTCACAGTTTCTAATTGAAAAGCATTCCTTCTATGGGGGATTATTTTATACAACCCAATTGAAATTCACAGCTAAGATGGATTTTTTTTTTTAAACTTCTGATTAGGTAGCTTTGTGGGAAGGAAGGTGTTCTTAATAAAATGACATGAAATCTGCAAGTATGGGAAACTAAGGTTGTTAAAACTTCACTACTTGATTTCATTTTGTCTTCCTTGAAAGAGCTGTGTGGTAGGGAAACTAACACAGAAACTCTTTGCCAAGAGTCTATTGCAGTATATTGTACATAAAATTGCATTACTTTTTGTCATCTGTTCCTACTTCTTAACACAAGCAATTTACTTTTTTGGTGGGTTTATGTCTTCAAGGAGCATATTTGGAAGAGATGTGTAGTTTTCTCATTTTTAGCTGTATTAAACCTCACAATCACTAACAGTACACCAGCTAGTGTTTAAGTGAAAGAGGAGATGAACACTTCTCAGGTCCCTCCATCACCGTGAAGAGACCGCCAAAACTGTTAATGGACTAAATTATTCCTAAATTACTCAAGACAGTTACAAGAAAGAAATAATGGGAGGGAGAAGAAGAAGGGATGAGGTAGAGATAAAAGGAATTTTGCTGGTTTTGATCTGGATGGGGTTTTTTTTGATCTGGATGCTGATCAGGAATAACATGTTTCACACTTGCTTATACAGTGATAAAAGAAAATATCTTAGCATTGGGCAAAGGAAAAAGAAATGTATCCAAAAAGGACACTAATAATTTTAGGAAATTTCAACTTAGTAGTAATATTATTAGTATTATTTCAGAATGATTGTGCATATATGGACCTGGAAATAACAAATGCTGTATCATTCCCAACTGAAATAGAACTCTAGTACCAAAAAGAATTCTGAAGAGTGAAATTGGAATGTAAGTTGCTAATTCCTCTGTGAACACCCCAGCCTTTGAGAACAGTCTTGTGCCCATGACATAGCAGTGTCATTATACACAAATGCCAGTGATGTTTGCTGTTACTAGTTTGTGATTGTACAGTGAGTGTATTTTTAGTAGCTGCTTTGTTGATAGCAGCTGTTCTGGGTGAAGAACAACTGTCTGCTGTGTTAACATATCTGCTTGGTGATTTCTAAAGCATTAGTTTCCATGAGTGTCTGGGAATTCCCAAACAGTGCTCATAACAGGAGTTTTGGGGGTAGGGTGGAAAGCTTATTCTTAAGTTTACCCTTAGTCATTGCAGTACTCTCAGAACAACTGGTACACTTTTTACTGACAGTTGGGTCACTATTATTACAAATAACAAATGTGATAAGCTGTCATTATTAAGACAATACTGGAATGCATTCTTCAGGAATTCCTAGTCTTCCAGACTGATGGAATAAATTTTCTTTAGCCTCTTCATCTATTTTACCAGTTGATCTCAGTACTAAGCAGGGCAGACTTAGCTTTGCCTGTTAGGTTTTATCTCAGCCCAGCCAGAGCAACAAGAGCACGCTAAAATACCGGACATCCAAGGAAACCTTCACCAGTGACAGAATAGTTTAAGGAATGTGAATGTTAAAGACTAGGCTTGTCTGTGGAGTGATGAACATCCAAAAGAGTATAAAGGAATTGAAGCAGACAATCAGCTCAGGGCTGAGGGAGAGTTAAATTCTACAGAACCTGCAAAAGCTGTTAAAAAAATCTGGCCAACATTGGTTGTTTACAAGTGCTAGTGTACTCGGTGTGCTAGTGCTGGTGTACATTAACCACTAGAACACTTACTAATGGTTACAATATTTCTAGTTAAAAAGTATTTAATAAACTATAGCTGGACTCAGAATTTTGTAACTTCCCCATAGCTACATGTGTCTGTCTGCCTGTTTGTTAAGGTCTCTTTTTCCTTTTATTTCTCCTGTGTGATCCTGAGCAAGTAAGACTACAATCTAACAGGCTATAGTCACACTAATCTGAAGTGGCAAAGCAAGAAAAAATAATTTATTTCACATTTGCTTAAGGCTTTATATAGCTCTGATTTATCAACAATGCAATAAAAATAATATTTTAAATAGTTAAGCTGATTGCAGTTTTCTAAATTAAATACTTGAATTAAATGGGGACATGGAACGCAGAAGGAGCTGCAATTGGTCACCTTTGGTTAAACAGCATGATTGGCCTGATCAGCAGACACTGTTCCATTGTTTCAATTGCTAAAAGCTAATTAAACACTTGCATTCTGCTAACTGAAGTGTATTTGGCCACCTGCAGTTTCAGAGTGCATGTACCAGAAAGGAAATCCCTGTGCTATGAAGGCCAAGCTGCTGTAACTCTAAACTCTGCACCTAAGTGAAACAAGGAGGTGAAGCAAAGGTTGAAGAAGTGGATTGCAGAAAACTTCCTTTTTAAATTGCAGAGGACTAAAATTGGGAGCAATATGGGCAGCCATGCAGCTGCACAGGTCGGTGCCTCCCTGTCAAGGATCAGCAGACTGTGAACCCTCCTCAAAAGCAGCGCTGGTGGTTCTTGAGTGGTCAGAAGGCAGTTGAGCTGCGGGCAGCCCCAGCTGTTCAAGCATGTTTTGCCCATCTCTTACACATCTGTGTAACCTCTACCTGAGCCCCACTGTGAGCTGTGGTAAGAGCTTTAACAGAAGCTGCCATGAGACACAGGCACAAGCTCTCGGTATCAAGTTCACCCTCAGGAAAAGGAACCCCGAGAGAGGGAGGTCTGGGAGACATGGGCTGCAACGTTCTACCTGTAAATGGCGACACTGATTTTTTTTTCATTTTATTCAAACTCTGTCTGCTGTTGTGTTCTTTTAAAGAAAATTTCTGAAGTAAAACAAAACTACTTTAGACTGTCGGGTGTGCTTGGAAGTGCAATAGAAATAAAAGACATTGTCTTTGCTGCCAACTATAGATAAAAGGCTGAGAAGGTATAAGGAAGGGTCTGCTAGACCATATTTGTCAGGAAAAGGAAGTGTGTCTTATGTAACTATTATATTACTTTAAAAACATAATTTGGAGGTGATGTGAAATGTGAGTTTCCTGATCATCAGTGGGGAAAACAACATACGTAGGAATCAAACAAATCTCCAAGTGAAAAATAAAGATGTTAAAAGCAGCAGAATTTTAGATTGAAATGTGACTCTGTAGATAACTTGTCTAACAGTGGAAGGCAATTTGGGTACGATAATAAAACAAGACCTTTAGAAACCATGTCAAGAGAGATTAAAGGAATAGGGTTGCTTTAGTTAAAAAAAAACAAAAACAAACCACTAAAACAAAACAAAACCCCCTAAAAACTGACTAGGATGACATAACCGTGTTTCAACACAAAAGTTGCTACATGAATGCAAGTGATTAATCATTGTATCTTCAAGCAATACTAGCTTCAGAGCACAAAGGAAGAGTAGTTATGCTGGGTCAAACTGAATGTTTATTTAGCTGGTTATCTGGCCTTTGACAATGTTCTAAAGTATTTGCTTAGGGAAAAACATAAGATTATAAAATACACAAAGTAATACCCCCAAGTATGCTAAACTTTCACCTGTTTTTAGCTCTGAGATTGCCAAAGTGAAGATGATTTCTGTGTATTTAATAGTGTTAAATAGTCTGGTTCAAAAGCTTGGCAACTTATTTTTTCAACTTCCATAAATTTTGAACAGTGACACATTCCTTTGTGACATGGAGTTCTGTGACTTAATGATACACTGTCTAAAAAATAATTTTTTTGTTTGTTGTGAACTTCTACATACTAGCCTAATTTGATCCTCCCCAATGCTTTTCCTGAAAGAGACATTAACTCATTAGTCCCCATTAATACTCTCTGTGCCACTCATATCTTTACATAACATCAGGAGTTGTGCCATGGGCATTTGAGGTTTGACTTTTGCCATTTTATCAATTATATATCATCAAAGTTTGCCAAAACAAGTATGTAGGTCTGAGCATGCCTATGCATTATTTCTGTCAATATCTTGGGAAGAGGATTTTTTTTCTCTTAGACACATTTACTTTTTTAATTTGTCTCCTTTTGCTGTAATGAGTCACGTACAGGATAGAACTATTCTGTACAAGATCAAATTTGAGAAAAGTTTGTGTGTCATGCTTCTAAAGCACTAAATATCGAGCTGAATAGAATTTTGTGAAGTCCTGTTTATTCACAGATGTGATCACCCGATTCACAGGTGATTTTTCAGTTCTCTGGCCAGTGAACAAAAGAACTTAACACCTTAAGGATATGATATATACTTGTTCATTAATTTCACCTTAAGTAATGGTAAGTACTTTGATCTACAAATACAAGTAACTGTCCAGAAATCTGGAACATGGCGAATGAATTGCCTTTAATTCAAACACTCTAGTCTGGCTTGCAGTCAAACACTTATTTTTTCCTGCACTGTTTCTGCTGATTCATTGTTACCCTACTTTGTATTGGAATGATTTGTGAAACCTGCTGCTTTAACTCTCTTTAAATGAACTACCTTTGTGGCAGTGTTTTTTAGATGGGTCTTTTGATACCTTTTTAATAGTACATTAAAACTTAATGAATGCTGAGTAACACTAGAATCCCTATGGAAGCACATATGGTATCTGCATTAATACTGAATGAATGCATAATGATCAGTAGAATTTCAGGGATTTCCACATGAATCAACAGTGATGAGCCACTTAGTGTTACACTCAATTACATCATGTTTAATTTATGTAGCATTGTTTGGACATTATGTTTAAAATGTCTTTAGTAAATCATTGAAACTCTAATTGAGCCTCCATTTCAGAGACAAATTGCAGTGTAAACATAAAATTCATTTTTTTACACAACAATTAATTTATGTTGAAGCCCACTTGCAAAGGGTCAACAATTCGATATATTCTCACTATTACTCCCTGAAAAATGGAATCCTAGTATGAAAACAAATTGCAGTAGCTGTTAATTGTTTCTGTTCCCTTAGTTATGCAGCCACCAGACAGTGGAAATGCATTAATCCCCTGAACTCTGGGAACAATGGCAATATCTCACCTGCCCTATTTGACTGCTGCCAAGCAGTTCAGAAGACCTTTTCAGGTCGGAGGATCTTGCCCAAATCGACACGGCAGACTCAGAAGCGTTCTCCCCAGTGCCTGGCTAACACCACACCACCTCTCGTGTTTGGGAGGCCCTTCTGGCACATCCACAGCTCCCTTGCAGCAAGGTGCACCAAGAGCTTTTGAAGAATGACACAAGTAGACAGATGGAGGAGGAACCAACACCAAAAGCAGACACCATCTCCCACTGCTCTCCACCTTGTGCAGGACCAGGAAGCAAACACGGTGTTGATTGCCTGTGCAGAGGAATACAGTTTTGCCTCACTTCCAAAGCATCACACAGGTGTGAGGTCCTAGTGCCTCACTCCATCTCCCCTGTGCCACATTGCAGCACACTGAACATGGGCTGTTGCTTGGCCCTGGGTGAAGGCTGGAAAAGCTGCCAGTGGCAGCCCTCCACTGGAGTCTTCCACAGCAACCACTACAGCAACAGAATTTAAACAGGGTTCAGACTTACCAAAGGATGCTGTGCTGGACTCCGCCTGTCCAGACTGACTCCACATGGAAACTAGAGTTACACATATATCTGATCATAGCAAAAAAATAATACAGATAAAGGTGCTTTGTAAGAGAAAATGGAAATACAATAGCCATACTTCAAACCTCCCTAGGAACAGTAAACTTTTTGGCTTCCACTTTTCCTGATACCTTTCAGCAGATAACACACTGACACACTGTTTCTGGGGGTGTCTGCTTGAGCTGGTTTTGGACAGGTTCCATAGCAGGTCTGTAAAGATTCATTCACAGAATAAAGCTGAGTTTGCCTCTTTTACTCTATCAGCTCAGTTACTCAAAGAGCCACCTAAACTGGTCTGACTTGTGGCAGAGAAGACACTGCCTCCAGCTGCTCCAGCAGGGATCTTGAAGACTGTTCTCCCAATCCTTCTCATTGGCACTTCAGGCCAGCAAGGTTTTACCAAGGGTCATTTTGACTTTAATATTCATCCTCAAATCCCTGTTCTAAATACAGTAACCTGGAGAGGTCTTGGCTGAGGGGAGTTTTAGTTCTGTGAGGTTGTCCGGTCCAGCTGTATTAACAAAAATGACTAGAGGGAAAGAGGACTGTGTTTGGATTATACCAGCAAATCCATTAATTATTTTTAGCTTCAGAAGTTTTTCTGTGTTAGCTTCTAGCAGTAGGCACCGCATCCAGTTACTTTAGTGTATAGAGGATTTAACAGCTATGAGTTCACAAAGCTATAATTTTAATTTGCTGTTCTTTTTAATCTACTATAAGATTATCTGATGGCTGGCAAAGCATCTAACAAACAGCTGACCAGCAACTTTGTTGGAATATCCACAGACAAAGAACTTTATAATGATAATGATGATAACAATACCTGCTCTCATTTCCCTGGATTGCTGAAAAATGCAAATTCAGACCTTTAATAATTGCAGGTCGGGCTTTCATTTCTGACAGCAGTGAGAGAAAAAAAATCTTTCCATCCTAAGAAAGTATAAAAGAGGCTATCAGAGGGTTTTTTGTTTGTTTGTTTTTGTGGTTTTTTTCCTTTTAATTATAATTCATTCTTGTTAAAAGAATTTAATAAATGAAGTATAAGAGAGAAAAGATACTTATGGAGAACCTTTTTATTTTGCTTTAAAAAGTTGTTGTTTGGTTTAGGTTGATCATTTAATGATGGTTCTCCTGATTTAGGCATTCTATGCTATGTTAATTTGGTTTTTATCTGAATTCAATAAAATACATGCTAGTTTGCTGGCTAGGATGATAAGATGCATGTACTGCTTAAAGAGAAAGTATGTGAAATATACAAAATAATCTGAAATGCACTTCTCTTCAATGTATGCCTAATAGATTTTAATGATGTAATTATTTTTAATTTTTTATGTTGCTATATATTTTTAGAACCTGCCAAGTAAGAATATTTTTTAGAATTAGATGTAATGAGGTTATAATATTACTATAGCCTTTGGAATACCAGCAATATAAGGAACAGTAGAAGAAAATAATTGAATGTATGCCTTGAGCTACATGATGACTGTTCAAACAGACTTCACAGAAAATTAGATTTCCTTGAATAGTGTTGTGGTTACAGTGATATAATTCATGTTTCATAACTCTGAAGAAATAATGAAGACATTATAACCAGAAATATGTCAATTTGAATAAATTTATTATGAATTGCTTTGGTTTGAAAGCTCCCAATATGTTATAATAGAAGCCTACGTTCTTGTTGAGAGCCAGCCAAACTGGCGTTTTAATATTTTAACAAATCACTTAATGGTAGATTTTTCTCTCCAAATAAACAAAAGGAGAGATGTTCTGAAGGGACTGTGATAATAAAAGATATTAAAATACACCTTTCTTACTCCCCATGGAAATTCAAACAGCTTTTGCCTGAATTCAAGTTGCAATGAAGCAAAATTCAGCCCATGCAAGAATTAACTCCCTTCACTCATTGCTGAACTGCAATTACATTTGGATGAATGCAATATTCAATGGGCTACCTGCAGCTACACTGCAAAATACCTTCTCCAAATAAAACCATGCCGGCTGGGAATGTTAGCTGGAATTTGGTTAAGGCACTTGCACAAAGTCCAGTCTATCAGTAAGTTTGATGTATCACCCTCAGCAATACATCCTGGCTTTAACAGGATTAGTAGGTGGTATTGGCTCTGTGGCCAGGGCTTGACAAAATGCTAAAATGGGCCTGAGGCCTTGAAAAGCTACCACAGGAAGAAGAATCCTCAAGCTCACTTTGTTAGTTGCAATTCTTTACGAGACTTTCAATGGTTTGAACTTTTACCAGTAGGCTTTTTGCCAGATTAGTTACTGTCTGTCCTCCCACAGCGCTTAATGAGAACACAAACCCATAAAGCTACTACGGATCCTTTGTCGTGTGCTGTGGCAAATTTGACAGAACTGTTCCTGTGTGCTTGGTCCATCTGTGGGATGGATGTGTCATCTGGAGTGATCCAGGAGCAGAGGAATCCAGTCCTAAGGAAGTATACCGAATTTATGTCTAGTGTGGATGTATAGAGACCTGGACATTATAGAAAGGGGATGTATTAGTCCAGCAATTCTTCTTGATGGATTGGATGAAAGCTGAAATGGATTTGAAGTCTGAAAACTTCACTGTCTTTTAAAGTAAGTTCAAGTAGTGTGAAAAAAGAAGAAAAAGAAAAAATCCCCTGCTTTCTCATAATTCTGAGCAAGTATAATGAGTTGGGATAAATTTATGGAAGTGGAGGAGAACACTGAAGGTTGAATTTGAAAGGGCTGAGTTTGCTATAGTAATTTTCCTGATTTTAGATGTGATCTCAGCTCGTACTCCTTCTTCCCAAATACTTTAGATACACCTAATGTTAAATTTCTTTGAAGTCAGGTGCAAATTATTTATGAACTTGTTCAGTAGCCAGCATTTTTCTCATTCTCCCTCTGCCCCCTCACCCCAAGGGAAATTTTGTAAGACTTTTTGACTGTTAAGCAGAATTTATAAGGTCACTATGTGTAACATAATTGTCTGGAATTACCTTCTATGTTATTATTCATATATTGTGGAGTATCTCCTTCAGAAATACACAAAAGCACACTAGATGGTTTCTTACATTTAGTGTTATGAAATTGTTCTATTTGTCATGGTAAAATTATGACTACTAGAAAAAACCCCATTTTTTAATTCTAGTAGGTACTAAACAACTCCAGAGCACAGCTTCAATAAACATGAAATCAGAGGAAAAGGTACTTTTTTCTCCAGCTCAAAGAAAAAATGCCTTTTGGACCAGATTTAAAGCTGATTTATTGTTTGAAGTGGCAAAGTATTAATGCATTTTACCTTTTTATTTTTAGAAAAAAGAAACCTTCATTATACAATGAAGGACAGCCTGATTGTTAGAGTACTAATTTTGGACTCAGAGTTTGCATTTCTTACTGAGCTACCAATTCCATTAGATTTTGAGAAAATCACTTAGCAAATTAATTGCATTGTCTAAGTCTCAACAGCAAACAGATGTTTAAGTCAGAAGAGAGTTCTCCTAAGGTTTTCTATGTATTCAAAGGGAACAAAAAGTTATTCTGGGGTGGTTGTCAGCACTCAAACCCCTGTGTTTTTTAGTTGACATCTGGAGTCTTGTGTTTCTCTCCTTTGTGATGGCCAAGCTAACATGGTATAGTTGTCTAAAGTCAGGTGCTCTGAATACCCTCTTAGTTACTTTTTCAACATGTTCAGGCACATAAAGATGCAAACATTTACTCATCCGTATGGAGGGAATAAATACATTAAAATGTTAGATGCACTGATGTTATGATAATTAGGTCCGTAATAAGTGCTGAGATTGGCATTGTTAGATAGGCTTCCTGAATTACAGAGACTTGCATTAATAACCTTTTAATATAATAATTTCCCAGTAGTCAGCGCAGTGCTTTTAAAATGTGAACGGTAGGTTGGTTTTTCAAAGATTTGTTGAATATCTCATTTCTCAAATATAGATTTCTTGGAATAATTCTTAAGACAAAGCAAATGACCTTCTCTGTGTGATTAATTCATTCCAAAGAGTGCTAAATGTCCTACCAGGTGATGTATTAAAATGGTGGCAGGTACGTTATCATACAGTGGCACTACCTCTGGAATTCCAGCTGGACTGACGAGCATTTGTTTGTTTTCTGTCATTTGGCAGAAACATAATGACTCCATCATCAGGGTTCAGCAGAGCTTTCCGTTTCAGAGCCCATTTGCAAGGCATTCTAAATTGCACATGCACAGGTAGATTGATTTGGAAATTGCTTTACTCAACCAGGGCTGGTGCAAATTTAGGGGTGCAAATCTGGGCTAGATTATTCCAGTGATTCTGGAAGAGAAAAATTCCTTCTTCCTTCACATGTATGCAGATTTGCATATGAACACATTTCAAATTTCTTACTGTTCCCAGAATTAGAGAAAATCTCCTTAGATCTGATGAAAGCTTTCAAAATCCAGTTTCACACTGCAGTATGCCTGATGTTCCTAGACTTTGTTTCTTAAAGCCATGGCTATTTTTTTGCAAGCTGCATTTCACAGAAGCAGAAAAGAAATAATATGAGTGAAGTTTAGGCACCTAAATACCAGTGATTGGTGACATATTTAATACTCAATGATATCTGAAACATCCCCACAGGACAGACCTGTGGTACATAGGCTGAACAGGAAATCCATGCCATCTCAGGGCATAGTATAATAGGGATCCAAACTTGTATGAAATGTCTGCATTTAGAAAAACAAATCTCTTTTTACATCAATTCTTCCAAAAACAGAATTCATTTTGTCTTTCAACTGCATCCATCAGCTTGTAGTCTGATAACAAAAGTGGAGTGGTGCATGCCTTGAGTCTGACCAGGTATGCTGTTCCTTTAAGTCCAAAAGTTTACATTTGCCTTCCTTTTTGCATGTATCTGGAGACTCTTACTGTGCTTTGTCTGGTTCTACTGTTTCAGTGTCCTTGGCAGCAGCTCAGAAATGGCTGAGACTTATGAGTGGTGTGGTTGTTTGGGAAAAGTCATTTTAGCTCTGCGTTTCTTGGTTTTACGTTTTTGTGGTTGGTTTGGGTTGGTTTGGGGGGTTAGGTTTTTTTTCTGGGATGTTGTTTTTTGGTTTTTTTTTAATGGTTGTATTTTGTTTCCCACTCTACAAAATGACTAGTGTTAAAGGATCTTGAATCTGATTTCCCAACAACTCACATTACGGAAACTTCTATGTGCTGGATAAACACATGGAGTACCAGATAGCACAGTCACCTGCAATCTTCCTTTCATAATAATTACATGTTTTTGTGCAGAATTCTGAAGGCATGTGAGGTCAGAAATTATGTTTTTTGTGTAAGGTGGCGGTCCAGAAATAGGGCTGTAAAAAGTATCAGCCGTACTCTGCTGTTGTGAAACATTGCCTGTTTAATTTATCTAAATGGTTAATAATTTATGTGATGTTTAAAGTCATCCACTTGTCAATTCCCTTCCAGAAGATTACATCCAGTGCAGTCGCTGTTGTGGTGCTGGGGGTAGTTGTGGACAATGAGCCACATAATATACTGCTGCAGTTATTTCTGGAGTGAGCACACAGCCTCCAAGTGCCATTAGAGGCAGGCACAGCCACCGTAACCCCCACGTATGTAACACTCGCCCTGGGCTATTACAGTTCTCTCTAGGAAGGAACTTTAGGCCTCAGTTCAAGGTTGGCCAGCACAGATTGCATCACCTAATGCATCGTTTATTACAGACATTCTGTGACTGATTTCATGCAGCCCTGGTGCGAGGGAGCAGAAGCCAGCGTGTCACATGTCTGACCCGCAGATCACAAACCCTACATGCCACTCACTCAACCCTGCGCTGAACCTCATTATCTGCTCTTGGCTACAACAACATTCCAGAAATCACAAGCTCTTGATTTAATTTGATTGATTTGAAGGGTATCATTCGTATCCTAAAAAAACCTGCACAGGATTTCATTCCAATCTTGTGTTACAGTTCAAGGCAAAATTCCATCAGGGGGATGTTCTGACAGAGCTATCACAGAACTTGCTATTGAAATAGCAAACACTGTTGGCGAATCTGGCAATAAAATCCATCTCTCAACTCAAGTGTCTTACAAAAGTATGCTAAAGTATTCATGCTTTTCAATTGAAAAAGAAAAGTCCTAAACCAAACAACAACAGAAAGCATGCACAAATCTTCTTGATAGTAAGTGCAGAAAAAGAGAATGTAGTTGGGGAAACACTGGAGTGTTACTGTGCTGTGGTTTGTGAAGCTGTACACTGAGTTTCAGATTAGGTTGAAAAGCAGCTTGGGAAATGACTGACATTGGTGGTACTGATTTGATCCCTTGGAACCTTTTTCTTACCTGCAATAAAAGATGCACATTTTAACAATAATTGTAAACTTAACATTCTTACAAGCTGTAATAATAGGGAAGACTCCTCACAAAACATTCAACCACAGATTCTTTTCAAAGACTTAGGCACCACTGCCAGGAAGTTAGCTAGTGGTATCCCCACTTGTGGTCACTGGATAAATTTGGCTCTCATGAAGTACTTGAGCCCATTTTCAAAGTTATAAATGGGCTTTTGAAATGCTCAAGGAGCAAGGATGCACAGCGCATTGTGGACCATTTGTTCAACATGTTTTAAGTCCATTGAGATAATAAATACACATAAATTTGGGCATGCCTTTTTTACTGAACAAATGACTTTTTTCTTAGGGTGATTCTCTGTGTTCTTAGGGTGATCCTCAGCATTGCTGCTGATGCAATTTATTTTGGGGAGCATTTGGAGAAAACATATGGATCAAAAAGACATGCCTGGTTGAAGCCTTGTACTGGGAAAAAGAAGTTATTTCTGTGGCTTCAATCTAGAACTTGAATAGAAATAATTCTTTACTACTGCAGCTAGGACAAAAGATGGTGTAAAGGTATGGTATTAGTTCTCTTAGGGCAGTGAAGCTTGTTGTGGTAAAACCATTATATATACACTGCGAGTATTTTGATAAAAGCAAGGGGAGATGGGTGGAAGAGTGACCAAAAAAAAATCCAACAAAAAACCTCTACAGTTTTCGAAGATAATCAGAGGTATTTTTGATTTTTTAAACCTCCACTTTCTCAGTAATAATTGTGAGTTTACTCTAATTAAAGGCATAATTTTGTCACATTAATCAAGTGTTGTGATTCTAAATAGCATACAGGCTTTTGAGAACTGGAGAGCTTGATTTTCTGGAAGTGGGGTGCATACTGAATAGCTTGAATCTGTTGCATTTTTTCTCAATATATTTTTTTGATTTTACTTGATAAACACCAGTACCTGATTATGGGTAAGAAAGGTAAAATTAAGAGAGGGAGAAAATACCTACTGAGTTGAGTATTGAAGAATACACAAAAATTTAGTTTTAGGGAAATGGTAAATCTTAGAACAACAGTACTGCACAAGCATAGCAATTATCAAAAACCACACTAGGCAGCTTTATGATGAAAAAGAAACCAAGTCTCACAGCTCAACAAATGTTTTGGTGTTGAGTCTTGGCAGAAATCTGCCAGTCTTTTAATATCAACTCTATTAACTGTACAGAGATTACTGGGTTTGTACTCATTCAATGAAGGAGTTAAAAGAAGGTTACACTTGAGCAGATTCTAGGTCAAATGCTCTCAGATTTCTTTAGCCAAGCTCAGGAAACCATTTTTATTCTTACAGTTGTTTGCAAAGAGAGACAGTAAGGCAGGAGAACCTTTAGTTTCACATTCTCATGCATGCAACATGTCCAGTGCTGCACCGGAACAATCACATAGGTGCTTTCGTGCCTCAGTATTCCACTGACTGTTTTTCCCTCACGCAATGCTATTCCCAGAGAAAGCACTGATAGCAGCAAGCATCAGGACAGACTATGAGATGTAGAAAAAAAAATTAAGTAAATTTGTTTTTTACAACATGCAAGTGAAATTATAATAGCATTACATTTTTATTTTTTTTCTAGAAATGGCACTGTTGCTGTCATGACTAATTAGATTACCACCAAAGTTATTTTGAAAAATAAAGTATTTAATTTATTTGCCATTATTGATCCTAATTGTGGTTTTTATTTGCCTGGTATTTTAAAACAATTACATGACTAAGTCAAAGACACAAAAACACGCCATGCTTGCCAAGTTGCAGCAGTGTAACATGTTGCACAGAATAGGTGAAAAGTCAAAATAGATTTTCTTTTTGTGACTGAACTTTTTAAATGCTGATGAATATCAGTATACAATTGCCATTTGCAGGTTTTATTTCTTCCTAGTCTCGGGTTTCTAGCTAGAGCACCTGTACCAGTTGTCCTGCCTCTATTCTTCTGAAGACAATGAGGTTCAACATTCCACAGTTATGCCTGTGAATCAATTAGGCAAAAAACCCCAGTGGTCTGGTCTTTGCAGTTTTGTAAAAGCTGTTCACAAGCAACGACCAAATCCAGTCAATTATCTGACAGTGTAAAATTCCTGATATATTTGCAAGACTTTGTATATAAGAACTGTTAATCAACTCCGACTTCTGCTGCAAGTGTAACAGAATGAGCTGTTCAGGGGACAAGGAATCCTTCATTTCATTGAAAATGAATGTCCTGCAAAATCATCTGTGACTCAGCCAAAATGAAAACTCTGAGTATTGCTTCTACGACACAAAAATCTTTCTCCAGAATTGAAATCTTGGCTTGTGTGTGCTGATTTTTTTCAGTGGATTCAGGAAAACAGCAAAGCATTAGCCTCAAAACATTCTGTATTTTTACCTGTCTCACATCTCAGTTACTGCCCCGACCATGCCAAGGACAGTCAGGTTTTTACATGGGGCTGTCTTCACCAAGGGCTTTCAGTTTTTGACTGTCAAATGGACTGATTTATACAGTATTATACAATATTTATACAGTATTACCCCCTCTGCTTGGTGCCATCAAAACTGTTCTTCATTCAGAAAGGAGAATTTTTTTATTTTGAAATTGGATGAACGCTGATAAGAACAGCCATGGAATTGCCACAGAGGGATTTGTGTACATAAAGCAGAGCAGGAGCAGAGGCTGCTGAGGAGCAGCCCTGGGCACGAGGAAAGAAAATCTTTTCACATTGCTCCAGGCTGCGGCCGGACGCGGGTGCTGGGCCCGGCCTCCCCCCGAGCCGCTGTTCTGGCACGGGGTAACGGGTCTGTCCCGCGGCCTCGCTCATCCCCTATTTCTCCAAGGCGTATCTGTAAATTCCCGATGCACAGGGGGATGTGTCAGTTTAGTTAATGATCTGCCAGGCGCTCGGTCGCGTGTCAGGCCCGTCCGGCGGTGTGCGGCCGGAGCCCGCGGCTCAGCGCGGGGCAGGAGGTCACGGGCCGTGCCGGGGCAGCGCTGCCCGCCGGGCCCCCCTCGGGCGAAGGCGCCCGGGGCCGGGCCCGCTCGGCGGGGCCCCACCGGCCCCGGCCCCGCCGGGTCACGCCGCGGCCTCGGGTCCCGGGCCCGCGCACCTGCCGGGCCCGCCCCGCTCCGCCGCCCGGCCTGGCGGAGCAGCCGAAGGGCACCGCTCGGCCCCCGCCCGCCCCGCGCTGCCTCCCCGTCGCAGCGCGGAGCCGGCGGCCGCCCGCCCCCGCCGCCGCCCTCGCACGTGTGCCGGGGAAGGCGCTCGGTGCCGCCCGGGCGGCGCTTCCCCCCGCTCCCCGTCGCCTCCCCCTCCTCCGCAGCGGGAGCGAGAGCAGCCTCCGCCCGGCAGCGCCGGGGCCGCTCGCCGCCGTGCCGCCCCGCCAGGACGTCGCCGCCGCCGATGGCCGCCCCGCTGCCCGGTGCGCCCGGCGCAGGGCGGGCGGCGGAGCCCGCTGGCGGCGGCCCCCGCGGCTGCCCCCGCCCGCCCCCCCGGCCCCCCGGGGGGGACCCGCCGCCCTCGCCCCCCGACAGGTAAGGCCGGAGCCCGGCGGGCGCCGCCGCCCTGCCGCTGCCTCCAGGGCCGCCCGCTGCCGTCGGGGGGCGGGCGGCGCCCTGCGGGCGGGACGCGGGGCTGGCGGGGCCGGGGCGCGGCGGCCTGGGGAGGGGGCGAGGCGCAGCGGCGGGGCGGCCTGGCTCTGGGCCGGCCCGCGCTTCCCTGGAGCTCAAAAGTTGTTTCCCGGCCCTGCAGACACTTTCCGCCGCTGCGGATGCGTGTGTGTCCCACCCCCCACCCCCTTTATATTTTTGAGGTTTCTCAGTTTGAGGTGAAAGGAGCCGGCAGTGCCGAGCCTGCCTTGTCAGGATGAGCCGGCCGCTACTTTATCCTTGCAGTCTTTTCTCAGAGTGTTGGTGAGATAAAAGCGCTTCACCGGGAGCGATGCCGCTGTCAGCGGTGTGCACCCCGTTTGTTACCTCTCGGGCTGTGCTTAAAGGCATTGGTCTCTATTCTTAGTAAAGGAAGCTATGAGCTAGGTTTTTCATGAAGCATCTGATGAGTTTTAGTAGACTCAAGTTTGCAACATCCTAAAATACTGCATTACAGGATTTTTTGCTCCTCCTAAAGCAAAATATCACTTTAAATGAATCCGTTTGGTGAGGATTTTCAGTAAGTAAAGTACCTTCATTCTGTATTGTTACCTTATTCTGATGGTTTTCCCCACTTTGGACTAATTACTATATGAAATCTGGAATGATAACAAAGAAGGTAATAAAGTAAAATGTTAAGCTTGGAGGCATCAACTCACACATGTAGAAAACTCTTATAATACGTTGGCAGATGCAAATACGTCAGGTGCTTTGGGTGCAGGTTTTCAGACGAAATCAAGCAGACAAAGTGCTCTTCAATATTTTATGTGAGAAAAACCTGCACTGTAATGTACACAGCAGTCTAAACAACCACATTATTAATGTGATACTTTAAACCAGTGCATAATGAGCTCTTCGGCAAGTACAGTAGTGATTGCCTTCAGTTCCCCTGCAAATGCTGCCTGGTGATTCTTCTGACACAATCCTGCTTCTGCAGACAGCAGCAACTGAGACATTTGTTTTATGATGGAGCTTCAGATATGCCACTAAGAAACTAGCTGAAAACAGAAATGAATGGATTGCTTTGCATTATTTTCTCTTGTCAGTGACTTAGATTAGATTCTGGTTTAAAAAAAGTTTCCATTTGTTTAAAATACTGTTGTGATATACTTGGGAAGTTCTGCTGAGAAGTTACATGCATCTACTGTTGTAATATGTGTACATAGGGAATGGCAAAAACACAGGGACAACAAAATATTTACTAATGTCCTTAGAAGCCAATATAAATATATCTCTGCTCTTACTCTGCAAAGACTTACGCATATTCAAACAACTTTATATTCAGAGCTGAATACTTGGATTGCTTTCAAGTAGTGTTGAGCAGGCACTGTATGTTAATACATTCAGCCTACTGATTAAATAAAATAACTGCAAAAAAAAAAAAAAAAAGCTATTTGCTGCAACCAGGAAGCATCGTGGTATTAGGGCCTTAGTAGTTCATGCATTGTGGTTGGATATTGCAATTTTAACAGCAGCTGTTACAATTATTGCTTGATATTATGTATTCTGTTGAAATAGGAGAAAAAAGAAAGGTGACAGTATTTTGGAGAACCCATCGATTCCAAATCCTTTTCCCGAGCTGTGTTGCTCGCCGTTTGCATCAGTTTTGTCAGCCAGTCTGTTGCCCAAGGCAACTTCAAGAAAAAAGCAGGTAAGATTTATAAATTGTTATTTGACAGTTTCTGAACTGGTTAAATGAAACCTTGAGGAAAAGCTCAGTTACCTATTAAATTATTTTTCTAATAGAGGTGTTCCATATTTCTGTAATTTGGTGAAATTTTCTCTGTAGGTCATCAATGATTGTAGAAAATGAGATTTTAGAATCTGTGACTTAAGGCATGACTGTTCTTTCACAGAGTCTATGTGTGGCTCTGCAGATTTTTCAGTTTAAGTGGAACCAGGGGCAGGCAGGCAGTACTTTATGTCCTTAAATGAGAAGTTAATTTCTTTCTTCCCTTTCTCCCCACCTCCAATTACTGTCATCAGTGTTACGGAATGGAGGGTTTTAACAGTCAAACAGCTTTTCTGAACTTCTAATTTTGCCAGGATAATGGAAAAAACCTAAATTGATGGAGAAGGAGCAAATGCTGTGTACCTGGCTGTATGTTATGTGCATGCGTGTTTATTATCTATGTATGGCTGATGTTACTACATTTCCATAAAGACTTTAAACTGTAAGCCAGGAGAAGATCTGAGTGGGCAGAAAGACCTGGCAGTACTGTTCAGACACAGAGTTCCCAGTTAGTGGAGATTACTGGTGTCAAAGATCACTCTTTGAAAGGTTACCTGTCTCATTTTCCCTTCTCTTCTTGAGTCTGGAAGGAATTCTGAAAAGGAACATCTGTGGGATTAAGAGTACTCCCTCCTTCTCACTCTCTGCTTTGGTGGTCTGCACGATGCCCGTTTTAACAGTTTTAAGGGTGATATGGGAGGTGTAAGGACTTCATCTGCTGCTGGTTATTCCGTTTTTAGATTTGCATGAAGACTATGCCTGGAAGGTGAAGTTTCTTGTAGTTGTATTAACTTTTCTGAAGCTAACCTGCCACAGCTGTTTCTGTGCACCTGCCAGAGAACTTTGTTAGCCAAGTTGTGGCTAGCACATTAAGGAGGAACATTCTCCTACTTCTCCAATGAAAAATGTGTATGTGTCTGGGAAACTGATTTGATCTTGCCCTATTTTGCATGTACACCTTGGTGTCTCTCTATAAGTTATGGTGTCTTTCTGGACTGCTTTTATTGCTTTTAGTTCTTCTCCTACAATAGCAATACTAATCTCAAGCATTTCTGGTCAGTGTGCATCTGAATGTTGCTAACTCAGTGGGATAAAACTGTTGGAGTTTCTTCTTCTTGGGCAAGGTGGAAGCATTGACTCTCTGCAGAGGCAGGAAAAACACTGAATTGGTAGTATTACCTTTTAGAGCAAAAGGACTAAAAGTCACATTTTTAAAAAGATATTTTAAATTAGTCATGTTGCAGACCTAAATTGCAGTCATTGTGGTAATCTTTGGACTTGAAACTGGAAAGCATGGTTTAACACACAAAGGTCAACTGCTTTACTGGCCAGTCATATTTAACATTACTGACAGGCTGGATTGGTTAAGCCAGCTGAGTGTTAGCTGCAGTCTTCCAGAAGTTCAAGTTCATATCTTCACCAACTTTACTTCTGCTACTTCAAAAAGGTTCATGTGTACTTTTTGTGATGTCTTCTGCTCACAGTCCTTCCATTTCTCCTGGATTAAATTTGCATTTAAGAATGTAGTGCTCCTTCTGGTAAAAGCAGGAACAAGAACTGGTTTCCTGAGAAAAGTGAGCTAACATAATGCTGGTGTCTTTTAGAGGGCCTGACCTGTTTTTCAGCTACCAGAAAAATGGAGAGAAAAATTCCTGTTACTTTTGTGGAGGCATTTTAACAAGACTATGGTTTCTGTCACCTAGGTGTCTGTTTATGGCCACTGCAGGAGAAATGATACCAGGCCAAGCAGACTATTTGTCAGGCTCAGCATAACTGTTACAGTCTTCATCTGAAATTATTTATGTTAAGGCCAAATGACAACTGTCAAATTAAACTTTTATCTTCGGAATTCAGGTTGATTCAGGTCTTCTGATAGGTTAGTAAAATTACTCAGGTCTAAAAAGAAAGGGAATGCTAAGCAGGTGTGCGATGGGAAGTGAACTGGCTGTGACTTTGACTTCCCACAGGTGGCTGTGGACCTTGGAAATGTCATGTTTCTACCCTCTGTCCTTATTTTGTCAACTTTGTAGCAGCTCTGTGTGCAAATACATATCTGTATACAAAATTTTCATGGATATTACTGTTATGGTTTGGTAGTTTACTAACTCTTAAGAGAAACCAGCTACTCAAGAAATTTTTTTTGTGCATAGCGTTGACAGCTGCCAGAATTTTTTCTGTTGCCTCTCTGATGATCTACATATGTTTTCAGTGATTCTTCTTTTAGATTGCTTGCTTTTGATTTAGTTTCTTTTTCTGCTGTGCTTTTAATTTCAAGTATAGGGAGGAAAAATTGCAGAGTGAATTTCTACTTACGTCTTGCAGGTAACTGTTATCAAAATGGGTGTTACTAAAAGAGGAAAAAAAAGATGCCTCTTTAGTCTTGTTTTTCTCTCCAAAAAAAAATTCTGTTTCTGTAGAAGAAAGAAGTTGTCATGAATATCTGCTCTTTTATTCATAGCACCTGTGACAACTGAAATCTTTCTACTTCAAAATAGATTATTAACATTATTTTGAATTCTTGTTTTTCTAAGCTGAAATTCTTACTGTCTTCTGATGATCTTTTATCTTAAGCCTCTCAAAACGTTGAACATGCTGCTTGAACAGCATGTTTGTGGGGTTGACTCACTGAAAATAAGTTTATAAAAGCAAATTGGTAAAAGCCATGTAGCAGGATAGTGATTTGCCTCTGTGCTTGGGAAGTAGTATGTCTGTGTTTCTGAACATTATTTGGTCTGCCTCACCAACACAGCTGTCCATCTCTTTTCCCTCTTTGCAGTTTGGAAGAGTTTTGTGTTGTATCTTTGAATCACAGAATCATTAAGTTTGGAAAAGACCTCCAAGATGGTTGGGTCCAACCTTTGGCTGAACACCACCATGTTCAATTAACCATAGCACCGAGTGCCATGTCCATTAGTTTCTTGAACACTGTCAGGGATGGTGACTCTATTGCCTCTCTGGACAGCCTGTTCCAGTGCTTAACAGCACTTTCACTGAAAAAATTCATAAAAGCCAGCAGCCCACAGCTTGGACAAGTGCACTCTTCCCTGGACTGAGAACTGTCTGAATGGCCAGGCTGAGAGTGATGGTGAATTGTGCTGCTGCGTCCAGTGGGTGTCTGGTCATTGCAGGTGTCCCCCAGGAAGGAGTCTTGGGCCTAGTTTTGTTCAACATCTTTACTGATGACCTGAATGAGGGGATTGAGCCTACCATTAGCAGATTCAAAGAGCACGGGAAGTTGGCTCAGATTTTGATCTGCTGGAGGGCAGGAAGGCCCTGCGGAGGGACCTGGACAGGCTGGATCCATGGGCAGACCAACAGCAGGAGGTTCAACATAACCAACACACTGGCCACAACAGCCCCATGCAGTGCTACAGGCTGGGGGCAGAGAAAAGTGGGAAGTGGCCCAGTGGGAAAGGACCTGGGGGTGCTGGTCAGCAGCAGCTGAGCACGAGCCAGGCTGTGCCCAGATGGCCTAGGGCCAGTGGCATCCTGGTCTGTATCAGAAACAGCATGGCCAACAGGGCCAGGGACTGTACTTGGCACTGTTAAGGTCACACCTTGAGTGCTGTGTCCAGTTCTGGGCTCCTCACTTTAAAAAAGGCCATGGAGAAACTGGAGAATGTCCAGCGAAGGGCAGCAAGGCTCATGAATGGACTGGAGAATGTGTCTTGTGAGGAGTGGCTGAGGGAGCTGGGTTTGTTTGGTCACGAGGAGTCTCAGGAAGGACCTCCTTGCTCTCTACAGCTCCCTGAAGAGAGATTGGAGTGAGGTGGGGGCCGGTCTCTTCTACTGCAGTGCCTGCAGTGAGAGAACACGTGGAAGTGTTCTTAAGTTGAGATAGGGGAAATTCAGATTAGATAATTCAAAAATTTTTTCACTGTTAGGATGGTCAGGCATCAGACTAGGTTGCACAGGGAGGAGGTGGAGTCACCATCCTTAGAGGTGTTTCAGAGGCATCTGCATCTGGTGCTGGGTGATGGTTTAGTGGTTTAGGGGTTACAGTGGTGGTGCTGGGTTCATGGTTGGACTGGATGATCAGAAAGGTCTCTTCCAAACCTGATGATTCTCCAATGCTATAAGATGTATTCAGATAAGCTGAATTTCATGTTTCAGGGTAGAAGACTTTGAACAGGCCACAAAAGCCACCTTTCCCCTCATGTCCAACAGAGCATGGTCAGTTTGGTGATGGTGGGAAGTGTTGCCTTCCTCTGAGGAATCAAGCATCTGCGGCTATTAGGTGGAATTTGTGAACTCGTATGGAAAATCTAATTGTGTCTCAGAGCCTGTATTCTGTAAGAAATTACAGGGAACTGAAAATATAAAACACTGCACTTCTGTCTTTAATTATGATCAAAATAAATATTAGTAGGGAAAAATATGAATTGTAAGAAAACTTGTTCTGTTCTTGTTGTCTTTGGTCAAATGAACTAAGAGGTTATTGTAGCTTTATGGGAGCTAAGTTTTAAATGCTTTCTGAAAACAAAACCTGAGTATTTGGACTGCAGTGACAGTTCTTGCCCTGCTCAAGGATAAGCCAAAAAGTGTTTCATGATAAAAGTAGTTCAAGGTAATTAGTACCTTGTTTCTTTAAATTAAATTAGAAGTGCAAAAATAAAACTCAAGTAAATCTCAAGGTGAAGTAAATCTGAAATTTTACCTTGCCTCTTTTGTCTTTCTTGATGTTCTAAACAAGTAGATATTTTTATCATGTAGAATCCAAATATACTCCCACAATGTTCTTTCCAGGAAATCAGTTGTATAGAGACCTCATATACATGTGGTTGTAGTGGAATTTACTTTACCTTTTGTATTCATAAAGATTTTCATGTAAAGCTCTTTGACAAGGAAAAGCTAACAGAAACTTTATGTTAAAGAGTAGATTTTTAAAAATTTTTGGTGTTCTAAGTTTATAAATAATATTGAGCATTGACTTGTAATATTTTTTTTATAGCTGTAGTTCAGGGTCTTCTAATGTATCTGCTTGGAGCCTCATTCTTCAAAACTGCATATAATTCTACTAGCAGACATACAGGGCTAAGTCTTTGGTACTTAAATGTTTTCATCACAGATTTTTTGGCTGAAATATATGTTTACTCTTGACTTTCAAACAACGCAAAAACAAAAAGGCTTTTTTTTTTTTTTGCAATGCAATGATTAATACATTTCTAATCAATTTCCAACGGCTGAGACATCTTTTCCAACCAAAAGAGGCATTACTTGAATTTAGTCTCTAATTCCAGTCTGTGTGTTTCTTTCCAGATTTCCTTCCAAGCTGGAAACAATTACACGTGTCCTCCTTTATCAGTTCTCAAATCTTTTCTTCTTTACAGCCTCTAAACATGTATCAATTTTCCTCATGTCTTACCCTTAAATTACACAAAAAATACTTAGGATTTTAAAGTCAGAAGGTAAAGGAAAAAGTCCTTCCAACCAGTTTATAGATTAACCGTAAAAACAGCTTGTACAGAACCAACTTAAAGAGCTCAATGAAATCTCTAATATAAGGATTGATAAAAGGCTTTGGTTGGATTCCTTTTTGTGATGTTTCTTTTGGTGGTCTGCTCCAGTTCCTGTGCTCTAGTCTTCATTTATATGCTTGTACCTGCCCACCAAGGAAAGACTTATTGATATTACAGTAGATTGGAATTATTTAGAGCCCTATTAAAACTTGATATTTTAATGCAGGTACCTTTGTACTTTGACTGTCATCTTAACACTGTCACAAGCTGTCTGATACATCAGCCTGAGGAAACTTCAGAATAATCACCTGTTTGTTTCTTCTTGTATTTTACTTTATCTTCTTTACACTGAAATTAGTTGCTTTGTGTCAAACTTCACATCAACTTGCAGTGTTTCCTTTCACTTTGTTACTGTCCAAAAACAACCCAAACAAAGACTGTAAACATTAAGACTGTAAACATTCTCACTTTACAAAAATAGGATTTTTTTTCTTTTCTTTTTTTTTCCCCATTCTAATAGGCAAGAAAACAAGGGCAGTCTAACTTTTGTGATTACTAAGATACTGTCTCTGCAACCTTGTTGCTTAATTTGGTAACATCAGAAAGGTGTTAGGCTTTAAGTTTTACAGTTTTTACTTATATAAAATAAAAAAAAAACATCGGTACTGTCAAAGATTTTGGTAGACATATTGCCAGTGTGTCAGATTGGAATGGTTTTAACAATCCTTTGGATTTTGATAATTTTGGATTCATCAGCCTAAAAATCAAACCTGAAGTTTCTTATCTTTTCTTTTAGGCCAATTTTCTCAGTACAGGAAACTGCCTCCTCTGTGTTATTTGGGAAGTTCTATTTTGAACAAGAAACCTCTGTGATGTTGCAATAGATCTAATAACTTGTCTAGAAAAACTTCTGTAAATTTGGAAACCTTGATTTTTCCGAAAAGTGAACCTTTAATATTTATCTCTTGAATTCTGTGTTGACTACCTGGCATTTTGGTCCTGTGATAGCTCTGTCATTACAAGGTGTCTGGAGCAGATGATGATCAAAGCAGTGTCAACTTCTTTGAATATACAAGAGACTTGTCAGCTAGAGCCAGGTGAAACTGCAGGGAACCTTTTCTCTAATGTTGCTGAGTCACTTTTGATAATTCAGTTTTATTGAATTTGACATTACAAGATTAAACTCTCATGAATGGAGCTTGAATACTCATAATTTTCAGAAGGAAATGAGATGTGATAGATACTAACACAGTTTTTATTTGTAATTGCTCCCAAGGATGGGTGCTTTTATTTAGGGTTAGACTGGAGAACTGAAAAGTTTGGGTCATTTTGTAGCCACTCTATACCTGCCATAGACAGATCCATGATTAAAGAAATATTTTGTTGACGGGTCATTTTTGAGATTTCTTCTCATTGATGGCATTGTCAGTAAGTGATGCTGTGGTAAGGAGAGGATGCAGGAATTCAGTATTGTAACAGCAGAATCTTCCTTTTATGGACCATTGTCTGAACTGTCTTTGATCAGAACAGACTTCCTAGGACACACAGTCTTGATTAATCAGTGTTTAGTAATATTCATAAAATTAGATCAAGCCTTAAGTATTTTGTGTGGATTTTTTTCTCAGTTTTTTTTTTCCTCAATGTTCTTTTCTGGTCTTGTAGAACTTCTGTAGTTCTGTTCTGATCTACTTTTGTTGTGTCATTGCCCAGTATTTTAAACATATAAACATATAAACATGTAACATCTGTGTTATATCAGCTACTGCTATTTTTATATCATAAACAGTTTATAGTTGCATTAAATAAGACTAGGGTAGTCAATGATTAATAGTTAAATTACTTACATGCTACAGGTTTAGCAGAGTTGACGACTTAGATGATTCTTAATAAAGGTTTACAACCCCTTTTGAATGAAAAGGTGTGCAACAGAAGGAGAAAATACAAGGTACTGTACCATACATTTTACAGTACTAAAGGTGTGTAAGAGGATTGAATTTTCATGATTTTATCATCGTAAAATGTTGTTGTTCTAGTGTTGAGGCATTACCTGAAGAATGGAGCTCAAACTCAGATCAGTTTTTACTAGGAGTTCTGTGGTGGTGTGGATGGTTGGACTTTCCCCATTTCAGTATGTTAAACCTCAGTTGGACTCCACAAAGAAAGTTGGGACAGTGTAAGCAGGAACAAGCAGGTGCTGTGAAGGACTGTGACAAGGAAAAGAAGGACAGACGAGGGAGAGGATTTAAAGAGAGAGACTTAAGGAAAAAGGAGAGGGTGCTGAAAGAAGGATATAGGAAAGAAGGTTTTGAGGCAGAGAGAAGTTGAAAGATATATGGGTGGTTTACCAAGTAGGAAGGATTTAGATATGTGAAAAAGATGAAAGGCTGGTGGGTCCTATATTGTATGTTCTGTACAATGCTGTATGTTCTGCACGCCCCCCCTTAATTGAAATTCATAAGTTGCTACATCCTCCCTACAAGTCCCTATTCCTAGCTCCCCTTGGTCACATGTTACCTTTTCCCCTCTTCCCGCCACTGTGTTATCCCTCCCCTATCCCCTAATTGGTTCAAGGCTTGCAACCCTTCCCCTTATCTCCCAAGTGTCAAGTTTCCATTGGTTGCCGCAAAGAGGAACTCCCATTTCTCCTCCCCTACCCCGAAAGCATATAAGCTGGTGCATTTCTTTGTTCGGTATCCAGTTCAGCCTGGTTCCACTTCGGTCTGGACAGTGCTCTGTTGGATTAAAGTTGTGGTTCCTCTGTCTGGCTGGCTGGATCCTCCTTTCTCGCTCTTAGCGCGTCGCTTCAGTTATCCTACTGCCGTTCAGGCCTCTCCCAGGGCCAAGAACCCACAGGGCTGACCCCTTCGTTCCGCTGAGGGGCAGCTCGGATTCCGCTTGCTCCGGTGCCTGGGCTGGCTCGGGGCGAAGCCAAGGGGCTTTAGTAGCGGCACCGCGACAGAGTTCTGGTGCAATTTTTGTTATGTCCTTGGATTGCTGTATTTCTGATGTTCTGAGAGTTATCTTTTCAAATAAGAGCTTGAGAACTATAGAAACAAGCAGAGGCATATTCCCGTCCTGCTTTTGTGCATAAATGTTGACACAATAAGTATGATTTTGATTTTGTATTAAAGAAACCCTATGCCTCCCTATAAACACCACTGTTTAATCTGGTCAGTTTTCACCAGATGGAATTAATTGATCATCCTTGTACAATAGTATTGAGTATTTGTGATTGATAAAATAATTTAATACTCTTTATACATTCATATTTTCTTGTATCTATTTACAATAGATAACTGAAGGCTTGTTCTTTCACATGGTAATTCCAGAGCCACTAGTACAGTAGGGTTATTCCCCCATGAATTTTGCTTCATGCTCTTTTTAACTTTTTGCAGTGGTCATCTTTATGCTTGTGCCAGTGTAATTAAGAGATGAAGCTAGTTAGTGTGATGAAAACTGGATCAGTTGGAGATGTCGCTGTTAGGACAGGAAAATGACTCCTCATCTTTTTAAGGTACCTGCTGATATCATCCTTTACTCTCTGCTTTCAGTTTCCCTTGCATAAGAAAATGTACAGAAACTGACAATAACCTGAGATCTCTCTCACCCTTCTTACCACACTGTGTAGTAGAGGACAACTTATATCTGTGTCTTAACATGTGCAGAGCACTTAGATGAGTATCTTTAGGATAATGGTTGTCTGTTGGTGCTTGTGTAGCAGGAACACCAGTGGCCAGGCAGTGGAAGGGCATCCTGTTATGGACAGTTCCTGCTGATCTCATTCTGTGTGTGTGCAGAGGCAGTAACTTACACAGCTTCCAGCTGGGGATTTCAGGGCTCAGAGTTTCCAAACTTTCCTAGCAGCTGATTATTCCTACTAACAAGATGGCACTTGTGTCTCTAGCAATTGGTGAAATGCAGCAACGATAAGTGGGAGATAACACTTGACCACTGCCCGTGTTCTTTGTGTTTGTTTGCAGTATATTTAAAGCTGCTACTTCTGCAGGCATTCACACTTTTATGGCTGCTTTTGATTTGGGAATGAACAGAAAGAGACACTTTCAAGACAGAGTATTTAAGCATGCCTCTCATGTTATAGTCCTGATGGGAGTCACCTCAAATGGGAAGACTTAAAAAAAATGCTAATCAGGCCAACAAAAATCTTTCAAGAAGGGCAGTTATGGGAGGAGAAATTAGGAGGGAGAAGAAATTAGACCTCTGCTCTAGTAACAACCTGAAGTTGCTTTTCTCCTGTTTCAGTCACAGAACATTCACTTGCAGCTAATCAGCTCATATTTTGGCCCAATAGTGTACATGATATTTAATACTTAAGTCTCAAGAGAGAAACATATATCGGTTATCTTAGAGGTGTGCCTGTGCTTCTAATTAGGATACTGATGAGGTGTTCCTGCCTGTTTCTGCTATGCTTATACTGCATACTTTTAGCTTCTTCACTTGATATTATATCCACAGGAGATCAATATACACTAGATTGTCCTGTGATCAGAATGGGATTTTTCAATTACTGCATTCTTGGGCTATAAATAGCCTTTTTATATTAGTTCTGTTATGATAACTCCTGTTACTGATTACATTAAGACTTGGTGTTTATGAACAGCTGCAAGCTCTTGATAATGGCACAGAAATGGTATCAGCTGTTGAGAAACAGGCTGGAAGTTTGCAAGAATTTGTTCTCATAATTGCTAGAATTTTCTTCTATCTAGTGAGAGGGAAGCCCATGCAATATGAGGGTTTTCTTAAAAAACTCAGCTGACAGAAATTCATCAGTGTGCTTTTCTATCAGGCTTGAACCTGTTGATTACAAAAACAGGCAGCCAAAAAGCTTTGCAAGGAGCATGTGTAACACTTTAAGATCCCCCAAGTTTGTGAGGCAAATTGGCAAGGATGGAAAACTGCATTATGTTCCTTGTGGCTTAACCTCCTTTGTGAATTTCCTAGGTACATTGTAATGTCTGTGTTGCTTTACAGGTAATACAGTTGGTTTTAGTACAACTGCGTGTGCAGTCCTTATTGACCCTCCAAGAGAGTGCACTGTATGCTCTGTGTGAAAATTAAGACCTATTAGATTTCTTTGTGTAAGGGACTATATGAATAGAAGAACAAGTCAATCACTTTGAAACCTCTCTTTTGTGGGGTTGTTTTAAAGTAAGTAGGTATTTGTCAAGTGTATGTAAATGCACCTGTGCAAAAAACACCCTCTGTGTGTTGCTATGGTCACATTTTAAAGGGCTCTTCTGCTAAAGAGACAAAGTGACATGCCAGGCAGGCAGGAGCGCTCTCACAAGGAAAGGCAAATAGCACCACGAATAACTTACCTGATTTATCTTGGTCTTGTGTAATAAACTTCTGCCTTAGCTCAAAGACAAGTACAAAAAATAGCATCGGCATTTTTTATAAACCTGTCTGGATTTATATTATCTGGATTTTATTTTTCATCTACAGAAGCAAAGCTGAGTCTGATTTGCTCTTGTTACCTATAAATGCTCACATTCCTGCATTATATCTGGCAGAGCTAGGAATAGATCAGCTCTTGTGACTCCATATTCAGTGCCTTAAGGACATCACTGACCTTCCTCTTCTAGCAGGATATCTCTATTCCATATGTTGTTCTAAAACCCTTATTGGAGTTACTAATTTACTAAGGGCATTTCAATTCTTGCCCACTCCATTTAGTCACGCTTTCTTAAGTGGCAAGAAGTAGAAGTGGTTTATATTTTGAAGTATCTAAAAAGTATCTGCACAATGTTTTCACAACTGTATCTGGTAGCTTAGTGACAAAAATAGGAGTGAAAAGCTGCATAAACACAGTCATTTCACAGAGCTCTCAAGCAAGTGAGCTGGATCTGATTTCCTTCCTGTCCACCAGCACCAGCAAAATTCCTTGCAGACCTGCCTGGACAAGTGAAATCTTTTACCTATAGGGAAAAAAAAAGTGGTTATGTTATATATGTTTCCCTGAGGGCATAATTGGCTTTCAAAGCCTTTCTGTATCTCACATTTATCAATAGAACTCCTCTTGACTTGCACATGGTGAAGTGATTCCGCAAGGCTTGCACATAGAAGCTGTTTTATTCAATTTATTTTCTTAAATGTGTGTTTGTGAAATTTAAGATAAGAAAATATTCCTTAATGTTATTTTTAATACTATTGGGTGCAACCATGTTTAGTTTAACTAGTATACATAAATTACCGTAATATTTAAAACCTAATCATTATTTGAATATTGGATTTTTATTACCAAGTCAAATGCAACACTTAAATTTTTGGTTACTTTCTGAATGGGTCTGGTCTGTTCATCTGGTTGGAAAAGGTACAATACAGATAATTCCACTGAAGAAAATAAGCCTTTGCTTCACCTTGCAGACAAATGGGTCAATTTTATTCATAGAGCAAAAAGCTGCACATGCTTTCAAGAGCCAAGGACCTTGAGTACCCAGGGGTAAGGAAAAGTGGCTTGGGTTATTTTTGTTTCTTTCCTGATAAAGTCACTAATGCAGTGCTGCAACTTCTGCAGTCACTATTACCCAAACATTTTTTCATAAGATCCAAGGGAAAAAGAGTAGAGGGAGTTTTTTGTCCTGATGCTGCAAATATAAGCATGTCTAATACTCCTTTGAGTAAAATGCTTATGGGATTGGGCTCTGGTGCTACAAGGTTTTTTTCTGACTCTTACAGCAAAATTTTGGAGCTATATTATAGAATTTTGAAAACATGCTCCCACAGGAAATAAAAACTGTGTGCCTGAAAGGTAAAAACCTAATTGCAAACACTTGACATTTATCATAGCTATCTCTACTAGAGAAGGATGTTAACTCCAAATGCTACATAATTAACATTTGATCTCAGAAATACTTTTTTATTTTATCAAAACAATCATAAAGATTTTGGACTGGAGTTGGACAAATACAAAATGAAATAAATACCTTAAACCTAAAAGATTAGTTGCTATGGATCTCTTGCTGCTATAACTGAATGTAAAAGGACTCAAATTTAAAAGTGAACTTTTATTACAAGGCAAGAAATGGGTTATTTAATAATAATGCTGTATTTTAATTGGTTTATGGTTTTATTAGACGCTCTTGTTTTAAAGCTAACAATGAGGATCAAATGTCTGTCTCTAAAGAAATTCTCTTTGTGACTTGGCTTCAGTTTCTTATCAGTTTTTTTCCATCCTGTGTGTCTCAATCAAGGACAACAGGTTTTGAAATTTTAGGAAAATATTTATCTTTACTTCCTATTCCTTGGCACTATTTTATTACTATTTGAGAGCTGCTGGTAAAATGCCAGTGCAATGCAGGTTCTAGTTTTTGGAGGGAGCTGTATTTTTTGTATTTATGGTGTTTGCTCCTCTTGTTCATCAACAGAACTTACTTCAGCACTACTGATTTTAAAATTTGAGGAATGTGATTTAGCATGAAAAGAGATGCATTGAATCCACAGATTCTGAAGTATCTCTCTGGTGCCAGAGATCTGTTATGTATTTGCCACCTGGAAAACTCTTAAATCAGAAAATCACATGAAATAAAACTGTTTATTTTTAACTTGTCATTGAACAGATTTTTATGTCTTGGAGGTGAGATTCTTTGGGAATTCTTTTAGATACCTTGGGACTAATACACAGTGTGCTCATTTCCAGTTACTGAGGGAGAGAAAACTATAAATGTGATCTAGTGAAATTTAGTATGGATTATTGTAATACTTACCAAGTCAGTCCTGAATATTTCTAGGACCTATACATCAGATGTATGATCAACAATATACTTGCAGTGACTGCCTATGAAACACTGCCTGCATATCTGACATGTTATTGCTCAAGATGCTGTGAATACTTAATACAAATATATTTTTTTAAATATCTGCAGTCTTCAGCTACGATAAGCAATGTTTCTGATGAGAACTGCTTGGTCAAGAATTATAAAAGAAATACTCAATATCACAGTTCTAACATCTGTTTAATAATTTGGTTTACAACAGGAATATTGCTTAGTCATGCTGCATAAAAGCAGAAAAAAATTCTGCTATTAAGTGCATTATGAGACCTTTAAAAAATATTATAGCTTGCCTTATCATGTAAGCAATACAAAATGTTATCTTTTTTGACAGAGAAGGAAAGAAAATCTCCAGATTTCCTTTGTCAAACGGTGTTGATGAAACAGATTTGTTATGCAGATATTTGATACATAAAATAATTATATGAATGGGGGTGATCACAAACTTCATAAAAGTCTTAAATTTCCCTCCTTGTAACATTTTATATGCCACTTTTTCAGACCTTGTCACTTACCTATTGGAAAGGTAGTAACTGCATTACTTAAGCTAAAAGGGGTGTTTTGCTTCTGCTTTGAATAAAGGTAGTTAAGAATCATATAATTAAACTCCATGGATTCATCAAATCTATTCTTATGCTCAGTTTTCTGAAACTCTAAGATCACAAGGGCTGAAGAATATTTTGTTTCTGTGGAAAAAGCCAGATAAAAAGCCCCAAGACTGTAACCACTCAGTGTGGGGTGTTAGTATGCAGTCTTTAATGATTTGGTTTTGTTTTGACAGTAAAGACAAAGCTCTGAGTGATAGAAATGCATGTTGTTCTGCTTATTTTTATAGCCAGAGATAGTGTGGGCATTTCCAAGGACAGAACACAAGTTTTCCAGCTCTTTGGTTGGTTGATTTCTGGTTTGTCCTACCCCAGTGTGTTCTGTCATTGGCTTTGAGTAGGACTGAATTCACATAAATGGAATGACATTTACTAGAGCCTTAGTCTTTTCTTTGTGCTGACTCTCCAATATTTAGGTTATGAGGAATTAGGTTTCAAGAAATATTGCTAACTACTTTGTTCTGCGTTGTGTTATCACCTGGATGAAGGTTGGCAAGTTCTGTGAAAAGCAGACATGAGCTTATCTTCCAGAAGAGTAACATTGCCTGCAGTTATGCCAATAAATCTGCAGAAAAGGGTATGGCATTTAAATCAGTCTTTTAATTCTGACTTTAGCATGGGTTGATAACAATGTTTAAACCTGTCTATATTTATGTTTTCAATTTTTTTTAAATTTCTCTAGTGTAATAATAATTTTTCTTTTCTGATAAATGTAGAAATTTTGGATTTCATTATGTGCAATATGTTTGCTTATAAATATATATGTGTCCATAATTGATTTTTTTTTTACTGGTGCTCTTTTCTTTGTTACTGTAATTTTGTACTTTGTGCAGGAAATTATTTTTCTTACAGATTAATGTAGTTTTTAAAGTGTCTTGATTGCAGTAAAATATGCCTCTGTTGAAGGCTACGATACCATTTCTAACAGAGGATTACTGGAGTCTGCTTCCACAGGTTTTGCATCAGCCTGTAATCCAATGTGCTTTTTCCTGACCTTTTCTGGCTAATGCTTTAATAGAGGATGCCCATCATGTGTTTTGGGAAGCAGGGTGACACTGTACAGTATTTTTCCATAGCCACTGTAGCTTGTCTTTCTGGTTTTTTTTGTTATCTCAATAAAAAGTGTAAGCAGTGCAAGATGATTACATTTATTTGCACCAGGATTGCCTAGTGTAACTCAATGCGTTGGGGATATCTGTGAAGTTAAAAATACACACAGAAATGAAGTACAGAAATATGACTCTCTGCTGAGCCAGATATATTAACTTATGAGATGTTATCTCAAAGAAGCTGTAAGTTAATAATTAGTTCGATTTAGTTTGTAAATGTATAGATATTTTTCAAAACCTCATTGCTGCATAATGTGCTTGACTCATTGTTAATAGACTCTTCTGTTACTCAGTGGCTTTTAATGTACCAGCACTGTGAAAAATGAAAGTTCACTGAAGTATTACTACAGTATTAAATGATTCTCATGAGGAGTTTATCTGGAATACAGCATATATTTATGGCATTAGTCCTGTGGGTCTAAAGAAGTGTATAAGCACATAACTTCTATTGATTTGGGATATACTGTACTCATTTATATTATTTCATTGTTTGAGTTGGAGGGGGAGCCTGTGAACATCCAGTTTTATTGGGATTGATGGTACAGATTAGATTATGCTGCTATCTTACTAGCCATGATAATATACTTTTTTCCTGGTGTATTTAGATAACACGCAAGATGTACACTTACACAGTGTTACCTAACAATTTGCAATATCTTTGTTACACTTCTCAAAAATACTCCTTTAAAAATTGTGGTTTAACTTCTAAGCTTTCATCCTCTCAATCTCGTGGTCACCTCCCAGTCTTCTCTTCCTCCCCCTAACACCCCTTCAGAACTCAAATCTTCAGTTGTCATTTTATTTTTGTCTGGGTTTTGTTAATTGTATGTTAGGAGAGGAAGGTCTTTGTTCTTGCAGTGTGTAGTTGTGTTAGACTCCTCTGGTATGCACACATCAGTACTTGGTGCTGTGTGGGAGGGGAGAGGTGTAACTTTGCTCAGTCTAGCATTCAGAAGGCTGGGAAACTCAATTTTAACTGTAGTGTATATTTCAATGGATTGATTTTTCTTTTTTTGATGTTGGAAGATAGTCATTCTCCGAGAACATACAAGAGTTTTTTGACAAATTCACAGTAAGATAATTTTCTGCACGTTCTCTCTCTTTTTTTTTTGTTCATGCTGTTATCAAATTAGCTGCCAACAGTTACAGGTTTTACTTCTCTTTATCTGTGCACTTTGTAAGCCCAAAATAAAATTAATGGAAGCAGTAGGAGGAAGCAGCATAGGGTGTTGCCTTAGGTAGGTAGCTGTTGGGTTGCACACTGTTTCAAAAAATTCTTGAAGGCATGTGTCCTCACTGAGGTCTCACTGTGTGCCAAATTTAATAGGCTTGCTAAGGTTTCTGATGGTTGTATCTATGCATGTGGAATTCCTTCTGAAAGTATCTTTTCTCTCTACAGAAGGGGCTTTGTTATTGCTGTAGAAATCCCTTAATTTCTAGAACTAGAGTCCAGGAGGAAGGGAAGGCAGGAGGGTAGGCAGGAGAGAGCCGTGCTGATAGGAGGTAACACATGTTGTAAATGTGTTCATGTTTCTCATGGACATTAGAACCTTTGACTTAGAGTGGTGCAATTTCTACTTTTTGTTGCACTTGAAGGACCTGGAAAAGTAGGATTTTTACACTAACACTGCATAGTCAAGAGAAACTTAAACATTAGCTCATGAAATACTGTTTTAGAGTATCAATCATTACAAATAATTATTTCCTAAATTCATGGAATAGATAATTGTGTAAGAAATCTAGTTTAACCACAATACTGCAAAAATTGCAAGTCTTCTTTTTTCCATCTCACAAAAGGTAAAATTTTGAATTGTGATTGTGCTAATCTGATTGTTCTGCCAACTTCTTGAACACTTAGGTTTTCTCATTTTCATTCAAAATGTCTAATATAATTTGTCCAAAGTTATTTTGTACCTTCTGTTTTAAAGTCTGAAGTACTTGTCACAGTTGATGTGTTTTATTCTTAAGTAATATATTTTTAACTAAAGCTACTGGGCCTTGTTTAGGTTCCAAGGGGTCTTGTAACACAGATGGGAAAATTGCATGCTTAATGAGCATGGGGAATTATGTATATTGAGTGCTATCACTACCAGATTTGTAGTATGTATAGACTAGACATATACTTAATCCAACTCAGAGTAAATGTTTTTTATCTTTTGTGTGAGTAACTTCATAGTCCCCTAAAACTCTAATTAAAAAAATTAGATTTGAAAGGTTATAATGCATTCAAGACATTATTTTATTGTCAAAGACCAAAGATTTCTTCAATATAAACACTCACAAGTCTATTAGATGTGTTGCATGGTAAGTAGAAGAGTTAGGCACCTGGTGTTGTATACAAGGTATGTAAACAGACTTGTTTTTTCCACAGCAACTGAGAACTTCGTAACACACTGGGTCAGATGATGTTATAAGCATTGTGTACAGAGTCAATATGTATTGCAGCTGAATAATTTCCAGCAATTCTTGAAGAGATTGTGTAGTGTCTTTTAAATGGAAGAAATATTGATCAGAAAATGAAGATGTGATTTTAGATTGTTCAAATCTAGGACTGGTGTAAACATGCAAATTTTGAGATGCTCTTGCATCTTTATTCCATCAGTTTTTCTGGCCCCAAATCACATGCTGCTTTACTCAACACTTACCCCTCCCCCAAGGAAAAATGGCCACTTAGGCCAAATTGTACTGAGAATCAGTAATGTCTGTCTGCAAGGCTAAGAGAGCATGAAAGTCATTTTTCAGTTTGTGTTTGGATCCCTGAGATGAAAGGCCAGTGTGCTAATCCAGGAATTTTACATAAGGCACTTTAAGTGACATGATAATGGTGTCATTAAATGGATACCTCTTATAAAATTACTGGATGCAGACCAAGCATTCATGTGTGAAACATCCCTTCATAAGGACAGTTGGAAAAATAGTAATTTAAAAATGCAAAACCAATACCAGTGCCCTTTTTGTCTTTCATACAGTAATAGAAATAAAAGGAATACAGTTATAAATAATATAATCCAAGACCAGGTTGGATGGGGCTTTGAGCAGTCTGGTCTGCTGGAAGGTGTCCCTGCCCATGGGAAGGGGATTGGAACCAGATGATCTTGAAGGTCCCTTCCAACCCAAGCCTTTCTAGGATTCTTTGTTCTATAACACAGTAATAAAATGTTTCTATAATACAGTAATATAAGGGCAGCATCCTGCAAAGTTTTGAAGACAGCTGAGATGTTCATTAGAGGTGGAGAGAGTGGGAGATGGACTTGAATGCACTTTAAAGGCTTAAGGAGCAGGGGTCAGAAAAACTGTGGTGATTGAGGTGAAATTTTTGAATTTTAAGTCTTTATTCAAAATGGAATATTTTCTTTAATGAATTTTTGAGGGATCTGAGAGAAGGTCATGGGGTTAATCACAGGTAAATCATTAGGATGGGCCTGACTGGAAATTCAGTACAGAATTATGTCATAGACATAAATTACTAGGATAAAACATCACAATAGGTTACTTCTTTACCTCCAGAGTTTGTTACAAATTGAATAAAGGTTTTGAGCCAGAAAAAGAGTTGAGGAAGGTTGAGAAGGAGGAATATATATGGGAATAGGAAGAGACCCAAACTGAATTCAAAAGAATGGTAGTGTGTTTTTTGAAAGAAGTTTATGTTTAAGGTTGTTAGAAGGCCAAACTAGTATGTAGGCTTACAGAAAGGTCTTGTCACCTTTGTGTATCTAACGTGTGCTAGGATAGCTACAGTTTGTTTGGGGAGATGTGGAAATCCTGCTTTCTTCTAACACTTAAAACTTTATGAAACTAGCTTTGCATCTACCTCAGATCCTTTGTTGAGGGAGCATGCGACTTACATGTTAGCTCTGAAAGGATTAATAAAGTGCCGAAAATTCAGTATTCTGTTGAACAGTACTTGCAGATACTAAGTTACTGTTTGTGACAGAGGATGAGGAGAGACTATTCAATGATGGATGATAGGGAAGAGGGAGGGTGGCAGACCAGCATTTTCTGTCATTGTGGAAGAACTCTGGTTAGGTCCAGGGACTGTTTAGGAGAGAGCTACTGACAGAGCCTCCTCCAGGGAAGGTATTGCAGCACTCATCCCCTTCCTTATGATGTACGCCAAATAAATCTAGGTCTGAAACTATTCTTGGAAATAATTTTAGACCAATTTTTGCATTGAACATGTACTCCTTACACTCAAGCAGGCACCTAAAAGTGGATTCTGGTATAGCCATCGTATATTGGTTGACCAGTCATAGTACCTGCTTTGACTAGCATGAAACCAGTAAAACTTCCTACTCATTTATTGTGTACAAAAATGATCCCACAGTATAAATGAAATCAAAATGGGACTAACTTTAGCAGTCCCTATGGTTCGGATGCGGGCAGTGAAAGGGAGTTTTTTTCTATCCTTTGGGATTCCAGTTTCTACAAGCAATCAGATTTTCCAGAGTATTTTGTACACAAAATCATCAGTGGTCTTGAAATCTAAAATGTAAAGCACTATGCTGCATAGTTGTCATGAAGAGTAGATGGAGATGTATGTGTGTATGTGCCCATGAGAGGGTGAGTAGTAAGTGCACAGAGCTTTTTAAGTCTTTTAAAAATCTCAGTGTTTAATGCACTTGGCCATTACTTGTCCTTTGTGTAGTTTGACAAGGTTTAGTGGTACAATTAACGTTGCACTTTGTCTCCTCTCTGTCTTCAGTTCTTGAACACATCTTTGATATGTTTTTTTCAGTTTCTTCTTGCTTTCTTTGAACATCTAACATTCTTCATACAGTAACCAAGGAAATTGGCAGTGTTTAGTGCCCTACTCTGCTCATAATCCTTTTCTGTGGGCAGAAATCCTTTGGGAAAAAAACCCAGTTTTTTCATCAATTGAAGAAAGTGCTTGGCCATTTTCTAGCTCTAGTACTTTAGTCTCCTCTTGAATAAATTAGGCTTCAAGAAGTCAGAACTTGACCTTCAGACTGTGTTATCTGGCCTTGAAGTATATCAAGAGCTGCTGCTGAATAGATATTTCTGCTGAAGTAAACCCCATACTGATTATGCTGCATTGCTGTATGTGAAGGGAGAAACTCGACAAACAGCACACAAGATGTTGGTGTCTTATGCAAAAGATCAAATTTCCTTCCCTTACTTATATGTCTATTACATGTTACTTTGCATAAACATGCATAAACAAGTACTTGAAAAATTAGAAAGTTTTCTTTACTTTTGATAAACTGAAGCTACATCAGTGAATGCAAAGAAAATGCATCACGTTGAACCAAGGAATTATTCATATTTAGACATGCTTTCTTCCTCATTTTCATGCAGTTGCTATAGGTACTGCCCATGCCCCAGTCTTCCTTATTCCTTGTTTTTCTGCCTGCTGGTCAGGAGCAGAGGCAAGAGCAGCCCAACAAAACAACAGCCACCTTAGGGACCTAAACAAGTTGTAACTGTTTGATCATGTGTTTGCTTTGCATGGCAGGGTTTTGGTAAGAGGGAGGGGAGGGCTCTACATGGTGGCTTCTGTGAGAAGCTTCTGGAAAGTTCCCTATCCATCCAGTAGAGGCAATGCTAGCTGGCTCCAAGGCTGAGCCCATCATCAACAGTGGTAGTGCCTCTGAGATAACATATTTAAGAATGGAAAAAGGGTTGCTGTGCGACTGTAGCAGAAGAAAGAGAGAGCACATGTGAGAGGAGCAGCCCTGCAGACAGGATGGTCAGTGGAGGACAGGGAGGAGGTGCTCCAGGCACTGGAGCAGAGGTTCCCCCACAGCCCTGCTGTCCCCTGTTGTGGGACCGTGGGGGTGCAGAGACCCACCTGCAGACCCTTGGAGGCCCCCACTCACAGCAGGTGAAGGCCTGAGGAGGGCTGGGACACCCGTGGAAAGCCCACAGTGCACAGGCTCCAGCAGGACCTGTGGGAAGAGCCATGCTGGAGCAGGTGCAGAGTGGGGGAGTCCTCCCCCTGAGGAGGCAGAGTGTGAGGTACTGACTGCAACCTGTGTTCCTTGTCCTGCTGCACCACTGGCAGGGAGGAGGTGGAGAAAACTGGGAGTGAAGTTGAACTTTGAGAGATGGGAGGGATAGGCAAAGATGTTTTAAGATTTAGTTTTGTCATTGCCTTTCTTTATTATCAATCAATTATTGATTGATGATAAAACTGATTTCCCCAAGTTGAGTCTGTTTTGCCTGTGATGGTTATTAGTGACCGATCTCCCCCCATCCTTATCTCAACTCACAAGCTTTTTGTTGTATTTTCTCTCCTCTGTCCAGCTGAGGAGGGAAGTGATAGAGTGGCTTTGGTGGGCACCAGGTGTCTAGACCATGTCAGCCCACCACAGATCAAATGCCACAACCAATATAATTCTTCGGTGACACTGGAAATTTTGTCCAGTTCCAGTCTATCTAAGTCTCTTACACTTGGTAGTGACACTTCCTAAAATTTCTGTTTTGAAGTTGTCAGTGTTCAGTTTCTTTTCCCTTTATTGATGTTTACATT